>NC_135477.1:51690240-52015472 GCF_052094955.1 Ictidomys tridecemlineatus | reverse complement strand
TGGGGGAGGGGAGAAGAGGAGGAGGGAAGGGGAGAAGGAGGAGGAGAGGATAGGAGGAGGGGATGGGAGGATGGGTAGGGGAGGAGGGGAGGAGGGGAGGAGAGGAGGAGGAAGAGGGGAGGAGGGGAGGAGGGGAGGAGAGGAGGAGGAAGAGGGGAGGAGGGGAGGAGGAAGAGGGGAGGAGGGGAGGAGGGGAGGAGAGGAGGAGGAAGAGGGGAGGAGGGGAGGAGGAGGAGGAGGGGAGGAAGGGAGGAGGAGAGGAGGAGATTACTGCCGCTGATCACTGCCCCAGGAGGCAGCAGGATATAGTGGAAGGAGAAGGACACTCCGTGGTCCACTGGCCTCGAGTCCTTGCCCGGCCATGGAGGCTCTGTGTCCCTGGACATTCTGGGTGTCAGCCGGGACCCACGTGGCCAGGCTGGGTTTGAAGACAAGCAACGTGCGGAGAGGGACGACTTGAAGCATGGGAACAGGGAGCGGGTGGACCCGTCCATGAGGAAGGGAGAGCGGCCCGGGTGGAAGAGTGGGCGACTCTGAACAGGCCATCTCAGGAAGACCAGAGGCCGACCAGACCCCCAGGAACGCTCACCCGGTCAGTCGTCAGGGGGACTAAGCCACAGGCCTTGTGACAGTCCAAGGGACGTGGACAGGAGTGGGGCTGGGGCACACCAAGTGGAGGTACAAATGGGCACAGCGGATGTCCTCGTCACCTCAGCCGGGCTCCGTGAAACCCCAACATGCACAGAGCCCGCTCCTGGGAACCTACCCTAGGTACCCCCTGAAGAAAGGCTAGCACCTGGGCAGGGCTTCACCGCCATAGGATAGACGAAAATGGAAACAAATTACATATTCCCCCTCTGGAAAAGCCAGCAGGAGTGGATCTATTACGAGACGGAGCTCAATGCACTGGTTAAAAGAAAATCCCGGGTGCTCTAGTAGGTAACCTCAAGATCACTGTTAAGTAGTAAAAGCCACTGCATGTACAGTATGATCCTTATGACCCCAAGTCAAGAATCCCTTGTGTTGTAAATAAGGAAAGTTCAACCTACTGTAGTTTAAATGAGGAGGAACTTCTTTTTCTCAAATAACGATGAGTCCAAAAGTAACAATTGCTGGAACTGGGATGGCTGCTCAGTAATATGCCTCAGAGATTGGCTTTTCTCTTTTGTTCACTGCCTCATAGTCATGAAGTAGCTACTGCAGCTCCAGACATCACATTTGTTTATTAATTCCTTTTATGAGGTGTTAAGGATCAAACCAGTGCCTCACACATGCTAGGCAAGCACTCTACCACCGAGCCATAACCCCAGCCCCCCCGCCCCCCCCCAGACATCACATTTGTATTCAGTATATAGAAAGAAGGGGGAAGTGAGAGGGTTTCTATTCACAAAGCTTTCTTTGTCTTTCTCTTGGGTGATGGCAGCCCTCCACAGAATTCCCCCTACATCTCATTAGCAAGAACCGGGTCATCTGTTCATCTTTAGACCATTTCATTAAGGAACGGAGATGTTTTGTTCATTTTAGTTTTCACAGTGCTGGGTGTTGATCCCAGGACGCCCTCTTACTGAACTGCATCTCCAGCCTTTTTAGTTTGGGATGTACCCCGAGGTCTCACCAAGTCGCCCCGTCTGGCCTTGAACTTGCGATCCTCCTGCCTTAGCCTCCTGAGCAGCTGGGACGGCAGCCGTGTGCCACCGCGCCCAGTGAAGAGGGGAGACCCTGAAGCCCATGGAGGCAGACGCGTTCATTCTCTAGTGACGGGGAAAGGGAGTCTCTCTGCCGGGTACCAAGGGATTCCTGCCCAGTCCCTGAGCCTCAGCTTCTGTTGGCTGTGTGGGGTGGTGGGGAGTGGCAATGTCTGCTGCAGACGCAATTTACACAGAAAGAGAACACACCTGTGCGTGTGCCTCACCTGCTTTGTGCCAGACACATGCAGAGGTCCTCATGGAAGTGGGGAGACGGAGAGGGAGAGAGCGCCGAGGGGGCTTGGGTGGGGACCTGCGGCCTTCCTTGCAGTTCTCTAAGTTTTAAAGAGTACAGGCCTCAGGAGTTCCTGTAGACTCCCAGCAGTGACCCGTTCCGTGTCCCCAGATGGGTCCCATCTGAAGTTTGCAGAAGCAACTGCCTGAACCTCAGGGGTAGGGCAGGTGAGCAGGACAGGAGGAAGGGACCGCCCTAGGGACTCCTGCTGCCCCAGAAGAGCCCGGCTCTGGTCACTTGGGGCTGTGCACCCTTTTGGCCAGGCTGACAGAGCGTCAGAGGTGGGTATTCCCTGCCAATCTCCCGGGCCTTCCTCTGAGATCCTCCCTTGCTCTTCAACCAGGAACTGCAGGCTCTGATGAGCCCGCTGACAGGGACCCCAAGACGGACAGACAGCTGGACAGACGCAGCTGGACAGACGCAGCTGGCATCCTTGAGACTGCTTACAAGGGGCTGCGGGGCAGGGGGGTGGCCGGGCAGGGCCCTGCGGTGTCGGGGTTCCAGTAGCTGTCCCTGCCCCTGCCCCAGGTCCCTCTCACCCAGCCCTGGCCCTCGGGTCCCATCCAGGTGACCCGTCCCTCGGCTGCTCCTGGTCAACGCTCCTGGCCTCGTCGACACCTGGCCCTCGGCCCCCTCTCCTCTCCCCCACCTGCTCGGCCTCCCTGAAGTAGCTCCGCGGCCTCTGAGTGACGGGGTGGGGTGGGACGGGGCTCGCGTCCCACTGGGAGGGCATCTCGGGCTGCTCTCAGCGTGGCCCCGTCTGCACCTGCAGACCCGAGTCCTCATCCTGCCGCCCCCCACCTTGCTCCCTGGCGTTGGCGGAGTCACAAGCCTCGGTTTCCCCGTGAGACGAGTTAGTCGTCTGCGCCCAGCGTCCCCGACGGCAAGGAGCCCGCGACCTGAGCTTGGGTGCAGAGTCTGGTGGCCGGGGACACCAGGAGTTTGCTCTGCGCCCCTCTTCCCCTCTCCCTTTCTGCCGCTGGTACCCGCTGTCCCTTTGAGAAGCCACTGGCCTCAGTCAGTCCCTGGGTTGCTGGGCACCACCCCGCTGCACAGGGAATCCGCGTGTCCGCCCTCCTGGCCGGGGCGTGTTTCAGTAAGAGCCACCAGAACAAGAGGCTGAGCCCCGGGACCACGGCCAGCCCCGCCGCAGAGCCGGAGCCGCAGGGAGCCACAGTTTGAGGAGGCCACGTACTGAGGAAAGATCCGGGAGCCCAGAGAGGGAGCCATGTCCCGTTGACATTGCTTGGCCCTCTCCGTCCCGGGTCGACCAGAGCAGACCCTTTCCGGCCCTGTCAGCTCCTGAACGGCAGCGAGTTCTCCTTGTGGTTTGACTTGAGTTTCTTCCGCAGGCAGCTGAGAATCCTGACTAAGCCTGTGGTCAAATATAGACATAAAGTGTTAATCGAAAAAAGGTGCATTTCCTCCCATGGGGGCCTCCTAGACCCCCGTCTCCTCTTCTGCCTTTTCCAGAGGCCAACTCTGTATTCCCTGGCTGGAGAAGGGCCAGCCTCGTCTCTCCTGCGAAGCCATCCTGGCCACCCTGGAGGCCAGAGGGCCTCTGACAGCCATTATTGGTTTGGCCATCCATGTCCTAGTGTGGGGCCCAGCCTGCCCGGCTCTGCTCCTCCTGCCACATTCACTCCCTGCTGCTCAGGGAAGCCCACCAGGCCTGTGGGCCTCAGCCGTGCAATGTCCACACTCTGCTTCTGAAATTCCTCACACCCACCAAGCCGCCCAAGGGTGGGCTCAGCGCCCTCCCGCCCTCCTCCCCCACCTCTGCGTCCTTCCCGCCTCACTTGGAGTCCAGCCCCGGCCCTTGTCTTCACACTTGATTGACCCCCCAACTGGAGTGGGCTGCCCCAGCCTGGGGGGCGGCTCCTCCACACCTCCTCCCCTGGGGTCAGGAGGGGTCCTCCTGAGTCACAGAGGACAGTTCCTGCTTCACAGCAGGGATCACAGGCCCGCGGTCTGTGGTCAGCAACAGCTTGCGACATGGTCAAGGGCAGGGTCGGCAGAGAGGATTCAAGACACCTGGTCACGAGGCTGTCATGTTAAGTGAAATAGGCAAGTCCCCAGACCAAAGGCGGGGTCTTCCCTGTGACTGCAGATGCTGACTCACAGCAATGGAGGGGCAGAGAAGCCCCCTGGATCAGACAAGGTGGGATGAAGGGAAGGGAGGGGGCGGGAAGGGGAAGAGAGGAAGGACTGGGACTCGGCTTTCCATGTCACATGTGAACACACAGTGAATCTCCACGCACACCACAAGAGTGGGGAGCTGCACGCGGGATGGTGGAGATGTCTAGGTACGCTCTACTGTCACGTGTGACTAAAAAGGACACATTTTTAAAACGTGCATCACAGATAAGTCACAAACGACTGAAGTACAACAATCTCCCAAACATCCCAAACAGTGCCTGGTGCACACTTACACTGAAATGGCTTATTGCTTATTTGAAATTAAAATACGTCTGGGCGTCCTGTTGATTTTTATGCTTTGGTCACATCTGGCCACCCTAGCCATGAGGGTGAAGTGGGGCGGGGGGTTGCCGTAGGTCGTAGAGCAACCGCCGACCTCTAGGACTGGTACGTGGCGTGTCCAGCCCTGCAGGACTTAAAGGAGAGAAAAAAAATTCCAAAAAGCAGATGAGTCGTCTGTTTAGAGGGGGTGAGCTTCCATGGTTCTCCTGGCTCTGGGTTGACGGCTCCAGGCCCTTGGTCCAAGTCTTGGGGATCTGGCTGCATTTACAGTCGTGGGCTCTGAAGTCCCCCCCCCCACGCGGCGTCTTTCTCTAGAAAGATCTCATGGTTGTCTTTCCGAGCTGTAAAGTGGCCCTAAAGGCCAAAGGCCCTGGAGAGTGACCGGGTGTGCGGGGTGGGGGTTGTGACAGATGTGAGGAGGGGAATCAGCTTTAAAATCAGTGTCTGCGTACTGAGTCCTAATTTTTCATTGGTTTTAATTGTCCCATTAGAGATGGATTCCTCTGGAAGGAAAGTTTTTCGAATCCAAAATGTAATGAAAGGACCGTTTTTTTCCCCCAAAGCCAAATTGTATATTTAAAGGGAGAATATTTTTCCAGTGTAATAATGGTGATATTCAAAGTAAGTGGCCAAGTAGGAACACAAAGCGACTAGAGTGTGGCCCGTAGTTCCCCAACCCCAGGGACAGCTTCCTGGGGCTGAACACCGGAGCTCATGGAGCTGCTTCCTCAGCTTCCCACAGCCCCAGACACGGCTGCCCCTCTTGGCGGCACAAGTCACGTGTCAGGGCACTGTGGCAGCCCAGTGGGACACGTGGGATCCAAGTTCCTCCAGGCAAAGTCAGGTGCCGGCTTCACGGTCAAGAGACAGCCCCCAAGGTGGCGCAGGGGGTCCAGGAGCTGTGAACAAGGACCCTGTATGGACTGTTGGGCCACTGGGAGGAGTCAGGGAAAAGGGCTGCATGGAATGTTCTAGAATATTTAGTCCCAACGTCTCAGTGACAACAAAACAATTTCCCGGCTCTGTGGGTAGCATTTCTAGGTTCGAAGGCACCTCACACACAGGGAGCCCAGAGCTGCTGTGGTTTCTGGAAGGCAGAATCCCCACTGGCTCCTAACGTGGGAAGCTGCGTTACAGAGCAGGCCGCCATGGAGAGGAGAGGGCGGCCAGCCGGGCGGCCAGGCGGCCTTGGCCTTGCTGTTTGATATTTGCAAGTTTGGACCACAGCGCGTCTCTGTTTCTCGGGGCCCTGCCCCACCTGGCTCTGTCACCTCCCTCCCCCGTCTTGGCCTCTTCTGTCCACAGGCCTGGGGGGGGGGCATCTCCTGGGCCGCCCCACCGCCCCCCGGGCTCTGGTCTGAGTGGGCGTCTCCTGGGCTGGGGCTGTGACACATGAGCATGGAAATTATCTGTCCCAGTGCAGACTCGGGGCCCTGGGAGGGGACCGTGAGACCTTTCTGGGCCCGTGTGCAGGGAGCAGCTCTGGGTCTCGGCCTAACAGAGAGAGGACTCAGGTGGCCACTGCGGGAGGACAGGGGCCTGTTTCCTCCCCGTGGGGAAAGGTCGGGAGTAAGTGACATTCCCAAAGAAAGAGGTCAACAGAAGGCGCTGGGCTTGGGCCAGACCCACAACGGAGCACAGAGGTGACTAATAAATGGGTCAATTCTGGGGAAATCTTGGAGGAAGGGCGAGGGAGGCCAGGGGGTCTCTGGGGAAGGGAGATGCCCAGGTCCTGGAGGAGAAGGTGAGGGGAGTCGGCAGGGACCCTGCAGGGAGGTCACCCAGCTTCAGGGCTGCGCCTGGGAGGTGGCAGGGAGGAGCCCACAGATGGCCCGGGTTTAGAGAGAGCGTCCTTCCCCAGCCAGGAGGCCACCTGGAGCCAGGTGCTGGACCTAGCCCTGCGTGGCTCAGGCGTGGCTCAGGCGTGGCTCCAGCGTGGCTCAGGCGCCTCCAGCCCTTGCTCTCCCTCTGGCTCTTTCTTGCTTCTCCTCATCAGACGCTTCCTTCCCGAGTCTCTCCTCTGTGCCTGGCTTTGGCTGTGAGCTGCCAGCTCTCGGGAGGCCCTGGCGGGTGGGAAGCACCGTGCTGGCCATCCCCACCAGCTGGCCCTGCCCGAGGTCCCTGCAGGGGGTGGGCTGCCCATTCACCCAGGGACCCTCTGGGGCTCGGTCAGCCAGCCTGGGCGCCCCCTGTCCTGGGCCGCTGGAGGTGGGTCTTCTTGTCCCTCTGGGAGTCCCTTCCTGCACACCAGGACCCTGCCCCCACCTGCCCAGGACCCTCGTCTTGCCTAGTTTTTGCCCACAGGGCGTTTGTCCTGGGGGCTCCTCCCTCTGGTCCTCCCTGTCCCCCTGTGGTCCCTCAGGTCCTTTCGGGTTCGCTGGACACTAATCTAAGGGGTCGTTGCCCCCGAGTGCTGAGATGGACCTTCACCCCAGCCGCGGGTCACCTTAGTCACTGTCACCTTCCTCATCTTGGGCTCTTGTGCCCTGTCCTACCTGGGAAAGTCACCTCCAGGGGGGGAGAGGGCCTTGATCCAACCAGGGAGCTGGCTCCTCAGGTACTGGTGGGATTCTGGCTCCCGCCAGGCACCAAGTGACACCAGTGGCTCCTTGGGGAGTGGCCCAGCAGACGCCTCTGGTGCCTTTCTCTGGGCGTGGTCCCAGGCGCACGGTGACACGTGGCTGTGAGTCTTGCTGGTACTGAGATGACCCCACCCGAGCACCCAGGAGCCCCCTGCAGACAGGCAAAAGAGGAGTCAGCCCGACGTCAGGGATCAGAGGGCAGAGGCCGGAGGGCAGAGGCCGGAGGGCAGGGGAGGTGCAGCCTCTCCAGGCTTCTCCGGGTCTCCCCGTGTCTTCCAGAACCTGCCGGAAATGGGTGCCCCAGGCGGGCAGCTTGGCCGGCTCTGGCCAGGTCGGCCCTGAGAACCCACCCAGCAGGTGAGCCGGTCGGAAGCTGAAGCCAAACCCGAGGCCAGCCTACAGCTTCTGGGCCGAGCC
Organism: Ictidomys tridecemlineatus; assembly: GCF_052094955.1. Taxonomy (NCBI): domain Eukaryota; kingdom Metazoa; phylum Chordata; class Mammalia; order Rodentia; family Sciuridae; genus Ictidomys; species Ictidomys tridecemlineatus. The sequence continues at coordinate 52,008,012 of NC_135477.1, read as the reverse complement.
AGTGAGTTGAGCGTCAATGACCAGCTCCCCAAATGCTTTCTAAAGCTTTGCATCCTGTCTGTCTGTCTGTCTGTCTGTCATCTATCCAATGGCTAATGTTGGATAAGTGTCCCCGAAATGTGTGCTAAAGGCTTGGTCTTGGTGTGGTGCCACTGGAAGGGCGTGGAACCTTTAGGAGATGGGGCCTAGTTGGAGGGAACTGGGGACCCCCAGCCCCTTCCCCTCCCTCTTTGCTTTCTGACCACGAGGTGAGTGAGTGGTTTTGCTCAGTCACATGTTCCTGCCAAAATATGCTCACCTTATCACAGGCCTAACAACCATGGGGCCAACTGATTAGGGTCTGAAATCCCAAAACTATAAGCCAAGATGAACCTTTTCTCTTTATACATTGTTTAGTTCAGGTTATTTGTTATAGTAACAAAAATCTGGCTAATACTATCTGCCTCACATCTACTTATATCTATCATTTATCTGTCCATTTACTTATCTATCTAGATCCCTATCATCTAGTTATAATCTCTACTAGCCTAACTGTGTCTATCATGTAACAATATCTATTATCTACCTATCTATCTATCTATGTATCTATCTATCTATCATATATCTTTCAAAGCTGGAACAAACAGAGGAAGAGATCTACCCTGACAAAAGAATATGAAATAAAACTTGGGTGTTCACTTTCTGTGAAATGGAGCTTATTCCCTTCTAGACGTTTCACTTTGCCGATGCAGACATATTGAGTATCTCTGTATATCTACACACTCTTTGAAGAGGACACTTTTTCAGAGACTAGTTTGCTCCCTTGCTCTCATTTCATGGTGTGACTTTTCTGGAGAACCCAGGCCTGAGAGAGACAGGCCCCAGGCAAGGAGCAGCCCAGGCAGGCGGGGGGGGGGGGCGGGAGGAGGCCTGGGCCCTCACCTCTTCTGCCTCCCCGTCCCATCTCAAGGGGGCAGCTGCAGGTGGGGGGCTCCATCCCATCCCGGGGGCTCTGGCAGCTTGGGCTTCTCTGGTAACAGCTTCTATCTATACCGAACTGCTGTCCAGTCTCCATTTAGCTCCCAGAAGCCTCTGATGGACAGTATCATCATTTGAAACCCAGGCCCAGTGACCAAGGTGACTTCAAGGTCGTTCGGCAGGGCAGGATGCAGTCAGGCCTGGATCTCGGGTCAGTAGAGCTGAGCCTGTGCCTGCGGCCTGCACACCATCTGCCTTAGACGGCCTGGGGGGCCCACTCCAGGACGAGGAGGGCCAGGTGTGCAAGGTCTGGTAAGGTCCGTGGCTCAGGGTCACTGGGTCAAAGCTTTTACGGTAAAGCAAGACAGACACAGCCTCCCAGAGTGAGCTGGCCTTACCCCTGAGCTCTGTGGACTCGGGGGGGGGGGGGGGAGCTATGGCGGGGGGAGAACAGACCTGGGGCAGAGGCTCGGCTGCCCTCTGGGGTAGAACCAGTGCTTTTAGTCCAGACTCAGCTCCCAGCCTGCACCAGCTCCCCAGGGGGAGTGCAGGTCTTGCTGAATCCAGCTGCCCAGTCCCCAGAGAGACCCAAGCACAGCTCCCCTGAGGCCCGAAGGCCGATGGGTAGTGAGAGGAGTCTCTGCCCCGGAGTCGCTAGGTCAGGATCCAGCCCTCTGCTGCAGAAGCAGCCTGTCCCCAGTGATCATCCCACACAGACCCACACGGCCCAGCTCTGCGTCCCCAGTATTTATCCCACCCCCGCCACCCAGCTGTCCGCATCCGCGTCTGGCCTCGCTCCACGCCGCTGTCCTCCTGGACTTGGCTGCGGTGACCCGAGAGGACGAGGGCAAGGGCATGTCGTAGCTCTGGGCACATCCGCAGCGGGACCAGGAAGCCCAGCCCTTGCCTTGTCCTCTCCCTCCTCCCCCATGGCCACCAGCGCACCCTCCGCCTGCAATTGAACCCAGATGCCAGGAAATAGCTTGGTTGTACGCCGAAGCGAAAACACATGCACGGGGGAAGCTCTCCTCCCTTACGGTTTCCTTACTGTCATCCTTGAAACCTGCATAGGGAGAGGGGACCTTATCGAGCAGGAGCTCCATGGAGAAGCCACAGGCGGCACCCAGGGCCCAGAGAGTTCAAAGTGGCTGCCTGGGGCTTGACATGGGGAAGGGACAGAAGGTCCTCCCTCCTCCCCACGCTGTTCACTCCCTTCTCAAGAAATTTAGATGCCAGGTCCTACCTAAGTCTTGACATTGGCGGTTGCTGCTGTGTGACTTTAGGCAGGTCACATCCCTTCTCTGAGCATCCATTTCTGGATCCATAAAGTGGTGATAAAAATGCCCCACTTTTTTTTTTTTCCTGGAGTTGTTCCAGCACAAAAACAGGTACTTTGGGAGCAGAAAAATAACCTGAGTGCATAAGGGGTTCACAAAGCCCACCCACAACCCCTAGTCTACAACAGGCAGACCCCACAGCTCACAGAGCCCAGGCTTTCTGTAACTCATTGATGGGAAAGTCTGAGCGGAGGGGACCCGAGACGAGTTACTGCACTTCTTTATCCCCTTGCTGTGAAGAGTCATGTATTTCGCTGCAAAAGTATCACCCGGTGGGACAATGACGTACTGGGGATCGGGCCCAGGACCTCTCACATGCTAGGTGAGCACTCTACCACTGAGCCTAGGTTCAGTGCTTACTAAGCCCCGTGAAGCTGGGCAGCCAGGAGGGGCTCTCTTGGACGGGGTACTCTGTCCAGCCCACACTGGGAGGGAAGTCCTTCTGCTTGTCCCTCTGGAGGCTCTGCCCGGCTCCGCTGAAGGGCTCTCTTCCCAGGCCCGGGCCTGTGCTCCTTCCTTCCCACGTGGGTCTCCCTTCTCGTTCCAGTTGCAGGTTCTGCGTCCCCTCTTTGTCCCTGAGACCCACTTCCTTTTCCGTGGTGGCATTGGGTTCCCCGGTTTCCTCAGGCACTGCCCTGTTGGCTGGGATTCGGGGTCACCCCATCCATCAGAACGGCCTCAGAATCTCCTCGACACTCGTGGGGACCCGCCGATAAGGTCCCCGAGGACCGTGGGCCTGTCGGGAGGGAGGCGCTACCGCCTGCAGCAGTGATGTCCGGCAGCTGCCCTGGGGACGTCTCTCTGGGGACACCCCAGGGGTCTCCCCAGGGCTCAGACCGTCTCTGGATCATGTCCTCGCTGCCCCAGTGGAAACCCAGCCTCCTTCCTCCTGCCACCAAGTCACCTCCACCAAGAGCAGCCTCAGGCGGGTAAGGCTTTGTGCTGTACTGACGCAGGAAGGTCACCCGCACCTTCTCCTGAGGGGACACACACCCGTCAGGACACTGAGGGGACAGTGACGAGCCCCCGTCCCTCCACCGGGAAGCCTGGTCTCTCCCTGGGGACTGCTGTTTACAGCGGGGTGTGTCACCTCGGCCTGTTTTCTTGGCTTCTGTCTGCACACATGTGTCGTTTGGCTCTGTTTGGGGGCACCGTGTACGCACCTCACATGGCGTTTGGTGGCCGTCTTCTGCCCGCCACATGTCCTGGAGACCTGCCCACCGCAGCTCATGGAAATGAGCCTGTTGACTTTATCTGCTGCCACCCCCGGATGCACGGGCTCGTGGAACCGTTCCCCACACTGACCTGCACAGGGACAGTCCCAGGGACCTCGTGCAGCAGCGTCACACCCACGGTGGTCACTAGGAGCACGGCATGTGTACCCAGCACCCACAGGGCGTGCCGAGTGAACACCCCTGAGCGTCCGATTAGGAAGGGGAACAGCTGTGCCAGAGTGTGACATTTTTAATTTTTGCTGACTTGTGCCAAAATGTCCTCTAAAAGGCTGAAAAAATGGAGATCTCACTAATCGGAGTTTGGGGACAGCAGCTCTCGCAGCCGGCAGGGTGCAAGACTTGCTGGTCCCGTGAGGTGGGTAGAGCTGGCCGGGCTGTGGCTCAAGGTCGCCCCTGGTCACTCCTCTGCTGCAGCATTCAGGGTGCACACTGGTGGTGCATGGGTCACACGTGGAGATCAGCAGAGTGATTTGAAACCACAGTGATTAAAAGCAGAGAATTTGTCCAGGTGCGGTGGCTCACACCTGTCATCCCAGCAGCTCGGGAGGCTGAGGCAGGAGGATTGCAAGTTCAAAGCCAGCCTCAGCAAAAGCGAGGCCCTAAGCAACTCAGTGAGACCCTGTCTCTAAATAAAATACAAACTAGGGCTGGGGATGTGGCTCAGTGGTGGAGCGCCCCTGGGTTCAATCGCTAGTTCCCGTTCCGGCCCACAAAAAACAGAGGATTTGGAGGCAAACAGAATCCTGGCCCCGTCACCACGTGCTGCGTGATGTCCAGCAAGCGTACCTGAGCTGAATCTCCTCATCTGAAAAACAGGACTAGCAATGACCACAGGAGGCACAGGCAAGAAGCCACCCGTAAAGACCTTGGCATAGTCCCTGCAGAGCGGGGCTGGTGGGGGACTGCAGGGGACAGGCCTTCTCTTAGGGTCGTGATGGTGACCCTCGTGAACGTCTTGGTGAGAATGAGAGTTGCTGACCTTCTCCTCCCAGACACACAGCTCCCTTTCCCCTGCTGGGTCCCTGCAGCCCCTGTGGGTACCATGTGGGACGGTTGGTGGCATCTACCCAGGTCAGAGCCCCCAGGGAGCAGCTGCGGCTCCCAGGGGGAAGGACCCGTGTTCTGGCTCCCAGCTGGAAGGGCAGACAGGACACAGCCCGAGAAACTCCGGTGAACCGAGGGGGCGTCCTGCACACAGGGTCGAGCCAGGGCGGGATCCCCCAGACCAGCACCCCGGAGCCAAGTCCCCCGGTGGGACCAGGAAGCAGGGTGGATGCAGAGTGTGGGTGAGTGGAGTGGAGTCGGAGGCACAGACAGACAGACGGAGACCCTGGACAGACAGAGTGGACGGTGGAAGTGGGGTGGGGGTGCCTGGAAGGCGGTGCCCCTGGCAGCCACTGTGGGCCGTGGGCTGGGGAGGGGAGCTCAGAGACGCTGAGTTCTTGCCCAACCTCACCCAGCCAGCCAGCGGGGCCTCCGGAGACCCCCGCCCCGCAGCCCTTTCCTCCCCTTGGCTCCTGCCTGCAGAGGGATCCATGCTTCCCTGACCCCTGAGGGCTCACCCACCATAGGTTCCACCCCAGCCATCCTCACGGTGCTGTTCCCGTCACCTCCTCCAGGAAGCCCTCTGTGACTGCACCAACCCCTCCCAGCCAACCCTCCTTCTCCCCTTTGTCACTGTCCACGTGGGAGAAGGGGATCCGTTCTCCTCCCCCGTGGCTAGAGAATGTCTTCCCAAAGTGGATTTGTATATCTCTAAACACTTATATTTTAATATAATGGCAATAAATAAATAAATTTATTATAAAAGTTAAATTACCTAGGTGTCTTGGGCCGGGTTTACCTTTCTGTTAGCCTGTGCTGCAAAGGAGGACCGGCCACGCCCGAGGGGGAGCGCTGTCTTGGGTTGGCCTTCCTCTGAAGTGGACACAGAGCCAGACATGGGGACAGGTGACAGGTGTGTGGCATCTAATTCAAAGAGATCCTGGGGGTCGGGTGGGGAAGGGGGTGGACAACAGGGTCAGCCAGGGGTGGCCGGATCAGCTCTGGGGGCCACTGGGCCTCAGTCTAGCGGGAGGACTGGGGAGCCCGCGGGGGTCCTTCTGTGTTCTTCGCTCTCTGACGTGAGATCCGCGGGTCGCCCCGCACCATCCCCAACTCTCCGCACCCACTGCAGGTCCTACAGCTCGTGGTGCCCCCATTACCCAGCGTCAGGACAGACCCGCAGGTGCTCAGTCCCACAGGAACCCGCTGCTCCCCCCCCCAACAGACGCCAGTCACGACCTGCAGGTCCCCAGGTTGCCTGCGCGCCTGTCCCTCCCGGCTGAATCCATGTCCCCTGACGCCCTCCTCACAGGCAGCAAGGGGCTGTGTGGCCGCAGGACCCTCGGGCTCCCAGGGAGCGTTCAGGGTGAGCAGAAGGGCGGGGACGCTCTTCCCAGGCGCCTGGTGAGCTTCCGCGTCCCCACCGAGGCTGCACCGCGGACACCTGGCCATGGTTGGCCGAGTCTGGCTGCAGCACCTGACGCTCGGGAGGGGAGATTGGGAGGCACCTCCGCTGCCCGTCTGCCCTGGAGGCCGCGGGGAGACCACTGGGCACCCCCCCAGGTCTGTGTGACTGCAAAGCCGCTCAGCTGTGGTCCAGACCTGGCCCCTGGGCAGTGATGTGTCCCATCAAGGCCACCGGGCCGTGATTTTGGTATCATTGTTTTGGAACGTGGGACCAGGGCCCTCGGGAGATGGCACCTGTGGCCCCCCTTCCTCTCACGATCTACAGGAGGGATACTCTGTAGCTCATCATCTCTGTGCTGGATGCACTGGCCACACCTGGGCTTTGCCTGTCATGTGCCTGCCACCAAGAGTGGACCCACAGTGAGACCAGGCACGGGGGTGTGGGGACAGGGGATTCGGAGGGTAGGGAACTGATGGAAACAGTACAAACAAGAGTCACTATTTACCTAGGTCCTGGTTGAGCCTTCACTCATTTAAAACTCATAAGAATCTTATATGGTAGGTGTTTGCCTCAGAGGTTAAACATCCTGCACAGAGAGGTCAAGTAACTTGCTCAAGGTCACACAGCTCTAAATGACAGTGTTTAGGTTAGCGTCAAGGCCTGAGCACTCAACTGCTGATAGGAAGAAGCAGGGCATTCACAGATAGGAGTGCCCCTCTTGGTCTGAGACCTGCTGGGGTCCCATGGCCTCCTAGAGGGAGCAGGGAGAAGAGTTCTGGTCCTCCAGGGCTCCTTTCCACGGGCTTGTGGGGAGGGAGGGGGCTGAGCCTGCCCCTTCCTTCGGCTGCTGACTTGGAGACCTGTGCTGAGGAAGGCAGCAGTTGGCCTCCCCTGGCCCCATTTGCCGGTGGCCCCGTGGCTCTGGTCCCTGGCGGTCGCTGCTGAGAGGCAGTTCACACAGCTGCTGTGCACAGCAGCCAGGCTCCCGGCAGCTCCCTGGGGCCCAGAGAATGTTCCAGAACATCTTGGAGTCATTAGGCACTCTGTGCTCACAGCTCGTGGTGACAGCTGGGATTCAGACCCAGGGACTCTTCTGCTGCCCAACCTTCTCTCATTCCCCCACATAACTAGCGAGCCCCCACCAGCCCTGGGGAGGGGGACAGGAATATGGCTCAGTTCCCTAACATGACTTCCACGGTCGAGCTTGGTCTCTCTCTGATCCTCCATGGTGGCCTCTCCCACTGTTCGATTTGAAATGAGCCACAGTGGCCCTTGGAAGGTAATGAAAGGAAGGCTAGGTTCTGGGGCTGCATCTGCTGTGTGACTTTGAGTAGGTCACTTCACCTCTCTGGACATCTGTCTGCTTTGTTTGTTAGCTCCTTGGTTCCTGCCCTCCTTCCTCCTGGTGGAGATGAGCAAAGCGTGCCTGAGACATACTGACGTGGGAAAACAGATGCTCCCGCGGTAGAACACATGTTACTTGGTGTGTGTGGCGGGGGGATCAGCCTGTGGTTAGCTCAGAGCTGAACAGGGGCTTGCGGAGCACACAGAGAAGCCACCTCCCTTTAAGGGTGGGGAAACTGAGGCAGGCAGTGACCAAGGAAGCGGGTGTTGGAGGCCAGCCTTGCTGCCACTGCTCCCGTCCTCCTGGAAGGCAGTCCCGGAAGCACCGGGCACTCTTCCGAGCACTCTCCCTGGATGGTGTCCCCTCATCCTTGGGACGTGGGTCTCAGTGGCGCCCAGGCTGCGGTGGGACCTAGAGGTGGGTGGATGCCGGTCTGTCTGCGTCCACAGCAGTCCTTCCAGACCTCGAAGCCTGCGAGGAAAGCTGTGCCTTTCAGGCCGGGCCACCAGGCTGGATGCCAGGCGAGAGGGCTGCTCTCTGTCCCCCCGGGGGGCAGCCTGCCTCCTGGGGTCAGTGGGGCTGGCCTGGGGCCCCGAGCCGGTCCAGACCTGGGGACCTGTCTCCCAGGCGCCTTGTCAGCCTGGGGTGGGCGTGGCCTGCGCGGGGGGCGGAGCTCCGTCGGTGCTGGGCGCAGGCTCCGCCCTGAGGGTGGAGCCAGGGGGGAGCGCGGCCCAGGGCGCAGCCGGCTCAGGCTTGAATCCAGACTTGTCCGTTCACAACTTATTGACCCTTGATGCTGCACCATGTGACATGGCTCTCTTCCTGCCCTGTCTGTAGATGATCCCTGTTAACGACCCCACGGAAAGGATTGGAAACAACTCACATGGCGGTCCCAGCGCCACCATGGGACGTGGGGCCTGCATGACGGGGGACCCGGGCTGTGCAGGGGCCATCAGGGAAGAGGGGCAAGTGGCAGGGCCTCCCCACCTTCGTGCTCGGAGCTGCCCCGGCGCAGACACCTCTTGGCTCGGGATTTCTTGGTGTGGGACCGCCTGCTCAGGCAGACAGGCCCTGGCACAGTCCCTGTTTTGTCCTCTGAACACTGTCCTCCTGCCAAGGGCAGCCAGAGGGTGCTGGCAGCGCTGAGGCTGCTGGCCCTGCTGCCCCTCCTGGCCCCCGGTGTTGGGGTCTGTCCTCACTCTGGCCACCAGAGCTGCGCTGTCTGGGGAGTAGGGAGAGGGTCACCCCCTGGGCTCTCCTTCCGCCTCTGGCTGAAGTGGCTCCTTGGGAGGGACACAGATGTTCAGGTGGCTCTGGGCCTTCTATCTGAGCTGCGGGTCCCCAGGGAAACTGTCACTTTTCTCTTCAGGCAAAGCCCCTGAGCGGAGGGCTCCAGCCCCAGGGCCATTCCAGGGCACTCGCGTGTGAGCTCCGGTGCACTGCACCATCTCAGCGCATCCTGTGAGTGTGCGGTGTGTGTGCACGTGGCGGGGTGCACGTGCGAGGGGATCTGATGCCAGAACCTCAGAGGGTGGCGATGGCTCAGTGAGCTGAGGACAGCTGGCGGGCTGCCACCTCTTCTTTCAAGTACCAGAGCCCAGCCCTGCCTCGGGTGCCTCAGGGACATCCTGGAGGAGACTCCATTCCTGTCCCCATGGAGCTGCCTTCTGAGAGCACAGAACCAGCCAATGGGCACTGCGGTGGACGCTCTGCCATGTTCTCCCTTCTCTATGAACACTGTCCTCCTGCAAGGGCAGCCAGAGGCAGCCAGGGTGATTTTGGGGGGGCAGCAGGTTAGGTTAGGGGTGACAGCCAGGAGGTCACGGAGGTCCAGGATGTGGGCAGGGCCCTGAGGAGCTCATGGGGACACCTGCTAGCCTCATCAGCCTGCCCAAGGTCTTGATCCCAGCAGCCCTGTGCCTCTGCCCCCCGCAGGGCTTGGCGAGTTTGCAGCTGGGGAAGAAAAAAGAAAGGGCGACGTCTCGTTTGGGTTTTGGCTAAAGCACGAGTCTCCCTCCTGGTCTCTTCCCGTCTCTCTTCTTTCCCTTCCCTTTTCTTGTTGAAGTGTAGAGCGCCCGGGGGTGCAGATACAGGGCTCTTAGGGTGAATCCGGCTTCCTCGTTCTGAAGCCCAGGGAGATGGCATTCTGTGAGGAGCAAGGGACACCGGCTACAGGGAGGACGCTGAGGCAGGCTGGGCTGGGTGGCTCCTCAGAGCCCCTGAAACAGCTGCCCCAGGGGATCCAGGTGCTACCAGAAGGAAGGGCCAGGAGAGGCCAGAGGGAGGCTGGGGCCTGCCAGGGCTCAGGGCCTTCCTGCCAGAGTGAGTCTCCCGCTACCCCCAGGCACCCCGTGGGGCGGATTTTTTCTTAAGCATCAAAGAGGAGCAGGAACCCCGGAGTCTTCTGCCTGTCCAGAAGGTCCCTTGAACCTACAAGGAACCTCCAATGCCTGAAGGTCCACCCCACTTACTCAGGCCAACTGTGGCTGTGTTTCTTTTCAAATTGTGGCCCCCGCCAGGTGGAGAGCCCCACCACATCAGTCATTCACACTTGAACCTCAGTTAGCCCTCTGGGTGGTCTCCACGGGCAGGTTTGGGTACGAAGAAGGGATAGCAGGAGGATGCATTCACTGTCACCAGGGATGTGCAGGCCCCGCGCAGGCCTGGAGACAGCCCAGACTTCAGGGTGGGGCCAGTGGCCCCCTGAATGAAGTCAAGGCTCTGCAAGGCCACCACGCACAGAGCTCAGGAAGCTGACTTCCTCCTCAGAGCCCCGTCCGTGCCAGGCAGGACTTCCTGGGTTGCAGGTCAGTGCCAAGAGCAGGGCCTGGGGTGCCTCTTGGAGCCTCGGCAGCAACCCATAAGGTGCCTGGGGGTGGAAGCCACACCCACCAGCCTCCAGAGAGCTGGCCCTGCCTGCTGTGTCCCTGGCTGTCTGTGGCGCAGGGGGCTGGCTCCAGGGCCACGCTGACCCTGTGAGGCTGGAGGCTGAGACGGGAAATGAGCTGACCAAGGTCACACAGCAGGATCCTCCAAATTCCCAGCATGAAGTCCCAAGCCACCTACAGCCCGTCAGGCTCTGTCCAAGATGATTGGGGCATGAGGTCACCTGGGTCAGTCGCAGGTCCTGAGCCAGGCTGTCAGCAAGTTGTCCCCACAGCAAGGACCATCCTCTATTCCTCCCCACATCCATACCAAGTCCTCCCCACCAAGGTTAGTGAAGCCAGGGTGATGGCCAGCTTCGGGTGGGCACCACCAGTGAAGCCAGTTCTTCCTGGCACCTGTGTTCTTGCAGCCTGAAGCCCGGAGCTCGTTGCCTGTGGAAATGGACAGGGAAGGATCACCCAGGACGGAGAGCCATGGGAAGAGCCAGAGCTCTCACTGGAGGCACCTCAGAGAGGCTAGGAGGGCAGCACCTGGAGCCAGGCAGCCTGGCCAAACGGCAGCTCCATGTTGAGAAGCCGGTGGCCCAGATCAGGGACCTGAGCCGCACTGAGCTGAGTCCTCAGATGTCAGATGGAAATGGCGATCCGCCACAGGATCGCTGCCAGCTGAACTGAGCTAATATGCACCGATGCTGAGTCCAGTGCCAGGCGCGTACTCACACACGGAGGGTTGGATCAATAGGACCTGTCATTACTCTGCATAGGAAATAATAATAAATTAATAATAAATGAACTCCTGAGAATATGACCCCTTCACAAGATCAGGCTATGGAGGCTGGCCCACAGACTGAGGTCTGGGCTGGGGGTCCCCCTGCAGGATATTTGGTGCAGAGGGAGAAGTGGGGACAGACAGCACCATGCTGGGCTCAGGCCTGGAGGTACTGTCTAAGGCAGTTATTCCAACATGGCCATTTGACAGAATGGAAGACTGAGGCCACCTCCTCTTCCTCCTCCTCCTCCTCCTCCTTGCCAAAGTCACATGGGTGGCTGATAAAAAGTCCAGTTAGCGTTAAACCCCGAGTCCACCAGCACACTGCCTGGTCCCCTTGCTTCTCTGTTTTGCTTGGACTTACTGATGGATGGACTCACAGATGTTCCTTATGTCCCGTCTCGGGCTCCCCTCCTTCTCTAGCTCTTGACACAGCAGGGAGACTGCTGGGCTGTCCCCCAGGAAGAGTCTCAGAAGCCAGGTCCAATCTGAACCAAAGAAATCAGAGCACGCAGAGGTGGCCCTGCAGGCCCTGGGGCTGGGAGTGACATCGGGGAGGCACAAACCTGGGGCGCAGAGGCGCCCTCCCTGGAGCCTGGACTCCCCCCTTCCCAGCTGCCCTCTGGCAGATCTCCAGGCTGTTTTGTTGTTCCTGAGTCCTGGGGCAGCCAGAGGTTAATGATGACAGGTGAGCACTGAGAATACGGTCCCCTTACAGGATCAGGCTACGGAAGCTGGCCACAGACTGGGGTCTGGGCTGGGGGTCCCGCTGCGGGACATTTGGCACAGACGGAGACGTGGGTACAGACAAAACATCCCCGTTTGCATCTGGAGTCCTGTCTCTGGCCAAACCTCCTTCCTGCCTTGTCTTCCTGCGGCTGCTTGTCCCTTGCCACCACTGCACACTATCAAGGTTCCAGCGTGACGACAGGCAACGCGCACACGTGGCCAAGGCGGAAGCAGAAGAGGACATGGTTATCGTCAGGCCTGGCCCAGAGGAGCGGGGAAGCCAGAGCCATGGTGTGAGGAGCCACCTGCCCTGAGCCTTAGCTTAAGCTCCCTGGCAAACTCCCTGGGTAACTTTGGCCAACTCACAGCTCCATTTAGGGACAGGCTCTCCAGCCTTCCTCCCTCAAGGGCACTTACAGTTCTGATATCTGGAATCAGTGCCTGCCAGCAAGACTCAGCTGATAAGCAATTACTAAGTACCCATCATGTGCTGTGCACCTACTAAGTGCTTTACTCTGGCCTTTAGGCAAGGAAGGTGTATCAGTTAGCTATTGCCATGACACTGGTGCATAACAAATGACCCCAGATTTAGTGGCTTAACATGGCAATCATTTATACTCAGTGAAGTTGGCTGAGGCTCAACTGATCTGGGCTAGGCTTGGTGTGGGTGGCTCTGCTTCAGGTCACTCCTTGTTGTAGGTGGGGACATTCTGCCTCCAGAGACATGTTGTCTCTCACCCTGCAGCACAAGGGACATGAACATGTTCTTTTTATGACAACAGCAGAAGCACAGGAGTGACTGGTGCCTTTTCATTTCTGTCCTAGACTGTTGGCCAAGCAAGTCATGTGACCAAGCCCAGAGTCAAGAGGAAGAAAAACACTCCACCTCCACGAGACATTGGCAAGGCACAGCGGCCTTGAGGAGCCAGGAGCTAGGGCCATTCCTTGCCAACGCCTCACCATGGTGGAGTGTGTCTTCCTGCCTCTTGATTCTGCATCTTTTAATCCAGAAGTTAAACCCTTTTGCTTTCCACCTGCTGGGAGGTGGGCACGGGTCAGGAGGTGGAAGAACCTGAGGGGAAGAGGGTTTCAGATCAGGCCTGGGGTGAGGAGGGGCTTTCCCAGAGCCTAAGGCCAGAGGCCCTGTGAACGGGCTGAATGGGAGAATGTTGGGGACCTGAGTGTGGGGGAGAGTCACAGATGCTCACCTGGCAAGAGGCCTCACTGAGCGCCATGTTCCACAGCCTGGGAGCTTCGAGGCACACCCTGCGACCAGGAACAAGACCTTTCCATCCTCCTGGGCACGCGCCCACACGAGCTAACTGACCCATGACTGACCATGACTTCATGTTTGCCCTATGAAGCAATCATCAGGCCAGACCGAATGGCCACCAGGGTCATTGGACTTCACCGAGCCCCGTCTGTTTCTATCACCCATTGCAAGGTCATGATTTAGACATGAGGCTTCCTCCCAAATCTCCTGCGCGAGAAGACAAGGATTTTCAGATTATTGGCATGATTAGATTATGAAAGGTGTGACCTGATCAGTGGATTAATCCTCAGATGTGGATTAATCGGGTGGTATCTGTAAGCAATTAAGTTGTGATTAAAGGAAGTTGGTCACTAGAGGTGTGCCTTTGGGCTTTATATTTTGTCCCTGGTTGAGCAGAGCGCTCTCTCTCTCTCTCTCTCTCTCTCTCTCTCTCTCTCTCTCTCTCTCTCTCTCTCTCTCTCCTTCCTGGTCTCCATGTCCTGAGCTGCTGAGCTGCTTTCCGCCTTGACACCTTTTGGCCAAGATGCCCTGCCTCACTTTGTGTCCAGCGTTATGCAGTCCGCAGACCACAGAGTGAGCCTCTAAAACCATCAGCCAAAATAAACTCTTCCTCCTTTAAAGCTGCTCTCGTCAGGTCTTTTGGTCACAACGGTGCCGAAGCTGACTCAGTCAGCACCCATGAGCAGGTGTCACCAGTGGTCCCAAAGGTAAGAGCGTGAATGGCGTCCCACACACAGCGTAGGCAGGAAGGCTCCTCCTCGCCCTCTGATCCACTGAGAAACTTCTATCTGCAGAGCGCCTCCCAACCCCTCATGCCCCAGGGGAGTCTAAGAAGGCAAAAGGACAGTCCCTGCCGGCTCAGAGTCCCCCACACAGCTGAAAAAAACACTAGAAAGTGTTTTGGAAAGTGTTCACGAGTCACATTCGTACGTACGACCCTCTCAACAGAATGACAGGAGGCCTTCCACAGGCATGGAGCTTACCAGAGCGCCAGAGGACAGCACTGACGGAAGCCTCCGGAAGGTGGAGGGCAGAGAAAGGGACATAGCCCAGTTCACTTTTCATTCACTCAACACCCTGTGCCAGGCTCCGCAGCAGGCACCCGGAGTCACGGTGATCGGGTGGCACTTTCTGACCTCAAGGATCTCTGACAGGAGACCTGCGGAGGCTTCAGGGAAGGGAAGGAACTCCATCTACCTTTGGAAGAATACAACAAACTGGGGTGGGCGGAGGAGGAGGGGTCCCTGGAGAGCAGTCCCTGGGAGGAGAGAGGGATCTCCTTCCACAGGAAGTTGGGTTCCACAGGAAAGGGGACTGGGCGGCTGAAAGGAGTGACTCTGGGATGGCAGAATCCCGGTCAGTACACCCCCTGGAGAAGGGCCCGTCACATACCCACCCAGGCCCCATACTCGCGGCCACCCCTTCACGTGCCGAGGCCCGGCCCGATCATCGCGGCTGGCCTCGGTTCCCAGCAGCTCCTGAGAGGCACGCCATGCTCTTTCACATTTTCTCCTCTAAGCCGTGATTCCTGGCTTCCAGAAATCCAACCCGCCTTCAGAGACAAGTACCATGGAAACCCCGAACACAGCCTCCCCTGATCATGCTAATTAAAGGGAAAGACGGGTGGAAAAACTATCTGAAGGAAACACAAGCTTTATTATTTTTAAGTTAATCCACTTACTCCCGAGAGCTGACCACTCAGCATTTCACAGGGAAGGTCTGCAGGGCACCCGCGGCACGGGATGCTTTGGTAACTTATTCAGCCACTCAATTTCTTTCTTTCTTTCTTTCTTTCTTTCTTTCTTTCTTTCTTTCTTTCTTTCTTTCTTTCTTTCTTTCTTTCTTTCTTTCTTTCTCTCTCTCTCTCTCTCTCTCTCTCTCTTTCTTTCTTTCTTTCTTTCTTTTTTACCACTGAGCTCCATCTCCAGCCTTTTTTTAATGTTCTGTTTTGAGACAGGGCCTTGCTAAGTGGCCAGGATGATCTTGAACTTGCTCCTGGTCCTCCCACCGCAGCCTCCGGAGTAGCTGGGACGGCAGTCATGCGCCACAGCGCCTGGCACTAAACATTTACCGAATAGTCACCACAGGCTGGAGGCCAGCGGTGCAAGGCTAAGTCCCCACCTCTGCCCTGGGGGGCTGGGACTGAATCATGATGACAAAGCCAAGTGCAGAAGGTGTAACAGGAATGGCGGGTGTGAGGCTGCTGGCCACGGACCAGGATGACTGCACGGAGCAGGTGGGGTCACCGGGAACTCCCTGCTGGGGCACTGACAGATGCCGTAGGAGGAAAGCTGGGGTTAAGATCAGGGTGTCAAGGAGGCGTCTCGTGCCATGAACTCAAAGGGTCAAAGGCCCGAAGGAGAGAAGCAGGGGGGTGAGTAGACCGGAGAGTGGTGATGTGGGAAGGAACCGGAAGCCAGGCAGCAGCAAAGGCGGAGCTGGGGCAGGCAGCAAGGCCACCCCGGCAACCCATGAGCTTTGCTCAGGGCAGACAGTGAGGGGCACTGGGCTGTTCAAGCAGAGAAGCGATGCAGATGGATTTGTGTCACAGAAAGAGCAGAAGCTGTGGGGAGGATGCCCTGGAAGCAGGAGTCAGCTGGCACAGACCAGGAGAGAGAGAGAGAGAGAGAGATCAGGGTCCTGTCCGAGGGCAGAGACAGGAGGAAGGCAGAGAAGAGGGATGGACTTGAGAGACAGTGGGGCTGGCGACTTATGGATATAAGGAGAAGGAAAGGGAGAATTCTAGAATGTCAGCCAGACTTGGCAGCTTGGATTAGAAAGTGGATGGTTGGGGCTGGGGTTGGGGCTCAGCGGTAGAGCACTCACCTAGCACGTGTGAGGCCCGGGGTTCGATCCTCAGCACCACATAAAATAAGTAAATAAAGTAAAGATAGTGTGTCCAACTACAACTAAAAAATAATTTTTAAAAAAAAGAAAGAAAGAAAATGGATGGTAGTACCCCCGACTAAGCTTGAGAATTTCAAGGAAAGGCCATTTAGAAGGAGGAAAAAATTAGGATCCGTGTTGGACGTTGGATCTGGAGGGCCAGTGTGCCTGGGAGGCGGTGGGCCTTCAGTGGGGAGGACCAGCAGGCAGCTGAGTTGAGCTCGCCTCTGAGGAAGAAGATCTAGGCTGCAGACAAAGCCTTGGACTTCAGAAACCGCAGAAGCGGGTGTGGCACCCACGGTTCATCAGGATGTCTTAGGCAGCAGGGAACAGAACACACTTAGAAGTAAATAAATGTCTGAGGATAAGGACATTTGTTTATTTTACTTTTTACTTTTTTTCTGTTTTTGACGTGGGTTCTAGGTTTCTTTATCATCTTTACACGTTATGGAATGAATCCATAACGTGGATGTATCTGCCATCTCCACTCATCGGTAAGTGTATGTCCTGCCGTAACAGGGAAGGCAGTCTTGGAATTTGGAAGATGTATAGCCCCAGGGGAGGAGGTGAGAAAACAATTTGTTACTAGATGCAATGCCTGCCTTTGGCTGGTGTTTGACAAACACACACACAAAGGATTGGGCTTATGAAAGAACTGGCTGCCTAGCCAGCAGGGAGGAGAGACTACAGATCCAACTATCAAGTACCTGTGGGGGTGGAAGAGGCAGCTACCTTTTTGAATGTGTGGTGCTGGGGATTGAACCCAGGGCCCGGTGCATGCGAGGCAAGCACTCTACCAATGGAGCTACATCCCCAGCAAGGCAGCTACTTCTAACCTAAGTGGTAAAAGACACAGTGGAGGAAGCTATCCGTAAGGAAGGCTGGTGAACATTGGTCCCTTGTGGACATCTCTGCTTTAAACTCTGGTGGAGTGACTGATCCCTAGCCAGCCCCCAGCCACCCTAACAAGTAGGAAGATGGATCAAATATAGGAAACATCTGGCTTCTGATACTAGATAACCAGAAGAACTAGGCCTTGTTCCCAAGGAAAAGGAGAGCAAATAAAATGAACTCTGACCAATCTGATTGTGTGCCTAGAGGCAGTGAGCTGACCACAGCTCCAGGAATGGGAACGACAGAACAGAACTCTCACTGTTTTAGGAGATAAAGATCAGAATTCAGAGAATGGACGCAGCTGGGATTTGCAGGGCAGAATACTGGAGAGGAAGGGGCTATGCAGAGACAGAGCTTCAGAAACAGCGTAGGAGTGATTTTGAGTCTTTGGCTGAATACTCAGCTGTGCATGTACAGGGTGGGTTTTATGTCCCTGTTCATGGTCCATGTCTGTGGGGTCAGACAAAGAAGAAATTCTGGGGAAAGAATCATTATTGGAGAGTTGTAAATTGAACAATGTTCTGAACTTAAGTGTTGGGATGTATTCATATTTAGGGTAATCGGAGTGGAGAGACCTCACTGGGTGCCCAGAGTATGCAGTAGAAACAGAATGGCCATACTATAGGAGTCAAGCTCAACTAGCAAGGCCTAGAGTGAAGGCCACCCTAGATCCAGCCTAACACAGTTTAAAGATAAGCCTTGAAAGGATCAAGCATCCCCAAGTCAATTGCTGGAATAAAACTTAATACTCTTTAAAGAAACAGAACAACACTCAGTTATCATGATATTTAAGATGTCTACCTTCCAACCAATAATTACTACATATAAGCAGCAAAGAAATGGTTCCCATAACCAGGAGAAAAATTGGGCAATAGAAACAGGGACTACTTATGGAACTCTCAGAAGAGACCCTTAAAATAGCCATCATAAATAGACTCAAGTATTTAAAGGAATACATGACCATTATGAGGAAAGAAAATGAATATATATATATATATATATATATATATATATATATATATATATCACACAAAACATTTAAGAACTGAAAAATACAGGTGTATTCCAGAAATTTAGGAAGTAAAAATCTCACTGGTAGGCTTAATAGCAAATCAGACATTAAAAAAAAAAAAAAAAGTCAGTGAACTTGAAGACAAATTGAAGCCCAAAGAGGAAAATAAATCTGAGAAGAACATTTAACAAAGCATCAGAAACTTGTTGGACAAAGGGCCTTAAATACATTATAATCCAAGAGAAAGAGTTGTGTGTCGGGGAGGACAAAAAAAATATTTGAAAAATCTAGTGACCAATTATTTTCCAAATTTGGTGAAAATTATAATCCAGGCTGGGGATGTGGCTCAAGCGGTAGCGCGCTCGCCTGACATGCGTGCAGCCCGGGTTCGATCCTCAGCACCTTTAGGACAGTAAAGGGGGGAAAATAATCAAAGAGGAAAATAAATCAGGTTTAGTAGCATTAATAAACAAATATGGCTGGAAGAACAAACCATATCTCAATAATAACCCTAAATGTTAATGGCTTAAACTCACCAATTAAGAGACACAGGCTAGTTGAATGGATCACAAAACAAGACCCAACAATATGCTGCCTACAAGAGACGCATTTGATAGGAAAAGATATACATAGACTGAAGGTGAAAGGTTGGGAAAAATCATATCACTCATATGGACTGTGGAAACAAGCAGGAGTGTCCATACTCATATCAAATAAAATAGATTTCAAGCCAAAGTTCTATTCCCTAAAGACCTAAAAAGAGCATGCTACAGGGACATTGCTACATCGATGTTCATAGCAGCACAATTCACAATAGCAAGACTGTGGAAGCAACCTAGATGCCCTTCAATAGACGAATGGATAAAAAAAAAATGTGGCATTTATACACAATGGAGTATTACTCTGCATTAAAAAATGACAAAATCATAGAATTTGGAGGGAAATGGATGGCATTAGAGCAGATTATGCTAAGTGAAGCTAGCCAAGCCCTAAAAAACAAATGCCAAATGTCTTCTTTGATATAAGGAGAGTAACTAAGAACAGACTAGGGAAGAAGAGCACGAGAAGAAGACCAACATTAAACAAGGAAGAGAGGTGGGAGGGAAAGGGAGAGAGAAGGGAAATTGCATGGAAATGGAAGGAGACCCTCAGGGTTATACAAAATTACATACAAGAGGAAGTGAGGGGAAAGGGAAAAATAATACAAGGGGGAGGAATGAATTACAGTAGTGGGGGTAGAGAGAGAAGAGGGGAGGGGAGGGGAGGGGAGGGGGGATAGTAGAGGATAGGAAAGGCAGCAGAATACAAAAGACATGAGTATATCAATATGTAAATCAATGGAAGTGTAACCGATGTGATTCTGCAAGCTGTATACAGGGTAAAATGGGCGTTCATAACCCACTTGAATCAAAATGTGAAATATGATATATCAAGAACTATGTAATGTTTTGAACAACCAACAATAAAAAAATAAATAAAAAAAGAAAATTATAATCCAATAGATTTTTTTTAAAAAAATAATTTCAACCAGAAAACAAACAAACAAACAAACAAACAAACAAACAAAATCATACCAAGGCATATCACAATGGTGCTTTAAATTTTTTTCCCCAATATTGGGGATTGAATCCAGGCTCTCAGTCATGCAAGGCAAGCAGCTCTACCATTGAGCCACATCATCAGCCCAGAAAACCAATGAGGAAGAAAAATCTTTAAATATAGTCAGAGAAAGATGTGAGCCTGTGGCCAGGATCAAATTGATGGTGTGGTTATCACATAGATTATTGAAAACTCTGAACAGACTGAAGCAAATCTTTTTCCCTTCCTTCCTTCCTTCCTTCCTTCCTTCCTTCCTTCCTTCCTTCCTTCCTTCCTTCCTTCCTTCCTTCTTTCTTTCTTTCTTTCTTTCTGTACCAGGATTGAACCCAGGGGTCCTTAAACACAGAGCCACATCCCCAGCCCTTTTTAATATTTTATTTAGAGACAGTGTCTAACTGAGTTGCTTAGGGCCTTGCTAATTTGCTGAGGCTGGCTTTGAACCTGAGATCCTCCTGCCTCATCCTCCCCAGCTGCTGGAATTATAGGTGTGTGCCACTGCACCCAGCTGCAAATCTTTTTAATTAGACATGGTGATTCAGGAAACAAACAAACAAACAAACAAACTTGAAGAAATGGTCCTCCCACCTAAGTCTGTTAGGCTTAGTTACCCCAAAAACATAGCAGCTAATAGGGAATGAGACCAAAGGAGGCAAGAGAGAAATTCAGAAAATGTAAAATAGGTTTCTAAAATTAAAACCATGAATGTGAATCTTGATATCTGGAGTTTCCCAGAATCAAATAAACAAGACTGCTCTGTCTTTAAGGGAGTCACACTAGGGGGAATCATCACAACCTTGGACATCAGAGGCCTTTGTTCAAGGTTAAACTTTTGGGCTTTCAAAATTGCACAGGCTGGAAACAGGCATCTAGACTGGTTCCACAGTTTAGCTATTGCTGGTAAAAACTGCTCAACACCCAGAAAGGGCCTGTTCACCAGTGGTCACTCATGAGAGGCCAAGAAGGACAGTGGCCGGGAGGGTACACTCCTCAGAATGGCGGGTGCAGCTCCAGGCATTACGAGCATGCGTGAAAGCTGGCAACACGAGAACTTTCCTTAATTTCCTCTTATCAAGGAGGGGCCAAGAGTGGACCCTGTGCCCACACCCTAGCTGCAAGAGAGGCTGGTAGAGTAGCTACCCAGGGATTTCAGCCTCAGCTGTGGGAGGTGGATTTTTCTAGCAAGGGAGAAATGGGAGAGGGTTGGGAGACTCCTGGATAGGCAAGCCATGGTGTCTGCCTGCCCCAGGAGCGTCAGAGTGAGGAACCAGAGAATCCCAGGGAACAGTGACCCTTCATGGAGCTTCGTGAAGGGGGTGAAGGAAAGGGGGTCTGGTTTCTGAGTAACAATGGCCCCCAAACTAAGTAGTTTAAAGCAGCAAGCATTGGTGGTTCACTTTCTCATTGCTTCCTAGGGCCAGGAATCTGGGAACAGCTTGGCCGTTTGGTTGTGTCTCAAGGTGTCTCCTGCGGGGGCAGTCAGCTTACTGAGTGGGGCTGTGGTCACCTCATCTAGGGCAGGATCCACCTGCAAGAAGGCTCACTCATGCAGCCGTTGCTTGGAGCCCAATTCCTCACTGTCTGGGGCTAGAAGTCTGCATTCCTTGCCAAGGGGGCCCCTCCTTAGGCTGCCTGAGGGTCCTCAGTGTACGTCATGTGGCCTCTCCCAGAGGAATGATCTGTAAGTCCAAATGAGAAAAAGACCAAGACAGAAATCTCACTGGCTTTTCTTTATTCCATACATGACAGCAGAATGCATTACAATTCTTATGACACATATACAGCACAATTTTTCACTTCTGTGGTTGTACACAAAGTAGAGTCACACCATTCATGTCTTCATACATGTACATAGGGTAATGATGTCCATCTCATTCCACCATCTTTCCTACCCCCATTTCCCCTCCCTTCCCCTCCCACCCCTTTGCCCTATCTAGAGTTTGTCTAATCCTCCTTTGCTACTCTTCCCAACCCCACTATGAATCAGCCTCCTTATATCAGAGAAGACATTTGGCATTTGTTTTTTGGGGGGGGATTAGCTAACTTCACTTAGCATTATCTTCTCCAACTCCATCCATTTACCTGCAAACACCATGATTTTTTTCTCTTTTATTGCTGAGTAATATTCCATTGTGTATATATACCACATTTTCTTTATCCTTTCTTCTACTGAAGGACATCTAGACTGGTTCCACAGTTTAGCTATTGTGAATTGTGCTGCAATAAACACTGCTGTGGCTGTGTCCCTGTAGTATGCTGTTTTAGGTCCTTTGGGTATACACCGAGAAGTGGGATAGCTGGGTCAAAAGATGGTTCACATTCCCTGTTTTCCAAGGAATCTCCATACTGATTTCCATATTGGCTGCACCATTTTGCACTCCCACCAGCAATGTATGAGTGTACCTTTTCCCCCACATCCTCGCCAACACTTATTGTGGTTTATATTCTTAATAACTGCCATTCTGACTGGAGTGAGATGAAATCTTAGAGTAGTTTTGATTTGCAGTTCTTTAATTGCTAGACATGTTGAATATTTTTTCATATATTTGTTGATTGATTGTATATCCTTTTCTGAGGAGTGTGTGTTCAATTCCTTGGCCTATTTATTGATTGAGTTATTTGGTTTTTTTGGTGTTTAGCTTTTTGAGTTCTTTATATACCCGAGAGATTAGTGCTCTATCTGATGTGCAAGTGGTAAAAATTTGCTCCCAATCCCAAATGATTTTTATTTTATCATTGATTTCTAATTGTATTCACCTCACAGATTATTCCTTTTGCTGAGAAGAAGCTTTTTGGTTGGATCCATCCCATTTATTAATTCTTGATCTTAATTCTTGTGCTATAGAGAAGTCTTATTATGGAAGGAGGGGCCTGATCTGATATGATAGAGGTTTGGGGCTACTTTTTCTTCTGTTAGACCCAGGGCCTCTAGTTTAATTCCTAAGTCCTTGATCCAGTTTGAGTTGAGTTTTGTGCATGGTGAGAGACGGGGGGTTAATTTTATTTTGTTGTATATGGATTTCCAGTTTTCCAGCACCATTTGTTGAAGAGGCTATTTTTTTTTCTCTAATGTATGTTTTTGGTGCCTTTGTCTAATATAAGATAACTGTAATTTTGTGGATTAGTCTCTGTGTCCTCTGTTCTGTACCTTGGTCTACCAGTCTATTTTGGTGCCAATAACACGCTGTTTTGTTACTTTTGCTCTGTAGTATAGTTTAAGTTCTGGTATAGTGATGCCATCTGCTTCACTCTTCTTGCTAAGGATTGCTTTAGCTATTCTGAGTTTCTTATTTTTCTAGATGAATTTCATAACTGCTTTTTCTATTTCTATGAGGAACGTCATTGGGATTTTGATTGGAATCGCATTAAATATGTAGAGTGCTTTTGGTAATATGGTCATTTTGACAATATTTATTCTGCCTATCCAAGAACAAGGGAGATCTTTCCATCTTCTAAGGTCTTCTTTCTTTCTTTAGCCTTCTGTAATTTTCATTGTAGAAGTCTTTCACCTCTTTTGTTAGGTTGATTCCCAAAGTATTTTATTTTATTTTTTTGAGGCTATTGTAAATGGGGTAGTTTTCCTCATTTCCCTTTCAGAGGATTTGTCACTGATATACAGAAATGCCTTTGATTTATGGGTGTTGATTTTGTGTCCTGCTACTTTGCTGAATTCATTTACTACTTCTAGAAGTTTTCTGGTGGAATTTTTGGGGTCTTCTAAGTATAGAATCATATCATTGGCAAAGAATGCTAATTTGAGTTCTTCTTTTCCTATCTGTACCTCTTTAATTTATTGCTCTATCCAGTGTTTTAAGAAACTATGTGAAATAGAAGTGGTGAGAGAGGGCATCCCTGTCTTGTTCCAGTTTTTAGAGGAGATGCTTTCAATTTTTCTCCATTTAGAATGATGTTGGCCTGGGGCTTAGCATAGATAGTCTTTACAATGTTGAGATATGTTTCTGTTATCCCTACTTTTTCTAGTGTTTTGAACTGAAGGGGTGCTGTATTTTGTTAAATGTTTTTTTCTGCATCTATTGAGATGATCATATGATTCTTATCTCTGAGTCTATAATGTGATGAATTACATTGATTGATTTCCATATGTTGAACCAAACTTGCATCCCTGGGATGAACCCCCCTTGATTGTGGTGAACTATCTTTTTGATATGTTTTCATATTTGATTTGCCAGAATTTTATTGATAATTTTTGCATCTATGTTCATTAGAGATATTTGTCTGAAGTTTTCTTTCTTTGATGTGTCTTTGCCTGGTTTTGGAATCAAGGTGATATTGGCCTCATAGAATGAGTTTGGAAGTGCTGCCCCTTTTTCTATTTCCTGAAATAAATTGAAGAATATTGGTATTAGTTCTTCTTTAAAGGTCTTGTAGAACTTGGCTGTGTATCCATCAGGACCTGGGCTTTTCTTGATTGGTAGGCTTCTGATGGGGTCTTCTATTTCATCGCTTGAAATTGATCTATTTAAATTATGTATATCACCTTGATTAAATTTGGGCAAATCATATAACCCTAGAAATTTGTCAATGCCTTTGATATTTTCTATTTTATTGGAGTATAAGTTTTCAAAATAATTTCTAATTATCTTTTGTGTTTCTATAGTAATCTGTTGTGATATTTTCTTTTTCATCACAGATGTTAGTAATTTGAGTTTTCTCTCTCCTTCTTTTCATTAATATGGTTAAGGGTTTGTCAGTTCTCTTTATTTTTTTCAAAGAACCAACTTTTTGTTTTGTCAATATTTTCAATTGTTTCAATTTCATTGATTTCAGCTCTGATTTTAATTATTTCCTGTCTTCTTACTGCTTTTGGTGTTGAGTGTTGATTTGTTCTTTTTTTTCTAGGCTTTGAGATGTAATGTTAAGTCATTTATTTGTTGACTTTTTCTTCTCTTAAGGAATGAACTCCATGCAATGAACTTTCCTCTTAGTACTGCCTTCATAGTGTCCCAGAGGTTTTGATGTGTTATATCTGTGTTCTCATTCACTTCTAAGAATTTTTTAATCTCCTCCTTGATGTCTTTTGCAACCCATTGTTCATTCAGTAGCATATTATTTAGTCTCCAGGTGTTGAATTAGCTTTTAATTTTTATTTTATCATTGATTTCTACTTTTATTTTATTATGATCTGATAGAATGCAGAGTAATATCTCTTCTTTTTTCTATTTGCTAAGGGTTGCTTTGTGGCATAATATATAGTCTATTTTAGAGAAGGACCCATGTGCTGCTGAGAAGAAAGTGTACTCATTCATTGAAGGGTGAAATTTTCTATATATGTCAGTTAGGTCTAAGTTATTGATTGTATTATTGAGTTCTATAGTTTCTTTGTTCAGCTTTTGTTTGGAAGATCTATCCAGTGGTGAAAGAGATGTGTTAAAGTCACCTAGAATTATTGTGTTGTGATCTATTTGACTCTTGAACTTGAGAAGAATTTGTTTGATGAATGTAAATTCTCCATTGTTTGGGGCATATAAATTTATTATTGTTATGTCTTGTTGATGTATGGTTCCCTTAAGCAGTATGAAATATTCTTCTTTATCCCTTTGGATTAATTTTGGCTTGAAGTCTACTTTATTTGATATGGGGATGGAAACCCCTGCTTGATTCTGTAGTCCCTGTGAGTGGTATTATTTTTCCCAACCTTTCATCTTCAGTCTGTGGATGTCTTTTCCTATGAGATGAGTCTCTTGGAGGCAGAATATTGTTGGGTCTTTTTTAAAAAAAAAATCCAATCTGCCAGTCTATGTCTTTTGATTGGTGAGTTTAGGCCACTAACATTCAGAGTTATTATTGAGACATGATTTATATTCCCAGCCACTTTTGTTTATTTTGGTATTTAATTTGACTTGGCTTCTCCTTTGATGAGTTTTTCTTTTAGTTTAATACCTCCCTTTGCTGATTTTCTTTGTTGTTTTTCATTTCTTCTTCATGAAATATTTTCCAAGGATGTTCTGTAGAGCAGGCTTTTGAGTTGTAAATCTTTTACCTTTTTTTTATCGTGGAAGATTTTTATTTCATCATCAAATCTAAAGCTTAATTTTGCTGGATATAAGATTCTTGGTTGGCATCCATTTTCTTTGGGAGCTTAATATATGTTGTTCCAGGATCTTCTAGCTTTCAGGGTCTGGGTTGAAAGATCTGAACATAATCTAATTGGTTTCCCCCTAAATGTAATCTGATTCCTTTCTTTTGTGGCTTTTAATATTCTCTCCTTATTCTGTATGTTAGGCATTTTCATTATAATGTGCCTTGTGTGGGTCTGTTGTGATTTTGTACATTTGGCATCCTGTAAGCCTCCTGAATTTAGTTTTCCAATTCGTTTTTTATGTTTGGAAAATTTTCTGATATTATTTCATTAAATAGGTTGCGCATTCCTTTGGTTTGGAACTCTATGCCTTCCTCCATCCAAATAACTCTTAAATTTGGTCTTTTCATGCTATCCGATATTTCTTGAAAGTTCTGCTCATGGTTTCTTACCATTTTCATTGTGCTGTCTACATTCTTTTCAAGATTATATATATTATCTTCATTGTCTGAGGTCCTGTCTTCCAAGTGGTCTAATCTATTGGTGATGCTTTCAATTGAACTTTTAATTTGGTTTATTTTTTCTGTCATTTCAAGGATTTCTATTTGTTTTTTTTTTTAGAACCTCTATCTCCCTATTGAAGTAATCTTTTGCTTCCTGTATTTGTTTATGTAATTCTTTGTCAAAATGATCTTTTGCTGCCTGTATTTGCTCTCTTATATCATCCTTTAATTTGCAGAGCATTTTAATTGTGTACATCCTTAACTCCTTCTCTGTAATTTCTTCTGCTGTGCTGGCCATGGATTCTAATAATGTGGTATCTTGATTTGGGGGGGGGGATTTTCTTCCCTTGTCTTTTCATATTGCTTGTGTGTCTTCCTTTATAGCACTATGGATCTGAGGCATTTTTTACCGTTTTTACCCTATAGGCTTATAGAGCCCCTGTAGGGATCCAATATCTCTCCTTTGAGGTCAAAGAGAATGTTATCAGATCCCAATATACACCCTAAGAAACAAATGTTAAGATGTTTACAGATTGGTCACAATGTACAGAAATGGTGAATTCAATTATCATCTACAATATACTCAGTAGGTTTGTAAAGGGTTTACAGTTACTAATGGTAGACAAAGAACCAGGGGTGAGGAGCAGGATGATATGCTGAGGAGGTAGGAGGTGAGGACATAGAGTTATTATATCTTAGGAAGTGTGAAAGAGAAATCTAAAGCGGAAGATTAGTAGCAGGAGAAGGGAAAGACAGTAATTTGGGCTAGACAAGTAAGTGGGAAGACAGTAGAGAACATAAAACAAACACACATCTATAGTAAGAAAAATTTTAAAATGTTAAAATAGTAGAAATTGGTGGGAAAAAAAAGAGTACACAACACAACTGTAATATACTATTCAGACATCCCAGTCCTCAAAATCCTAATTCATGCAAAGTACTTGGTTTCACATTTGTTGGGGATGAGAGGTGAGAGAATAGAGAGGGAGAGGGGAAAAAAAATCTTGAAGGAAGAAACGGATTGTTTTGGTTGGAGATCAGTATCTTTCCTGCTTCCCTTCTCATCCAATAGGTGGGGTCATCTGTTGTTAGCTGGTATCTCCACCCTCAGGGTGGTGAAGGTTACCAGGGTGTCACTGTGCCTGGGTAGTGGCTGCTGTGGAGAGGGGGAGTTAGAAACTGGGTACTTGGCCAGCCAGAGTTCCGACTTAGGAGTTGCTCCCCACTGAAGATGGTGAGGAAGGTGGACCAAGATGGAGGTGACTGCTTTCATTGGTTTGGGGAGCCGGGCGATGGTGTTGGATTATAAATTCAGAGAGGAGCTCTGGGGTGTGCAGTGTGTGGCTGTTGGCTGACTTCAGAGTCTGTGTGAAGTTTCCAGGTGCAGGCAGGCAGTCACTGCACATAGGGGACTATCTATCTCCTGCACGTAGGGGACTATCTCCATGGCAGAATCCCAAGATGGCAGGATGGCAGCGACCGGGGGAGCCTCACATTGGTAGATGGGGGTCCACGCAGGAGTGGCAGCTGGAGTTCTTGCACATGGGAAGCTGCCGGGTGTCCTGCGTGGGAGCCGCATCCGTGATTTCTGCTCGGGTTGGTGGCCAATAGTTCTTGCAGGTGCTGCCATTGCTAATGGTCCCACTCAGGTACCCGGGAGTCCTGCGTGGGCGAGGAGTGGGGAGACCTACTCTGACCTGAGCCTGGAGCCCTGCTTGGCTCGGTGCTTCCTGCTCCCTGGCAGGAATATCGCTGGCAGAGAAGCAGCATTCTCACTACTTGAGTCGCGGGTCTCGGAGCCACACGGAACGCTGCCTCCCTCTGGCCTGCCATCTAGGATCCCCCGTAGCTGATGTTTTGTTTGGAAATCTCACTGTCTTTTATGGCCTTATCTGTCACTTCCACTGCTTTCTCTTGGTTGCATTCCTGAACCCTGGTGCAATGTGGGAGGGGATCGTGCGAGGTGAACTCCAGGAGGTGGACATCTTTGCGGGACATTGTGGAACCTGCTATGACGGAGCCCTTGGGGTGGACAGAAAAGAAGACACAAGGCCTGAGGTGAGCCCAGCGATCCTGGTATCACAGGAGTCAAGAGAGAGACTTCCAGAAGAGAAACAGTCAAGAGTTTGTAAAAATGCAACAGTGAGAACCAGTAGCTAAGGACTGGAAATGCCCATTGTATTTATCAGCCGAGGTCCCTGGGGTCATAAAGAGAAACGAAGAGCAATTCCCATGGACCAGTGTGCAGTCGGCTGAGCTCTGGGTAAGTGGGACAAGCAGGTGTGGACTGCTTTTATGAGGGGGTTGGAGGAGAAAGGGAGAAGGGAGACTTGGACAGAAGCTAGAGGAGGACGGGGAAGATTTAGATTTTGGGATCTAACCAGGCTGAGTGTCTGCTGAGGCAGGGGAGAGGCAGCCTGTGGGCTGGGAGAGGTGAGGATCCAGGGGCGGAAGGATGATGGATGAGGCAGCCTCTTGGAGGAGACAGGAGAACCGGAGGTCAAGGACACAGGTGGGTGGTTGGCTTTGAACGGAAGACACCACATGCTCTGAGGCCAGGGGGGCGGGAGATGGGATGCTTCTGGCTGCGGCAAGACCTGAGGGTGAGGACGCCTGGGAACGGAGAATTCCTACCTGAAGGCCTGGATTTTCTTGGAGAGAGGAGGAGACAAGGTTGCAGTGAGCTGAGCGAACAGTGATGTCAGTTTCCAGGTGATTGCTTACATATGAAGGAGGCCAGGAGACAGTGTGTTCTTGCAGCAGGGCCAGCCCTGCCCCCGTGTCCCACGTACTCTCTCTCCGCAAGCTCATTTTTCATGGTTGGTCCTGTCTCCAGACGGCACCTGTCTGAGTTGCCACAAGGCATGAATCAGTGGGATTGAAATGAATGAGGTGGGCGAGAGGAACCCCAACATCCCAAGGAGCCAGGAACATCCGGGGTCTCATCCCATGCTCTACCCAGGAATGTCTCTTACCATCAAGGATTCACCCATCCTCTGCCTCAGCACCACTCACAGGGGACTCTCCCTACAGAGCCTCTCCATTTTCAAACAAATCCTTAAGATTGCTTTGGTGGCGCTGAAGCCTGACTCCGTGTCCCTCAGGTCCTATGGGACATCCCAGAACTCGGCCTTCCCCTGTCCTACAGCCCTTCAGTGACATGAGTCTCTCCTCTAGAACAAGTGTTCTCGGTTCTCCCAGCCCCTGTCCTCCGGCAGGGTTTCCTGGCACCTCCCCAGGATCACTTTCTCTCCCACATTTTCTCCAAGGCAACAATTGAGCCTCCAGATTCAGCCCCGACCAGGTCCCCTTCTTCTTGAGCTTCCCACAGTTCCTGGAAGGGTGCTCAGCAAATTGCCACCACCCAGGGCTCGTGCCACTCCTCCTCTCCCAGGACCGTCTGATGGCGCTGGGGTCCTGCCAGTTTCACCCCGTCCATCTTGGTGTCAGGTCCCTTTGGCATCCTGGCTGTCATCGGTGTACCCAAGTGATGGGTTCCTGCCAGACCCGGCCGCCCCCATACCTTTCCATGTCCAGAATCACAAATCAAAGAGGTGATCCAATTCTGTATTTTGGCAAGCAGAACCGGGGTCCGGATTCTTACTTGGAACATGTCTGTGACAAGTGGCATCATCGTTACAGGATTTTGTATGAGTTTCGGGGAAACCTAGGGGGTACTTCTGGTCAAGTCTTGAAGTATTAATGATCGTTTTCACGTGGTGACATCTCCGCTTCCCACACTTTGCCCCTTCCTTCTCACCCCACTCACATTTTGTCTTGGCTTGGGGAAGGGGTATGACGCCAGAAGGCAGAGCAAGGTGTCTCTGGCCTTGAGTAGAAAGTGTCGGGCAGGTAAGGCAGCAGAAGGGACGCCTCAGCAAAATCCGGAGGGAAACTGAGCAAGGGAGATGCACCCATCACGCAGTTTTCAAAGGAGCTGATTCCTAGAGGTTGGGGCGGGGAGCTGGGGAGGGCCAGATGCCACAGGAGCGTGGACGGTAATGGGTTCAGGCAGAGGGTTCCGGAAAACGCTGGAGGATCCGAGAATGGAGGAGACCTGGGTCCCATTATCCAGAGAGCCCTAGGGAGTGCCGAGACCACAAGGAAAGGAATGGTTTTGTAGAAAGTTCTAGAAGCAAAGTCTTAGGCAGCCTTGCAGAGATTTCCCAAATGCTACTCCCAAGATCGGCCCGAAACTAGACAAAAAGGACAAATTAGTAACAGGCTCGCCAAGGGACAAAGGCCACCTCCACCAGCAACCTGCAGGGATCCGTGATCAAGGACACCATGGTGACAGACATGGCAGACGACACTGAAGACTGGCTACCTGGATGCCACCGTGGAAAAGGAGAGGGAATCCAACTGACGTGACTGC
Source organism: Ictidomys tridecemlineatus (assembly GCF_052094955.1). NCBI lineage: Eukaryota > Metazoa > Chordata > Mammalia > Rodentia > Sciuridae > Ictidomys > Ictidomys tridecemlineatus. The sequence continues at coordinate 51,977,724 of NC_135477.1, read as the reverse complement.
ATTGCTCCCACGGTGGCAGAGGAGGCCTGGAAACACAAAGGACAGAGGTGGCTTCAGGGATCACACGCCCTGGTCACGTCCCCATCCTTCCACAGCCCTGTGCACAGGAGCCACTCGGCAGGCAGGGCCCAGGGAAGGGTGGCTGTGGTTCTGCTGCCCCAGGCAGGAGGAAGCCGTGGGGACCTCGAGGGATTATGAGACGAGTGAGTCCCATCCAGGGAAAGAGAAGAGAAGTGGGACTCGGGGACCAGCCATGGCAGAGTGGCCTGGGACAGGGCTGCGGAGAGCCCCTGGCTGGAGGAGGAGTTCTGTCAATGTTCGCCAGTCATTTGGACTTCCTGCCTCATCCTCTTCTGTAGGAAAGAGCCCACTGCATGGTCCCCAGGTCACTGCCCTTTGGTTCTTAGCCAGATACTTGTCTGGAGAAGGCACTGTGTATTAAGCAGAGTGTGGTGGTGAGCACCTATAATTCCAGCACGCAGGAGGTTGAGGTTGGAGGACTGATCACTTGAGTCCAGGAATTCAAGGTCAGCCTGGGCAACATAGAGTGACCCTGACTCCCAATAAAAGAAAAGAAAAAAAAAAAAGGAACCCTGTACTCACCTGAATGCTTTGGGCCTTTCTACTACCACCTGCCCTCTGAGTGTGTTTTTTCAAATGTCTCAGACCATTTTCTTGCCTTAAAAGGCCATGAATTAGGTGAGCCCTGTGGTGCACACCTGTCATCCCAGCAGCTCGGGAGGCTGAGGCAGGAGGATCAAGAATTCAAAGCCAGCCTCTGCAACTTAGCGAGACCATAAGCAACTCAGTGAGACACTGTCTTAAAATAAAAAATAAAAAAGGTTGGGGATGTGGCACAGAGATTAAGCACCCTGGGTTCAATCCCTGGTAACAAAAAGAAAAACAACAACAACAAAAAAAAAAACCTGGTTTTTTTGTGGGTTTTTTTTTTTTTTTTTTGATACTAGAGAACGATCCTGGGGCTCTGGGAGCCTTGGTCTGCACGGTGGGTATCAACATTCTGCAGAATGCATCTGACCATAAGAGCCTCTGAGCTTCGGGGCTGTGGGGTGATTTTCCTGTACATTCAGGGAATAACTCTGGGTTACTATTTCATTTTTCTCATTTTCCAAAAAAGGACTTGAAACCATCGAATGAATCGAGACCCATTTAGAAATAGAAAATGTGCCTTTTTGTACTCGGTGACAGTTGCTGGCAAGCACCCTCTTGGGCCACGCTGGCCTCCTTACCTCTCAGACCCATGTGTGGGGACTCGGCACCTCGCCGGCCACTCTCTGGAAGACATTGATAACCCCTGTCCTTGGCCCCCTCCTCACCTGCTCAGGCCCCTGCATCCTCAACTGTTCTGCAGAAACAGATGGGGAACGTCCTTGCCCCGTGCCTGCTGGTGGTGACAAGATCCTGCACAGAGCTGGCACTGTGTGTTAGTCGGCTTTTTGTTGCTGTGACCAAAACACATGACCAGAAGACCTTGGGGGAGGAAAGGTTTGTTTTTGCTCAGGGTTTCCATGGTTTCAGTCCACGGCTGGCTGGCTCCACTGCTTAGGGCCTGAGGCAAGAGAACGTCATGGTGGAAGGGCATGGAAAAGGAAAGTCCCCCATCTCATGAGAGACACAGAGGGACAGGCCAAGATAGAGTCCCCAAGGGCATGCTCCCAATGACCCGCCTGCTCCAACTAGGTGCCACCTTCCAGTGGTCCACAGCCATCAGTGCAGCAATCCACCCATGAGGCCAGATCCCTTGTGATCCAATCACTTCCCCAGTCCCCACCTCTGAGCTCGCGGACTTTGAGAGACATTCTAGCTAGCACACACTGTAATGAGACTTTCGGGAACTCGAGAAGGGTGAGTGTCCTTTTGCATGTGGGCAGGTCATGCACCACCAGGGACCAGGGGGAGCACTGTGGAAGTTGGATTCCAAGATGGCGCCCAATAGCCCTCACAACCTGATCTGTGTGCCTTGGTGGTCCTTCCCATGTGGAATCGGGGCTGACCTGGGTGACCAGTGTGGCTTCTGAGGGTCGATCACAGAGATGCTGCAGCCTCCACCTTGATCTCTTGGATCCCGGTCCTGGGGAAGCCAGCAGCCATGTCATGAAGAGATTTGGCAGCATTGTGGAGATGCCCATTACAAAATAACTAAGTTCTGTCACCAAAAGCCTCAGAGACACCTTGGAAGTGGCTCTAGCCCGCCAAGCCTCAGATAAATTTAGTCCCATCTGACAGCTGGCTGCAGCCTCATAGGAGACCACAAGCAGGAACTCTGGTCTCTCCTAAATTCCTCCTGTGTAGAAAATGAGAAATCATGAATAATTATAGCTGCTTCAAACCACTAAGTTTTGGGTGATTCATGATTCAATTCTCAGTCTCTAATACCTCATTCCTCACTATCAGAGGTTTTGATGTTTTTATCCCTTCTAAATGAAGCACAGAGATGTTGAGTGGCAGTCCCAAGTCACACAGTGAAGTTATCAGGTTTCAATATAATACTCCATTTCTGTGCTCTTATCTAGAGCTCCTAAAGCCACGTCACCTCTGCAGCACCCTGTCTCCTTCCTGGGCTTTATCTTCATTTAGCTCATACCTCCTACTTCCCAACACCCCACTATTCCCTTTGGAAACAGGTTCATTCTTCTTTTGGCTCATGCCCCAGCCCCCTCCAACATCGAGCCGGTTGGTTAACAGGCCCTGCTCGTGAACTCATATAATCTAGCGTGGTCAATTGTGACAGATAAAGTGTGGGCTGCCAGTAGGTTTTCCCCTAGAAGGATGGTTCAGAAACCTCTGCGTGGCTGCCAAAAATACAGTTCTTGGTTTTGCTTTGAGCTTATTGGATTGGCTCAAAGAAAGGAGAATCCTGGCCAGAAGAACAAGAACGTAATTAAAGATAAGAGCCATAATGTGATTGTGAAGGCCCAGTTTCAACCATTCACTCCTTGAGTGTGATATTTTCATAACCCCCTGTAAGCTTCAGAAGTAGAAACTTAGCAATGGAAACAGTTGGAGGAAGACAGGGAAGGACCAACACAGGCCTCCCATCACTGCACGTCTCTGCTCCCACAGTCTCCTCCACCCAGAAAGCCTTCCAGCCTCTCCCTGGAGTGAAGTTCCTCAGCTCTGGAAGGTAAGCCCTAAGGCAGGCCCCTGGGGATGCTGCCAGACCAGCCCCCGCTGGCCCCTCTCCCCAGCTCCTCACAGGGCAGGTTCCTCCTCTCGCGGGCTCTTCCTCCTCTCGGCCCTGCATAATAGCTTGTTTTTCAGTACCCTAACTTTCCCAATTCTGATCTCTTTGAGAAGCAAGCATTGCATCAGGATGCAACCCTTCCAAGAATGTCCAACCAAACTTGGGTACTCCTGGATGTGCTGGATGGAGAAGCTGCTCAGGGACAGCTGCTGATCAGTGGGACAGTTGACACGTGGTCATCCCGAGTTATGGGATTCCATGAACTTGAATTCCACAAGAAGAATGTGTCTATCGGGCTGAACTTGGCTGGCTGGACAGACAGGCCGGGTAAATAGAATGTGGAATGAAAAACACATAGCAAAGCCCTTTGGATTATTTAGCCATTTGAGGAAGGACTCGAGAGGAAACGGGCAGCCGCGCTGTGCACATTCTCTTGGGAAACATTCCCAGCAGCCTGGCTTAATTTCCCCAGGGAGTGACCCACGTAGCGCTCCCGTGATGCCTTCGTAAGGGGGTGACCTTGCCTGCCTTTGGCTTCTGCTCCCTTTGGAGCACCTCCTTCTCCCCTATTCTTCAGAAGGGACCCTTGCTCCTACCTGGCTAGGACAGATGGCCAGACAGGATGACTCTGACCCGCCACAGACAACAGCTTTGCTTCTTAGCAGGCGCCAGTTTCAACACGCTCAAGCAGAAGCACTTGGTAGGGAAACGGCCCCCTGGCTCGAAGTCAGGCTCTGCACAGACCAATCAGCTGTCAGCCCTCTGCAGGGCCTGAAAACCAGCTCCTGTGGCTTTAGCCAAGAGAGAAATCCCTGAATGTATTCCTTAGGTGTCCAGGATAGCTCTGTCTTCAGGTGACACTTGTCCCAGGATTTCAAACTGTCACTAGGGAGCAGTCTTGGTCCATTCTCAGCCCTCCTCCCTTCCGTGGTCTTCACGTTCACAGGATGGTTCAAAGCTGTCAGCAGATCCAGGCTATTCCCTCCAGGGTTCACCAGCTACAGGGAGCAAGAACCTTTCCTCCTGCGCCTGGCGGTCATTGGTCCAGACCGGATCATGTGTCTCTCTCTGAACCAATCACTGAAGCCAAGAAACCGGGATGCGCTGATTGGCTAATCCTAGGTCACGTGGCCCCATTCAAATCACAAGGGTCAGAGCCGGAAGGTGGGTTGATTCTCAGAGGGAATCTGGGGTGCCGTGCCGTGAGCAAGGTGTGAAGATTTGAGGTGTAGTGAAAATCAAAGCACCCACCACACCACGGAGGAGAAAATCAGCCATTACCACAGCCATAGGCAGGTAGCAGGGAGTCCTGGGAGCCTCCATAATGGTACCTCGCTGTGAGGCATCACAGAACTTCGGCTATTATTGAGGTATTATTGAGGTGTTATTACTGATCAAGAGATCATGTGGTCCACAGCACCATGGAACATGCAGGGTTGGCTGGTGGTCCCTTGGAACCCATTCCTAATAGCTCTATTTTCTGCCCTAGGACAGTGGCTGGGAGAATGGGTTCTGTCCTCGCTCTAGGCCAGGGATCCCGTTCCCTCCTCCAGCCCAATGTGGACATGTGTGGACATGTGACCTGAGCTAGCCCAGTTGGAAGGGCTCCGAGGACTCCTCATGGTGCTGAAGGAAGGTGGCAGGATGTGTGTGGGAAAGCTTTTAGCTCTGGGAACTGTGGGGATCATCTTGGGACCACTGGAAAATGGGGCTGAAAGTGATGGTGCCTTACAGGAAGAAGCAGGAGGGGTAGTAAGGGAAGGAGGGAGAAAGGTAGAAAAGAGAAAAAGAGGGAGGTAAGGAAGGAAGAAACTGAGTCTTAATGACACCACTGCACTCTAGATCAAGACTTGCCTGAAACCAAACCTTCCTCTGGCATTTTCAATCATGTGAATCTTTATTGTTCCAATCTACATGGGTCAGGCTTTCTATACCTTGCTACCCAAAACATTCTAACCGATGTATTTCCAACACTTTGATCTGTTTCCAAGTCCGGGCAGTCGGTGGAAGTGACTCCACACATGAGTGTCTAGCACAGGTGACCTTACTTCTCTTTAGGGTGTTATGGTTTGGAAGAGAGGTGTCCCCCAAACGCTCTTGTGTGAGACAATGCAAGAAAGTTTAGAGGAGAAATTTTTGGATTACGAGAGCCTTAACCCAATCAATGAATCAATCCCCTGATGGTATTAACTGAGTGGTGACTGGAGGTGGGTGGGGTGTGGCTAGAGGAGGTGGGCATTGGGGGCGTGGCTTTGGGTGTATATTGTGTATCTGCTGAGCGGAGTTTTTCTTTGCTTTCTGATCATCACGTGAGCTGCTTCCCTCTGGCACACTCTTCCTCAGGCCCCAAGGATCCGAGCCAGCTGTCTATAGACTTAGACCTCTGAAACCGTGAGCCCCAAAATAAACTTTTTCTCCCCTAAAATTGTTCTGGTCAGACCTTTTAGTCCCAGCAGGAAAAAAGCTGACTAAAACTCTGAAGGGCAACTCGGAGGGGCATCTGAGCTTGGCTTTGCTCTCTTTTGGTGCTGCGTTGCAGTTGAACTTCGACCTCAGTTCTGTTCTTCTCACATACTCCCTGCATGCCCTTCCCTGTCTCGGAGTGCATCATCCTTGGAACCAAGCCACAACATCAGGTGAGGCACGTGGCTGTCTACGTGTCGTGATATTAGAGGCTTGATCCCAACCATGCATCCAGTAATGATGGGGATACAGTCTGAGATCTGCACTGCTATTTAATCATTGTGCAAACATCTAAGTATATTCACACACCCTGATGGCTATGATGGCACCAGGCATCATCATCTCGTGGTACCACTGCTATCCATGCAGCCTGTCATGGACCAAAATGACATGCTGTGCATGATTGTCTTGCTTTTTCTGAACTGAGGGGAAGAATGTTCAGAAAGGAAATGTGGTTGAGAAGCACAGATATTTTGTTTGAGTTTCATTTAAAATTAAGAGAAATATTTTTATTAGAGAAGAAATGTATGTTCATTATATAAAAAAATAAAGAACAAAAAATTACAAAAATACCCCAGAAAATCCCACATATCTAAGTAAACAAGTTAAAAGACCCCCTACAATGTTCCATGGGAAACAATGACAGTTTTATGTGATTTTAAATTTGAAAATATGTATCAAGTCCCTTCCATGTCCAAGGCCCTTTGTGTCACCACCAGCCTAAGGAGCTAGGACTCTTATCCCTGTGGGTTATGCCAGGGGGCACAGAAGGCGAAGAGCAAATAGAGCTCCTGTCTTCTGACTCCAAATCCAGAACTTTCCTCATTATGTGGACACCAACTGGATGACATCAGAATTTCCGAGCCCTGCTTTGGTGGGGCAGAGGGTGATGTGTTTGGGAGAGTTTCTAGGCCAGGAAAACAAACCCTCTAGTCCTGGCTCTGCCATTTACTTGCTGGTTGATCTTAGACAAGTATTTCACCAGGTGGGGTCTCTGTGGGTCAACCAAGGGGTGGACGTGCACCATGTTGGAGACTAAAGAAAAGTCAATGGGATTAAGAAGTGCAGTGGCTCTTCCTCCCTGCAGGGGGCACCACTAAAAAGAAGAAAAAACTAAAATTGGGCATGTGTTATGCCCCTCCCCCAACAAAAAGATAATATCTCAGGTAGACTCCCGGTGGGCATTCCAGGGGGCACTGGGGAGGGGACTCCAATAAAGCCAGAACCAGGCAGGGTGGGGCCTAGAGCTGGAAGCTGGTGCGTTTGAGGAAAAGGCTTAATTTATCTTTCTCAGTCCTCTTTGGCCAAGAGAGACGACAGGAGTATGTTTTACTTTCTTTCTTTCTTTTTTTTTTTTTTTAAGAAAACTTTCCATTGTGGAAATGGCATGTGTTTATTTTTAAAAATCCAGCCACAGGACTATGTAACTTCTGGGGGCGGGAGGAGGCTCGGGGGCCAGTACTGACCCTTTCTGCTATTAAATTCACGTCTGGGTTTCTTTAGCCGGTTGATCTTTCCCTCCTGGGCCTCTCTCCCTTTAGCAGAGCAGAAATCTTGTTCATGGATGAGAAGGAAACTGACAAGGGGGAGAACTGAAGTCTGGGGAATTCAAATGCTGTTGGAATAACCGTGGCTGACATTTATTGAAGGCTTCCTACGTGCCAAGCTGTGGGCTAGGCCCTTGACACAATGAATGTTCCAGATGATCTGGGAGACAGGTATTATTACCTGGATTTTACAGGTGTGGAAATCTAGTCTTAGAGAAGTAGTTGCCAGCCCGAGGCAGTGTGAGAATGACACCCGGGTTTGACTGACCCTGGAGCCGTGACTCATGCCTTATTTTGTGGCAGAATCTTGGAGCTCTGAGCTTTCTGAGGCAGGCAGGAGCTTTCTGTTTGGGAGGAGAGACCAAGGAAGGGGCAGCCATCCCAGCAGCCCAGCCTTCCTCTGTCAGCGCTCCCTCTACCCTACATGGGGGATGCTAGGGCCAATCAGTTCCCTGAAGCAGACAGCTTCTTCCACGGGACCCACACAAATGCACTTCATCCCTCTTGGTCTTAGACCCTCCTCCTGCTGCTCAGGAGAGAACTCTGGAAAGTTCTCTCCTGAGTAGCAGGAGATGGAGAAAGGAGCCAGATTGGAAGTGTGCTCAAGTGTGGGAGAAGAAGCTCCCTATAACTGAGATGCGTGGGGGTGGCACCCAGAGCCCAGACCATGTGGCTTTCCACCCTCCCTTCTGAGCAGCAGGACTTGGTGAGTTACATAATCTCTCTGCACCTGGGTTTCCTCATCTGTCATCTAGGGGAACAGAAATCCCTGCTGCTGCAAGGGTTTCATCAGGTGCAGTGAGGCATATAAAGCACTTCGAACAGTGCCTGGCCCATAGTAAATGCTTCGCAAAAATCAGCTCCTGTTATTCTCCAGAAGCAGCTCATTTTCACCGAGTAGACCGTGGTGAGCAAATATTCACAGATAAGTACAGCCCAAGTATAAATGGTCAGGCAGAGGACACAGGTCAGCTCTCCTTCGGGCCAGAGTCGAACTTCAAGGAGTTAGACTCCTAACCCAGGCCCGCCCCACACTCATCTTTCCGGTTTGAACCTAGCTACTCCTTTGACTGAAATTCTCAAAAGGATCTGAAGGGGTTGGGGATCCCCAATTCTCTTTGTTCCAGAACATTCTAATATGGTTCTGAAGGTCTAGGGGACCCCATCTGTTATTCCTCTCCTCTGCAGGCCCAGGTTGAGCTAGGAGAATTAGCCAGGCAAGAACAAGGTCAGGGCCTGACATTCTGGAAGAATCTGTTCTCCTGGCCCCACCTAAAGACCCTTTTCTAATGATCCTTTCTTCAGCCAGCTGGGCCTGTGTGTCTCCATATCCAGAACAGGCCGAAGAGGGCTTAGCATCTCTGTGATCATCACAATCAAACACCAGGTCACTGCCATCATCAACTGAACCACCCTGGCAATGTCACCGTCATCTAGGCCAGGATCACCGTCACCTCTGCATCTTGCAACCCCCTCCATCGCTGATGTGGCCTCTACCATTTCCGTCTCCCTCTTCACCATTGATGTTGCTGGGGTCGCTCCTACACGGCGACCTTTACACTCCCATGATCACCTGCTGCTTGCGGTCAGTCAGAACCCTCAGGCAGAAAGAGACAGAAACCCAAGTCAACGAACTTAAGGAAAAAAATGTGGTTGGGGGTTTATATCTCACCCACCCAAAGAGTAGGACTACAGAAAGAGTAGGACTCTCCTAGCCACTGTGCCCACGGCGCTCAAACACCGAACATACTTAGGAAGCTTTCTTTCTGTCCAGCTCTGCTTTACTCCCGTTTATTTAATTCTTTTTCTTTTTCTTTCTTTTTTTTGTAGAGAGACCCCGTCCATGTGAGTTTTGTGGCTCCATATACTGGCCGTATAGTGACCCAAAAGTGAAAGAATTTTCATCTACCAAGTTGAAAAAACCCCACGAAAGTTCCCTGATAAATTGAGCTTGGTTGCCCTTTGGGCTCAGATCACAGGAATTGGGATGTGTGGTTCTGTGCTTGGCCCAGCTTGGTCATGTGCCTAGCAAAGACATGGAACTGGAGCAAACTTGGTGAACAGGGGATGACCTTAGTTTGTGTCCACATTCACGTCTTCCACCAGCACCACCATCACCATCACCACCACCACCATCACCACCACCACCATCACCACCACCACCATCACCACCACCACCATCACCATCACCACCACCACCATCACCACCACCCACCATCATCACCACCCACCATCATCACTATCACCACCACCACCATCACCACCACCACCATCACCATCACCACCACCACCATCACCATCACCACCACCACCATCACCATCACCACCACCACCATCACCATCACCACCACCCTCACCACCACCATCACCATCACCATCACCACTATCACCATCACCACCATCACCATCACCACCACCACCATCACCACCACCACCATCACCACCACCCACCATCATCACCACCCTCACCACCACCACCATCACCACTATCACCATCACCACCACCATCACCACCACCCACCATCACCACTATCACCATCACCACCACCACCACCACCATCACCACCACCACCACCACCACCCACCATCATCACCACTCTCACCACCACCACCACCACCACCACCACCCACCATCATCACCACTCTCACCACCACCACCATCACCACTATCACCATCACCACCACCATCACCACCATCCACCATCATCACCACCACCCACCATCATCACCACGCTCACCACCACCACCATCACCACTATCACCATCATCACCACCATCACCACCACCCACCATCATCACCACGCTCACCACCACCACCATCACCACCACCACCCTCACCACCACCACCATCACCAAAACCACCACCACCATCACCACCACCATCACCACCACCCGCCATCATCACCACCACCATCACCACAACCACCGTCATCACCACCCACCATCATCACCACCATCACCACCATCACCACCATCACCACCACCACCACCACCACCACCATCACCACCACCACCATCACCACCACCCACCATCATCACCACCCTCACCACCACCACCATCAGCACTATCACCATCACTACCACGCTCACCACCACCCACCATCATCACCTCGCTCACCACCACCACCATCACCACTATCACCATCACCACCACCATCACCACCATCACCATCACCACCGTCACCATCACCACCATCACTATTGTCACCACCACGACTGGCACTGTTTTGCTAAGAGCTGTCCTGTGCCCAGCCTGGAGCTTCACATTTGAAACTGCAACAAATTTGACTTGGATCAAGTCTCCAGACCTATGGGAATTTACTGTTTGGGGGTAACAAAGTTCATGTGTTCAAGGAGCTAGACTCCTAACCCTGGGCTATGAGGTGGGAGCAGGAAGGGAAGCTGTGGGGACAGGCCTGCCCCTGCAGCACGGGTCCCAGCCCTGGGCAGGCCCAACCCCCCCAGAAACCATCAAAGATCCACGATGGGCCAGGCCATTTAGCAAAAGGCCACCTGTGCCCAGGCCCAGAGTGAGAGCCATTCCTTGCTCTCTGCACAGCTCCCACACCAGCCCGGTGCCCTGTGCCCAGCCAGAGCCCTCACCACAACTGCCCCTCCCGAGGGCTGAGGCTTGTTTTGGCTCCAGGCCTCCTGTTCCTGCTCCGTCTCTGAGCAAACATCTGTTTCCAGATGTTGTCCCAGAGCCTTATAAAGTTGAGGAAAGGCCTGAGTTAATAGAGCTCCAGCAGACCCGCCTCGGCAGCAAGCTCACGTCAGGAACGGATCACTCAAGGAAAGCAAGACCCCTCATTTCCTGAGGGGGGTGGGGCGTCCAGGAAAGATGAATAGGGCACCCCCTCCCCGTTCCAGAAATGACCTTAGCAAAGCAACCGCCTTCAGGAAAAAGAGGGAAAAGGCTTTTGTAATGAGGTTTGCAGGAACGAATGTTCCAGGCTGTTCTGCCTTCACGGCTACTGCTGGGGAGGAACCAGAGGGAGGAAAGCTCAGTGGGACAGCACAGCCTCCCCTGGATTTACTGGCCACAATCTGAGTTTGACCCTGGGAGCTGTGTGGTACCTGGCAGGGAAGGGACCTGGCTGGAGTCTGGATTTGACACCAGTGTGCTGGGTGGCCTTGGAAGAGGCTCTGACCTCTCTGTGCTCGGTTTCTGCCGGTGTCACACACGGTGGAGCCTTGAATGATTTATAAAGGTCTTTCTGGGCCAGGGTGGGGGCTCCTCTGCACACCAAACAGGGAGAGCTACTCCTAGGAAAAGATTTCAAGGTAAAGGATTCAGAGTGGCGGGGAGAGTCCGGGGCTGGGGGCTCGAGACAAGCAGGGACCCCATGGCATGACTTCAATCCCAGGTCCTAGTGAGTAGGGCTCAGCTTCAGCCAAGGAATCCGGCTCTGTGTTATCTGTCATCAAACAAAAGCATCTGTCTCTTAGACGGCAGTGCCTGTCTTTCCAGCACATCTCCCCCTGTCATGGGAACTCAGGTCCTGGGCTGCTTCTCCGAGAACATGCTGGGGACGCCCTTCCACCCTCTCTGTGCTGAGGCCCAGCTTCCCAGCCCTGATTCCACAGGCTCACAGCTCTGAGGCCCTGCATTTCGCTCCCTCTCCTCCTGCACGCACTTCCTCCAAGAAGCTGCAAAAGGGGCCCTAATGGATGCGTTTGCTGGTGATTTCGGACGTCTGGCTGCAGCGTGGCCTTGCCTTCCTCTCTTCTGGGTTTTGTGCTTTATTGGGGCCTTGTGCACATGATCTCATTTGGGTGTTGCAGCATTCCCTGGCGTAGGAATGAGGAGTCCCCTGCCCTCGACAGGAGGTTGAGTTCTAGGGAGGTCAAAACATTTCCTGAAAGGCACACTGCTTGCAAGGGAGAAGCCAGGACTTGGAGTTTTGGGGGTGCCTTGTTTCAGATTCACCCTGGATCAACAAAATGATCCTCCAGTGCTAATCTCACTAGAGGGATAATAGCTTCCTATTTTGAGAAATGTAAGAAGCGTGTGGTGGTGCTCTGTAGTTGAGAGATGTCTGTCAACAGTGTGGGAATGGAGTGTTGGTGTGACCAGACCATGCCACAGAGAGCTCCTGGTTGAGGCTGTTGGGTATCAAGAGGTCATCTGATGCACCCCGGTCATTTGCAGTCATTTGATGGCAAAGATGGACCACAAAAGCTTGGACCTTCTGTTCTCTTCTCCCAGAGCTCTCCTCTATCTGGATCCTTCCATGCTCTAAGGCCCAGCCCAGAGTTTCTCTTCCAGAAACCTTTATCCTAACTCTGAGTCTTCATGCAAGTCCCCTTTTCCAAGTCCCAAGGCCCTGGTCATCTTGTCTGGCCCTCAGCTCATGCTGCTCTTTCCTGAAGGCCCCACACTCATCCCTCAGGACTGTGAACCCTGTGAGAAGCTGATCTGGGTTTTGTCCCACTAGGAGCTCAGTAACAGATGTGGGCTGACGAATGGATCAGTGGCCCAGACCCTAGAATGAGCCAGCAGCGGCCTTCCTCCCAGCCCCAGGACCACAGGCTTAACGGCAGGCGAGACCCTTGTTTGATCTGTTTTGTTTGATCTTCGTCGTGCATTCCAAGTCCCTGCAGTTATCATGGTGGCTCCCACAGATGGAACTGGGGGCTCTGCACTCTGTACACATGGTTGGATCCAATTCTCGTACTCCAGGAGATAGAAAGTGGTTTTCCCAGAGATCAGAGTTTAAGCTCAGAGTTTAAGTAATTTGCTCAAGATTGCACAGATGTAAACAGAGTCCATTCCTGGAATGGACTCACAGTGAGCCCTACCTGGAATTGCCTCCCAGTGAATACAGAATGAGGCCCAGCTCCCGGCCCTGGATAAGGCCAAGTGGGAGAGTCCTGTGGAATTATTCTGAAACCCCCTGAGAGCAGAGGAACACAGGCTCATGGAGGCTTCCAGCTGCTCCTGGAGGGAGTCAGCAAGACAGAGCTGGGCTGGGAAGGCTCCGACATGGCTCTAGGGATGGCAGCTGGGCATGGCCTTTGCTAACCACAACATTCCACTAGTCCATGTCTCAGGACCAAGTGGTCCTAGACAGGCCCATGAGCCACCCTGCCAGGCATTTACTCCTGTAAACACATCCGTGGCCTCCAACGTAACCAAGTGTCACAGTATCCACAACCCAGGTAGTTCTAAGCTTGGCCATGTAACTCGTAGCACGTGTCACACATGCAGAGGAACTTGGAGCTCTCCCTCTGAAAGTCAAGTACCCATGCTGTAAAGCAGCTCTGGAGAGACTGCAGAACATTCCAGAGCATGCAAAGAGGGTGAGAAACCATCCTAAATGTCCCAGCCCCAGCAGAGCTCCCTGCCAAGTTCCCACCATGCAGCCAGCCACACCAGCACTTATAGCAGAAGAACCACTCAGCTGAGCCCTGTCAACCCACAGAATTAAAGGAAAAGAATCAATAAATGTGTAGGCCTCTGGGTTGTAGCTGTTTGTTGTGCAGCTATAGGTGACAGAGATACGGTCCTCCTTGCTGCTGCTATGATTTCCAGACGTGTTGGGGGCCTGATCATTCAGAAGCATGAGTGTGTTCTTGTATAAACTTCTAGACCAGAGAAGACCACACGCAAAGGGGTCAGCACACATCCCTTTCTGGGTACCTGCATGGGCACACCCTCCCAACACACACGCCCACACACCCTCAGAGCCAGCCATGCATATCTGGGGACAGCCCTGGTCAGCCACAACATTTGCACCCTGGCACTCACCTGCAGAAATGCGCATGCTCTCCTGTGCCCTAAAACACCAGAGCAGATATAGGTGAGCCACTCAGTGAGACCCTGAGTAAATGACAGCAGAGGCTCACACCCACATGTATGCAAAGTCACTCATGGCCTGACACCATGTGCACTCAAATTCCTCCACTGGCCCGTGGAAGAGGGTCCCCTGGGTGATTTCATCAGTGTTCGGCTCTGTTCTTAATTGGAGAATTTGTTTTGGCTCCAGTTCATAAGGCTCCCAGGGCCCAGTGGGCCCTCCCCCGCACATCTGCAGCCCTGCCCCCCTCGACCCCAGCCCCGTTTTCTGCAGGGTCATAGCCAGTGAACTGAACACGTGGCTGTGTGGGAAGAAGCGAGGACTCGGGAAAAGGCATTTCCACATGTCTGGGCTGCAGCTCAACCAGGATCCTCAGACTGGGCCCCGAGGCCTCAAACTGTTCTCCTCAGTGACACTGTATACTGTTGTCCCGGGGCAAGTTTTCCAGCCTGTTCTAAGGCAGTGGGGAGTCAAGTTCCTGAGAGCTGCTCCTGGTTCATCCTGGCTCCTCTTGAGCCTCAGTTCCTAGTCTTTGTGCTCCACATCTGGCACAGATCAATAGCACCCATGGCCAACAGAGGAGCGTCACATCTTTGATGGCTCCCTTTGCCTTCAGGACAAAGTCCAAATGATGCTGGGCTCCTTCCTTTTTCAGGACACATTTCGGCCACAATGAACCCAGCGGCTTCCCCCAGAGTACCACAGGTTTTTGTGCCTCGGGGCCTTTGCACAGGCAGGGTCCCTGTCTGGGGTGTCTTCCCTGCATCCCCAGGAACTCTGCTCATCCCGCGGTAACTGCCCGACCTGGCAGGGCTCCTCTTCCACACTGTTGCCTGTGCTGTGGCACTTAGCAGCGTCACCGCACCACCAGCCCACCTTGTTCAAAGCAACACAGAGCCCAGCACCAGGAAGGGCTGAATATTTGTTGAACGAATGGACTATGGAGCTGGGGAGGCGCCTACCCACTCCACTTGGCCTTTCCCTTCCTTGCCCACCAATCTCCACATGTCACATAAGAGCACTGGCGGCCAGGGATAGGGAGTGGCTGGCCAGGGAGAGTGCTGGAACTAGAATCCTCCTGTGCACTGGTCAGTTTGCACCTCCTTCAGTCCCACGTCCAGTTCCAGGACATCTGCACTGCTGAGAGCACAGAGGTGGACACAGAGGCAGCCAGGCTCCCCAGAAACTCACAGCCGAGGGACACACGCGGAGGGGTAAGGCTAGAGCTCAGGCCCCAGAAGACAGACAGACCTGGAGCCCAAAGGTCTTTTCTCATTCACAGCAAGTCTAGGCTTGTGTGGCCACTGGATTCCACCAAACCAGCGCCCAGGGCCCTGCTCTCCTGCCCTCAACACACACAGGAGTCCCAGGCAGAGCAGGAGGGCTGGCTGTCATGCCAGACACCAGAAAGCCTGGGAAAGGAATCCGGGAGTGTGGAGTGCGCGTGGGAGGCTCTGGCAGGTCCCTAGTCCAGGCCACACTGCGCGTGGGAGGGGTGGGGGTTGGGCACGGGGAGGGGTGGGCTAGTCAGGGGTGGGGAATCAGGAGGCAGAACCGGGTCTGAAAGAAACTCTGGAGTGTAGCCCACGGGACCAGTCCTGGTGGTGGAGGAGGAGAGGTGGGGACAGAGGGAACATCCAGCCTGTGCCACAGCAGGATGCTAGCGGAGGTGGGGGAGGAGTTTCCCCATTCCCCAGGAGGCAGCTGGAGACATGGGGGAGGGGGATGTGAGCTGTAGGTTTGCAGGGGAGACCTGTGGGCAGAGAGGGAAGGGAGGCCAGGAAGGGAGTCCTCCCAGGGCCAGCGGTGGGGGCAGTGATTCTCTCCTGAAGGCACCTCCAATACACCCCCCCCAGCTCTCCTGAGCAGCATGGAAACTCCTCCCACCTACCACAAAGTTTGGAGTCTGTAAGGTGGGGCAGGACCTCCACAGCGACTCCAGACTCTTGGGTTTGCAAAAAAAGAAACCAAATTCAAATTGGCTTGGGCAAACCCACTCACAGGACGGAGAGCTCAGGCCTCAGCAGGCCTCTGCCTGGGACTCCACGCCATGATATCTCCAGGACTCATCTCCCATGGTCTCCGGGTTGGCTTGATCTCAGGCTTGGTCTTATTTTCCCCCAGGGACAGATGTTCCCTGCAGCCACAGCTGCTGCCATTTTAGACCCCCCCCCCCAGGGCTCCCCAGTCATTCCAGCCCCCTTCTCATGGCCTGAAATAAGCCATGGGCCCATCCCTGGCCCAGTCCCTGGAGCTGGGGAAGATGGGAAAAGCGTATTGGTTAGTTTTTATGCTCCACAGGGTCAAGTGTGGGGTTAAACCCACCACAGTCATGCGGACTGAAAGGTAGAGGGTTCCCCAAAGGAAACTGAGTCACAGTTTCTAGGAGAGTGGGAGATAGGCTCGAGCTGCATCTAACAACAGACATCTGCTCTCCTGTGACCTCCAGTGGGATTCGGGAGCCAGGGGAAGAAAAGCCCCCACTGAGGGACTGTGCCAGTCCCCGGGAGGCTTAAGGGCCCCTTTTGACTTAGTGAGGGGGAGAGGCGTGTTTGGGGAAGACTGGAAAGCAGGCCGTAGAGACAGACAGCAGGAGACGGGCTGGGAAGGTTGGGAGAAGGTCCCGACCACAGGGAGAGGAATGGGGTTCTCTTGATAAAACTGTCCTTGCAGCAAAGGGCAGAATTTCATTCATTCATTTATTTATTTTTGGTACTGGGGATTGAACCCAGGGGCCCTTAGCCACTGAGCCACATTCTCGGCCTCTGTCTTATCTTTTCGTTTAGAGACGAGGTCTCCCTGAGTTGCTTAGGGCTTCGCTAAATTATTGAGGCCAAGTGCAGAGAAGGGGAGAGTGAAGAGTGGCCTCCCTGGCAGAAGGTCCAGCAGGAGCGAATGTATAGAGGCAGAAAAGCAGAAGATTCTTGAAGAAAAGGACATGCTGTATGCATGCGGTAGGCTTGCCCTTAGTTTTCCGTCAGGGAACCCAGATGTTCCTGACAGACCTGGAGCCCAAAGGTCTTTTCTCATTCACAGCAAGTCTAGGCTTGTGTGGCCACTGGACTCCACCAAACCAGGGCCCAGGGCCCTGGTTTTTGTCTGAGAGTCTAACCAAGACCACAGATCACAAATTCCTTGGCTTAGCACTAAAGGTCCTCGCTTCTTGCTACAAACAAGAAGTTCTGTTTCCTAGGGACTCTGCCAAGGCCATTCTTCTTGGAGACCCCTGAAGCTCCTCCGGATAGCCTTCATACCACCTGGTAAATTTTCCACTCTGAGCTCCCGGAAGGCAGGGCTGTTTCACCTCTGAGTCCCCAGATCCTGGTTCCCACTTCTGAAGAAAAAGGGGTTCAAGATAATGCTGTGACATTTATTTAGGGTGTGCAATGCTAAGGCTGAAGTGAAAATCTCCAGGTTAAGAATTTCAGACAGTGTTGGAAGAAGGGGAGGGACATCTGGGGATAGGGCCCCTCAATCCAGATGACGGGCTCACTTTCTGCACACTGCTAGCTCCGGTTGTGGGAACACAGAGGCTAACTGTGACCCATTTGCTTTCTCCCAGGATCCAACTTTGTTTCCCATGTCACAACCAGTTTCTTAGAAGTAGCAGAGTCTTAGCTGGCCCTAGCAGCTGTGATTTCCAAAGCAGATACCATTTATCGAGGGCTACTATGTGTCAAGAACCATGTTAAGTGCTTTATATGTATTTCTTCATGAAGTCCTCCCAAACAGGTAGGTATTTTTAATATGTGTCTATTTTATAAATGATGAAACTGAGGCTCAGAGGCAGTAACTCAAGTATTGACAGAAGTGGGATTTACACCTGGATGTCCTAACACGGGGATCCCTGGGAAGCCCTAAGGTTGGACATGTTTCCAGTGCTGAAGTCAGGTCAGGCTAGCACAGCTCTCTCTTCCTGCAGTTCCTAACCCCCAAAATGCTGCAGCCCCAAACTTTTTAGGTTTCACTGCCTTTACATTTCTGGGGGCCCCAAAAGTCTGAATGGGAATAGACCAGCTTGCAGAACAAGGAAGAAATGAAACTGACTCCCCAGATTAATTTCTTCTTTCAGTTTGGCTGGGAAGGAGGGTGGAAGAATTTGGGAAGCCCCAAATCCCTAAATTTCCTGGCCTCTACCTCCCGGTAGAGAAACTCTCCAGCTCCCCCTAGTGGTCTTCAATACCACTGTGTTCTCAAGGACTGGTCCTCAGGGTACCCTGACTGGTACATTCTAATGCAGAGTTGGGGGAATAGAGGTGTCTTCCTTTGGGAGGAACCTCAAGGAAATCCTCGGTACTGGAACCCAGAACTCCTGGCCACCAGCCCTTTCTGCATATCCCTTTCTATCCCTGTAGCCCTCCATGTTATTTGATTGACTCAACAATTGTTCTAACATTTACCATAAATGATGGAAGTACTACATTACAAGTTCAGTACACCCCAGCATATTTGATGTGCTGTGACACTGTATTGTGTATTAGTCTTCCGCCAGTCAATATGTAAAGCGAGAAGTTTGTAATGGCCAATTCTGTTGTCATGAAAAGAAATTCCAACACCTCTGTCACCTCTACCTCTATTGCACATTTCAAAGGCCAGCTTCTCTCTTCAGCCTGCTGTTCCTGAGTGACCAGCTTCCTCCAAAAACTCAATCCCACCATGTCATCTGCAAGAAGGTCAAGAGACACAAGGAGATTAAATCCCTTGGGACACAAATGTTACTTCAAGTAGGGAAGGTGACCAAGATGAGCGCAAACTATGAAATGCAAAATGCCCTTCAGACCACCAGTTCTTCTCGTGGCATACCAACAGGAAATGACAGCAGCCTGGTGCCATGGCACATGCCTGCAATCCCAGCAGCTCCAGAAGCTGAGGCAGGAGGATCACAAATTCAAAGACAGCCTTGGCAACATAGCAAGGCCCTAAGCAACTTAACAAGACTCTGTCTCTAAATAAAATATTTAAATAGACCTGGAATGTGGCTCAGTAGTTAAGCACCCTTGGGTTCAACCCATGGTTAAAAAAAGAAAGGAAATGTGAAATGATAATAGGAGGGGAAGGAGTGCCCTAAGGTGAGAATCCTGCAGGGCTGGAGGATGCACAGGTATAGGAATTGCTCACCTTGATGACTTGGGATGGTGGGTTGGTCTGATCTGGTAGCAAAGGGCTGGTTGGAATGGGCAAGAAGGGAAGAAATCAGGAACCTCACCAAGCAGGGGTGACCTGCCTCTTGGATATCCTGGAATTAAAATAAGGGGCAGGAGCACTAACAAGGTCTTGATCCTGAAAAAAAGAAAGGGGTACCTCTTCTATTGTCCCCCAGATGCGCTGGTGGAACCTTAGAACTCAGGAGAAATGGAGCCCAAGGTGCCATGGGTGGCGGACAGAAAAGGGGTGAGAGGCTGACTAGATGCAGGAGCAGAGGAAGGGATCCAAATGTCCTGCACGGGATGCAAAGTTCCACCCAGGCGCCCTGATAAGAGCTCAGCAGGATGCCTGCAGGGTCTACAAGACCGGCTTTGCCATTTTCTTGGAAAATGGAGCCTAGTGGGGCTTGGCCCCTTGACTTTGGCGGAAGGCGAAATGGGCCCTCACTGTGAATCTGGAGAAAGGGAGAGAAGGGCAGCCCCAGCTCCACTCCACACCCCCTTCCTGCCTATAAATAACCCAAAGTGTCACTTCAAAGAGGACAGGGAGCGCGGGAGAGGGGCTCCCGGGGCGGGCGGACTAGGATAGCGGGCCTGCACACCACGCCCCCCACCCGGGGCGAGTTTGCATAAATAAACAAATCCAAGCAGGAGGTGGAGGGGGAGTGGAGAGGAGGAGGAGGGAGGGGGCGGGAGAGATTAGTTTGGGAAGTAGCACGGATTGCTCATCCGATCCGTGCAGCCGCAGAGAGTGTGTCAAGTTACAGAGGCGCCGGAATCTGTCCCAGCGCTCCTCGGCAGCGGCCACGACCCACCTCTGCCCATGGGGCCCTCCATGTGCGCCCCTGCACCCGGGGACTGAAACTGGCTCTCCCGGGAGAGGCAAGACATCCAGAAGGACCGACAGCGCGGCACCAGCTGGAGGACTCTGCAGACTCTTGAAGGGAAAGACAGCCAGGGGGCCGGCCAGATTACCTTCACTTTCCTGGACTTGGAGCGTTCTTCCAAATAACTTTTTTTTCCTCACTTTGGTGTACCCCGATTACCGCTGGTTGTGATTTTCGGCTTTCCGCCTCCTACTGCTAATTTTTCCGTCCTCTTTGCCGGAAGCAAAGGAAAGGGACGTTTTCCAGCAGCACAAGCCCTTTCCCCCTGCCCCACAGTTTGGATCGCGCCTTTCGGCAGCGGCTCTTACTTTTATTTATTCTATTTATTTATTTATTGGTTCTCAAGACGCGAAGGGATGGTAGCGGAGCGAGCCCGCAAAGCGGCCACCGCGGCTGCCCGCGGCCCGGGAGAGCTGGGCGCGCCCGGGACAGTGGTGCTGGCGGCGGCGCGAGCTGAGCGCTGCGCGCGGCTGCCCAGCCCAGGTTCGTGCGGGTTGCTGGCGCTGACCCTCTGCTCGCTGGCCTTCAGCCTGCTCGCCCACTTTCGGACCGCGGAGCTGCAGGCCCGGGTGCTGCGCTTGGAAGCAGAGCGCGGGGAGCAGCAAATGGAGACGGCTATTTTGGGACGAGTCAACCAACTGCTGGACGAGGTCTGTGCTCTTTGTTGCTGGCTTTTATCCCTCCCCGCGGCGCCCCCCTGCGCAGGCTCTAAACTGTCCACCAGCCTGTGCCGGTGGGTGCTCACCCTCCGCGCCGCCGGGTGCGCCCTGGGCTAGCGCGACTTGTCCGCGGGAGGGGTGGGGGCACACGGCGACGCCATCTGGCCAGGGACCCGGAGAACCTGGTCGGCGTGGGCTCGATCCCCGCTCCGCTCTCAGCAGGCGCCCCCAGTGTCTGGCCCTGGGCGCGCCAGGCAGGTGGAGAAAGGCAGGGCGCACGAAGGCGGGCCAGCTCCACTTGATCCTCCCGGACCCACCGGGGTGGTGTGCGAGGCCCCAACGCCACGCGGAGGGTCGCATGCCAGGCGTGGCAGCCGGCCTAGGCTGCTGAGCCCCCGTGGTCTTCCCTCCACCCTTCCAGGTTAGGTGCTGCCTATTTTATTGCCACAGTGGGAAGAGGGAGTGAGGAACTGAGTCATCCAAGGGTCTGCGGGGCCAGGGGACAGTACTCACCGGGTGGAGGGTGGAGGGAGTTTGTGATCGTCCTTGCTCATTGGTCCGGCCGCTTGGGCCCTAGTGTGGGTCTCCTGGCTCTGCTGTGGTTGTGCATGAACTAGCCCATATCGTCTTGTTTCTAAGCTGAGTTTCTTATGCAGGGCCTTTGGAATGGTCCCCAGCTTTTTTTTTCTACTGGGTAAATGATACTGAGCTTTCTCCCATTCCCCAAATTTCCCTGATCCAAGTAAACCCAAAGCTGATAGCGTCACTCAGCCATGGTACTCTTGGGAGTGCATGAAGAGATGGTGCCTCCCCAGAAGGAGGGACAGGCCTTCACCTTGGGCTTCCAGAGGAAAGTTTGGGCCTTGCTAGAATCTGGACACCACAGAGGATCCAGAGCCCTGTGGGAGGGAAGGACAGGCAGGTGAGGGCTGCAGTAGTCTGGAAAGTGGTCCTGGGACAGGGTGGCGGTGGCAGGTTTCCATGGGGAGAAGGGGGAGGAGGTCTGGTCCCTAGTAGGAGGTGGGGTGGAACCGAACCGTGGAGAAAGGCAGGGTGGTGGCATCTCGCCTCTCTGGGTTTTTATTCCTGCTCTCCTACTTTGGAAGCTGTGAAACCTGAGACAAATTCGATGACCTCTCTGAGCTTTTGGAATAGTAATGATGATGGCAAACCTCAGAGCCCGGCTCTAACAGTGGTGAATGCTGTGGCTACTTAATTCCATACAACCTGATTTCTTTGGGGGTTCCTTTGCCAGAGTTCTCCAGGCTGGTCAGGTAGGGGGAGAGCCCTGAACTTCACTGGGCCAGAGCAGAAGGGCAGCCACAGGGCAGTGACTGGTGCTAGTCATGCCACCAGGACTGCTGCTGTCAGCTCATTCCCACGCCCTCCAGGCCCCAGGGAATCCAGAGGACTCAGTCAGGCCGCCCACGGTCCCCTGCCCCCAGGCGGAGCAGCAGGAGCCAGTGGCCTTCACTGGTTGGTGAGTGTGTGAGGGGAGGGTGGAGCCAGTCGGTGCAGCCTCCAGGTATCCTGAGCCCGGTCGCCAGCCCAGCATCTGGCCCTGGAGCTATCTCACTTTTCCTCTCCGCCCT
Organism: Ictidomys tridecemlineatus; assembly: GCF_052094955.1. NCBI lineage: Eukaryota > Metazoa > Chordata > Mammalia > Rodentia > Sciuridae > Ictidomys > Ictidomys tridecemlineatus. Next base: position 51,955,427 of record NC_135477.1, on the reverse strand, counting down.
ATCCCTTTCCTGTCCCTCCAGCTGGTCACGGGAGCCCCAGCCCTTGGCAGCTCCTGCTTTCTCTGCTGAAGATGTAGCCCCACCAAGTCGCATGCTCTCCTCTGGGGGGGGGGGTCTTGGGACTAACCACCTGCCATGCCCACTCTTCCTCCCCGAGCACCCGCCCACCACCTCCAGATCTCATCTGCAGAGCTGAGCGTCACCCAGAGATCATCTAGAGTGGCCCCTGCTTTCCTGATGAAAAAACTGAGACCCAGAGAAGGGCAGTAGGTGGCTCAGGGTCACACGGTGAGATCCAGGACTCGAGCCTCCGGACCGACCTGGAACAAAGGGTTCTTTGGTGTCCTGGCAGCTTCCTGAGAGCCAGCTGGGGGTCGGGCGCTGGGGGAGACACCGTCTGCCTCTTAAACTCAGTGGTAAATGGGACCCAAAGAGAAAGCGGGAGGTGAGCTCGTCATGTCGAAAATAATGACAGAGGGGGACTGGGCACTGTGTTCCACGCAACGCCATTTGATGCTGGTGGCGGTTACGGTGGGCTTCCAGGGGAGTGATTTGAAGATGTGAAGGGTGAAGAGAAGTTTGCCAGGGGAAGAGGGCGAGTGTGTGGGCTTCCGCTAAGGGGCCAAGCGCCCGCTTCCCGAGGCTGGAGCCAGAGAGCAGGGTTTTCCTCTGGACACTGAAGAAACTCCAAGCCCCCACGGGCTGGAGGGCAGGAGAGAGACAGGTGCCTGGGTGGAGAGGACCCTGGGGCAGAGCTGCGTAAGGGCAGCGGGGGCCACTGCTGGGCTTCTGTCCCTGGAATGAGAGCAGAGGGGTCAAGCCAACAGGGTGCTACCGCAGGCGGAGGGGATGGTGACCTGGAGTGGAGTGGAAACAGGATCCCAGGGAGTGCCTGGGCGGGGTGGCTGCCGTCGTGGGACCTGGTTCTCTAAGAGAAGGTGCTGGAAGCCAAGGGACAGAGCTGTCCTGTGGGTGAAGGCCTGGCCTGTGGAGAGGGTGGCTAAGTTCTAGGGCTTCTGAAGGGCCACACGAGGGTCACGGGGTCCCATACAGTAACCACTAGTCACATTGAAATTAAAGAAAAGTCCGATTTTAATTTCCAGTCACACCAGCTCCCCTTTGAGGGTCAGAAGCTGCAGCAGCGCAGCAGGGTCACGGCGCCTGCGCACGCCGGTGAGCTAAAGGACCAAGAACAGGGTTCTAGCCTGGCCCTGGTCCTAGCCGAGCCAGGCCACCCCAACTGACCCTTTAGGTTTCTCTTCTGTAAAAAGCAGGCCCTGCCCGCTCCGGGATTGCTGAAAGGACCTCAGGGGATGGCAGCTGGGAGCCCACACGGGAAAGTGCCCCCAGCAAGAGCTAGCAGGAGGAAATGCGTGCACCCGGGTGCGGCCCAGGCCTGGGGCAGGGGGCCTCAGGGACACTGCCCTGAGGACCTGGCCACTCACTGAAGGAGGGTAGAGGGCCTCAGGAGGGACACCCTGGTGAGGCCCGGCCTTCGCAGTGGCCTGGAGGCTGGGGCTGCACTCTCTGCAAGGCAGGCGGAAGGGGAGCTGGAGGCCTGGCCAGTCTGGGGGGCCCTCGTAGGAGAGGAGCCGAGGCAAAAGTGAGGGGCTCAGCACTGAGGCTGTGGGTCAGAGCCAGGCGAGGAGGACGGGGGAGCTGGAAGTGTGGATTCCAGACGGGGGCCCCAACTCTCCCGCCAGCCCTCTCTCCTGGTCGGGGAGCCTTAACGAGCCCTCCAGCTGCCTGTTATTTGATTTGCTTGCTGTGAAGAAAGAAAGTGGAATGTCCCAAATGGAGAAAATCAGTTGACACCTAGGACTGGGCAGTGGGTGAGCAGCGAGAGGAGGAGGGACTTGAAACCAGCCAGATCCGCGTGGAAGGGCCTGGGGGCGTGGGGGACAGTCTGGGCAGTCATCTCCCAGGTCAGTTTTAAGGGCTATCGGGCAGGATTCCCATCCCTGATAACAACAGTGGCAATAAGATGCCCTGGTGTCCCAGGGTGGGCCCTTCAGGGCCGACGCGAGGCTGTTACCAGGACAGCTCTTTCCACCCTCACAGCTTCCAGAAGGATGGCTGCTCTCCTTAGCCTCTTTATAGTTAAGAAGACCCACATCACCAGCCGCCACACTGTTGGTGAGTCCTTCCTCCAGGCGTTGAGGATCCCCTGGGAGAAAAAAGTGGCCAGAACTTCCAGGCTAAAATGTTGAGGACCCGGGGCCCTAAAAATAACCACGGTGATAGGAATGTCCTAGAGTCACAGCAAGGGCACAGGGGCCTCTTTCGGGTCCTTTTCCAAAGAAGAATTTAGGAGAGCAGTCAGTGGCTTGCCGGGCTCTGGATGAGGTTCCCTGGGATTGAAGTGGTGGGATGAAGACGGGCACAGGGTGGCTTGCGCAGTGTCTTTGGTGGGAGAACCACCACTGGCTGGACCTCAGGAAGTGGACAGACCCTAGGTCCAGGCACCCTCAAGTGCAGCCCAGCACACCACAGTGGCAGTCCCCAGTCGGGTCCTCCTTCACTCTATGGCTGGGAAAGAAAAGATCCAAAGGATGCATGGGCTGGCTTCAGAGGAACCGGGAGTCAGAGCCAGCCGGCAGTGGACCGTGAGCCTTTCTCCTTTCCACTTAACTCAGGGACCAACACATGGCAAGTGTACCCTGCTCCCCATTCCAGGGCCCTCAGCAGACATTGCTAATCAATTGCAGCACACTCTCCCCGCCAGGCTCACCAGCAGCCCTAGAATCCTGCTGGACCCCATGCTCCCAGAAGCTACTTCTAACTAGGGGGCAAGTTGGTGTTCAGCTCTTGATGATTCTAAGTAATACAAAGCACACTTGCGATGGGTAAAGTCATGGAGAATCCTTACAGCCTTATGGCTTCTCCAGAGACCTTAAAAAAAAAAAAATAGCAGGTAACTCCAAACCAGACAGAGGACCTCATTATGTAGCTGGAGGTGGGGACAAAAGCAAGGTTCCATCTATTACAATCGGATCACTCCCAGGAAGGTGTCTTTCCCCTTATTCTGAATCATCCTAGATTTGACCCAAGGCCTCCCTGGAAAAAGCCTTCTCAAAGCACCCCAACCCAGCCCAGCTCTCTCCCTGCTCCCACTTCCTGTGGCTCTTCCTGGCTGACATTTAACTCCCAGAAGGAGCTCAGTGCTCTTGGCTTCCCTGCCCAGACCCATGGCAGACATTACTAATCGCTGCACGCACTGTCTCACTGAACCTAAATGGGCTTCAGGATCCTTCCCACACCAGGCGCCAGGCTGCCACCCTGGGCCCACTGCAGTCAACGAGCAAGGTAAAGTCTGCTGCCACCCACGGCTCAGCCCCAGCCCCACGGTGCCTTTAATGTCTCATCTCTCCATGTGGTCATATGCAATCCGATGACAGAGACAGGGACTAATAAGACACTCTGGGTCTTATTGAGCCTAGCCCAGGACTCTGCAGGTAGGAGGCAGACCTCACCAATTAGCTGGCCTTCAGTTTCTGTTGATGGAGGCCACGGAAGGCTTGGTGGCCAGCTGTGCCCCCCTTGTCCCCAGTCCGGGACCCAGCTCTAGGCTCAGCATTAGTTCGGGGGCAGTGTCACCTGGAAGGGAGGTTTCCCAGCAGCAAGCAGCCAGACGGTGACATGACTGACTCCTCTAAGTCGGGGCAGCTGTCTGGTCCTGGCAGGGAGAGGGTGGCTCTGTGCATCCACATGGACCAACCGCTGGGGCACTGTCCCTACTCCCGAGGTCTGAGCCGCTTCTTCCCCTGCCCAGGCCGCCTGGCACGGCTTCCTTTTTCTCTTGGCAGAGGGCGAGGGCAAAGCAGTGCAGCAGGCCAGTGTGTGGCTTTGACACCACGTGGACCTCTGCAGAGAGCTGTGGGACTTGAGCCTCAGCATGCTGGTGACCTCATCCTCCTCACAGATCATTGAGGGCACCTGTGTTCACCTGTGACCCTTTCCACCTCACTCGTCACCAGAGAGGATGAGACGGGGCAGCTCTGGGTCCACAGCTTTTATTCATAGCTGATATTTACTGAGCACTTACTATGTACCAGGCACTCGTCAAAAATCCTCACTATGATCCTATCAGAGGTTACTTTTTATTTTATTTTTTTTAACTTTTCCCTTTTTACAGAAAAGAAACTGAAGGCCCAGGGAGGTTAAGTAACTTTCTCAAGGTCACACGGCCAGTGAGCAGTAGAGACAGGCCTTGAATCCAGGCCGTGTGGCCCCAAAGTTGGCATTCTGAGCCACCAGCATAACCTTGTGTGCATGAAGTCGCGCACTCCTGTGACTGCAGAGGCTGATCTGGTCAGCCAGGGTCTCAGAACCGTTCTGCCGCATCTGCCTCCCACAGAGATGGCGTTTACTGAACTGACTGGGCATGGGACCTGCACCACACCTTTATCGTGAGAATAACCCCGATGATATCATTCATGTCATCGGGCCCTGGTGAAGGACCTCCGTAGAGTCCTTGTCAGCCCTGGTGTGTGGCATGCTGGGGCTTCCAGGAAGGGACCGGCCCGTGGCTGTCTCTTGGCTGATCGGAAGCTGCGCCTGGCACTGTGTGGCCCTGGGCAGGAGCGTCTGGAGGAGCCGCAGCCCCGGTTCTCTCTGCTTGCCGGAGCCTGACTTTCCTCCTTCCTCTGTTCCCTTCTCCTTCTTCCTGGGTCATGTCTGTCTGTCTGTCTGTCTGATCAGTTGCTCGAAGGCCCCCTTTTAGAAATGAGATGGGATTCAAAGTTCTGAGGCAACTGGACATTTCAAGTGACTCTCCTTCCTTCTCCTCGTCTCCAGACGTCCGCAAAGGCTGCCCCTGGACCAGCCACCGCTGCCTGCCACCTCCCCACCACCTGAGTGGGGCCCTGGGGGTCACACTCCGCGGGCATTGTGCTCTGCCGCTGGGGTTGGGTGCCCTGGGCCAGAGTTGGTGTGTGGCCTGGTGCCCGGAGCGTCCTGTGCAGTGTCACCCAAACCCCTCTGGGGGTCCCCTGGTGCTTGAGGGCCCAGGAGTGGCAGCAACGGGGGTCGCCATGAGAAGTCAGGTCCTAGCACGCGCTGAGCAGTCTGGAAGGCTGGAGGGTTCAAGACGGGCGAGCAGTAGGGTCTTCCCTGAATTGTTTCCCAGAAAAACGAAGCCGAGGAGGTCTGCCATTTGGAAGAGAGGTTTCTAGAAGGCCTAGGAAGTTCTTCTGCCACCTCTTTTTTTTTTTTTTTTTTCCTTCCTGGTGCTGGGACGAAGCACGTGCCAGGCCAGTGCCCTGCCCGAGCCCCAGCCCAGCCCTCCTCCTGCGTCTCTTGGTTGGATTCTGCACCCAGAGCAGCTCGTTGGGTCCTCGGAGGTGAGGGGCGCAGCTGCTCCTCCAAGGGAAACTGAGGCCCAGGACCAATGGGGAGGGCTGGGCTCCTGGGTCCCCGGCTCCCCTGGGTGTCATCCGGCCCCAGCAGCCGCACCCCACAGGGACCCTCCAACCTCCCACATAGCCAGTGCCGTCGCGGCCCTTGGGGTGGGGTGTCACTGCAGCAAGCTGGGTGGCTTAGTGACAGGGACACAGGAAGGGCATGGGGTTAAAAGAGGCTCTTCATGTCCCTCCCCCTGGACTGGCACCTGAAGTTCCCTGGGCATGGGAGGCGGCTTAGTGACATGGGACATCACCTGCCACTCCAGCCTCTCCCCATTTTGTAAAGTCAGAGTGTCGGCAGGAAGGGGCTGAGGGAGTCACGTGCTGCCCCAGGATTTCCCCGCAGCAGCCCCGGTCCCGGGGCTCACACCCACTCAGTGACGCGGGGATCACTACTTGTGCTCCTGACCGTGTCCTCGGAACCGACCGCCTCCACACCTCCCGCAGGTCTTGACAGCACCTCGAACTCCATGCTGTAAACTGAGCAGAAGTCCAGCCTCCCCGCCGTCCCCAGGGTCAGCGGGGCCCTCAGCCCTGCCCGGTTGACCGTGCCCTCTCAGCCTCTTCCCTCCATCACTGTCTGTCCCTCCTGGCTCCAGCCACCCCTCGCCTCCACCCACTCTGTCCTAGCCCTTTTATCATCGTACCCAGCAGCAGCCCGATCCCATCATCTCCCTGATTAAAGCTCTGTAGTAACACCAGTCGCTCTGGGTCAGAGGCAGATCTTCCCAGCCTTGGCCCCCTGTCCAGCCTCCTGACTCACCTGCTCTTGCTTTCAGAGCCCAGCCGTATGGCCTTGTGCAGTCATAGCTGGGGCCACAGCCTCTAGAGTCAGTTTGTGGGGTTTAAGTCTAGCTCTGCTAATTGCTGGCTGTGTGACCTTGAACAAGTTGTTCAACCTCTCTGTGCCTTGAATGATCTCTATGTAAAATTAGGAGTGATGCTAATGAGAGTGTCTCTCCCTATAAGGGTTGTTTTTAGAATTAAGTTAAACAGAAAGTGCTTTGAGCGGCGCCTAGTACTCTGGTAATAGATATTTTAATCTCCTTGAACGAGCCAAGCTCCAGCTGTCACAGACACACAATGAGAGTGTGGGCTCTGAGCCAGGCTCCCTGGGTTCGAATCCTGCCCCTGGCCCTCCTGGCTGCATGCCATCTTGCAGGCTGCTGCCCCTCTCTCCTCCTCAGTTTCCTGGCTCATAAAATGGGTCGCCGTCGGCACAGAAGGAGCGAATGTCAGCACGAGGCTTGCCTGGCTCCTAAGAAATGTGTCATTGTCAGGCCTTCCCTGTCCCCTCAGCTGCTGGCGGCTGTGTATCCCCAGCTCAGCTCCCACTTCCTCATGATGAGCCCAACTGGTCCATGACTGGCCCCCAGCCACTCTCCCCCTGGGTCACATCCCTGGTGACGGTGGCTGCCTCCCCTCCGTGTGCGTGCTCCTGGGCAGCTCTCACGGGCTCCCTGAGGACAGTCCGTGCCTCCTCAGCTCAGACGCACGTCCCCAGGGAAGAGGCTCCAGCCTCTGCCCAGGACTCTCCCGAGCCCCTCCCACTCTGTGGTCGGAGTCCCGGCCTCATCCTGCACAGGCCCAGAGGGGAGCCCTGACCCCCAGACCCTGGCGGTCCTGCGCCCCATGCGGAGCTGGCTCCCACCCACAGCCAGCTGCAGGGCTCAGCTCCTTGATCCCCAGAAGCAGCAGCATTGCCTTGGGTCAGCACAAAGGAAGGACTTTCCCATCCGAAGGCCAGAAAACTGGAGGCCTTGAGCCTCCTTTCTCTAGCTTTCTGAACTCATTGGAGCTGGGGTGGGTTTATCTATGGTTTCGATGGAGCCCAGTTGGCAGCACCCTGTGGCATCCGGGGGACCCCTGGCCCCTGTTTCATGGCCCTGTGATCAGGAGCCAAGGCCATGGCACAAAGAAGGCTGAGGAGGGAAGGGGGCAGCTCCCGGCACCCGGCTGAGGGACAGGGCGGGTCCTCCGGGTGGGCGCGGGTTGGATGCCCAGTTTCCTCTGCTTTGATTCTGCCCTGCTGCCCGCCTGTGCCCGAGGGCATGGGGTGGCACATGGCCTGCCTCGTCACAAACCCGTCCTGTAGGATCAGCCCGCTTCTGCGGTCCCTGGGGTCCAGCCTTCAGCCTCAGGAGCCAGCACCAGAGGTCCCTCACTGGAAGGCTCCTGTCACCATCGAGCCCCATCCCGCTGAGCCCCACCCAAAGCCCACCTCCCCCTGGGACGGCAGAGGCCAGGCCTGGAAGTCGGGTGTGGTTCTAGAGTGGACCAGGGCCACCCGACCCGGCCTCGTCCTCAAAGGGCCAGCAGGGGCTCCAGCTGACGACAGGGCCCTGGAGGTGGCAGAACACTGTCCACTGTCGGGATGAGGTGCCTGCGGGGCCCTGGGCCTCACCTGCTGTGGCCATGTCCGTGGGCTCCTCCTCTTTCAGCAGCTGATCCTCGGGGTCCTCCCTGCACGACCCTCGCTCACCTCCTCTGGAGGGAAGTGGGTGACCCTACCACTGTGATGGGGCCAGGCCAGCGGGGGGTGCGGGCAGGAGGGCCACCATGTGCTGGCTGTGTGACCTAGTAGGCCCTGAGGCAGCAGCCCCAGACAGAGGTGGCCTTTGCCTGGCCACGAGCGCGCGTGCAGCTCCACGGCCTCACTCCGGCGCTCGGCTCCCCTTCTCGGCTTCCCTGCCCATCTTGCCCCTGTGGCCAGTGTTACCCCCATGGCAGGGGCGAGGAAATCGAGGTCGGGGATTAGGTCTCTTGTTTACTATATGGGGACGAGACCCCAAGGCCCCCACGGCCAAGCTCCGTCATGATGCTTCCTTGGCGTTTGGAGTTCACCCCAAACTCAGTCCCAAGGGCAGGTGGCTTCGCACTCTAACACTGAATTAATTATCAAGGGGCTGTGGCTCCGCGGTAGAGCGCTTGCCATGTTGCACAAGGCTCTGGATCCAATCCCCAGGGCTGCAAAACCAAGCAGACCATGAAGTTAGTTTCTTAAAAATTAATGAAGGCCAGTCGTGGTGGTGCACACCTGTCGTCCCAGCAGCTCCGGAGGCTGAGGCAGGAGGATCGCAGGTTCAAAGCCAGCCTCAGCAACTTAAGGAGACCCTAAGCAACTTAGCAAGACCCTGTCTCTAGATGAAATATAAAAAGGATTGGAGATGTGGCTCGGTGGTTAACCGCCTCTGGGTTCAATCCCTTGAACAACAACAACAACAAAAAATTAATTAAGTGACTCTTTTCCAACGCACTTAGCGCAGTGCCTGGCTCTGTGCTCCGTGGGTAGCTTTGTTACTATCCACGTGTTCCAGCTCCCACCGCAGGCACAGGACTGTGTCATCTCCTTCAGTCTACACAGCAGCACTTGGCAGGTGGCAGGGTGATACTCCCACGTGGTGGGGCCCTCGTCCATGCAACTGGGCCAAAGGCCACAGGGTAGAGTGCAGAGTCCCCGGCCTCTCTCTGGACCCCCTCCCTACCCTGACTGGGACCCACCAGGCATGACAGAGGCCGAGGCCAGGTCCCTTTAAGAGCCCCCGCCGGGGCCTGGGAGGGAGTGGCCCCTGGCAGGGCGGGCCAGCTGCATTCTGTGGCCAGGAGAGGCCGCCTGGCATTTCCCCCTTTGATACTGATACAGGCATCTTCATAGCTGCGCGTCAGGCGGGTGTGTTTCAGCTCGGGCCACACAGGGCATTCCAGGGGGCCCCCGGCCACCAGCAGGGGTAAAGCAGGAAGGCGTCTCAGCCCTGGTGACGGGGGTCTTCCTAGGGCCCAGAAAGCCACCCACCCAGCCCTGAGCTCACCTGGGGATTCTCACCTGGGTCTCAAACTCAGATGCCTGAGGCGCGAGCTGGCATCCTGAACAGGTAACTCTGGCCATACAGGAGTGCCACTGTGACCTGGGCGGCACAGACACTACGGGGGGCGGCCACCACGCAGTGCCACCTGCTCAGAGCATGGCCCACAGCTGCCCGCTGCCAGACCGTCCTGCTGTACAAGACGGGAAATCAGAACTTAACAGGACAGCTCCTGATTTGTAAACCACCAGCACTTCCTGAGCACCTACTGTGTGCCAGGCCCTGCTCTAGTCACCAGGGATGTGCTAGTGAATGAAACAGAACAAAACCCACATCCTGTGGAGTTGACCTTCTCATGGGGGAGAGAGGCTGTCAGCAACATAAACAACCAAAGCAAAGTAGAACTGAATTCCTAAGGAGGAGAAACAAGAGGGAGGGGATAGGAAGCTCACGGTGGGGCGGGGGGCAAAGAAGCCCTCATTAGGAGCACACAGGTGGACAGCTAGGAAAAAGCATCCCAGAGACACCGGTAAGTGCAAAGGCCCTGAGGCCGGAGAAGGCTGGTGGCGTGTGTGGAGTAAGAGGCCTGTGTGATCACCTGGCTGCCGCTGTTGAGGACGGGCTGTGGGACCCGAGCAGGAGCAGGGGCTCCTTTAGAAGGCTTCTGCAGTAATTGATGATGAGACTCCGAGGTGGCCGTGGTGGGGTGGGGAGAAGGGACCCAATCCCAGGTGTGTGTGGAAGGCAGGGAACAGGAGTGGCTCAGGAGGGTGTGGGTGAGACAGAGAGGCACCTGGAGGATTCTGGGGTTTCAAGCAGCTCTTGGTCCAGGGACAGGGAAGTCTCTGGAGGCGCAGGCCTGGGGAGGGCTCATCTGAGATTGGGAGATGCTGAGTGGACGGGGCGGGGGGCGGGGCCGGCGGCCGGCTGCGCTGGAGGACCACGGAGAGGTCCAGGCTGGGGATGCAGAGGCGGCCACACCCTCACATCCAGATGTCACTGGAGCCTCAGGGCCAGGTGAGGTCCCCAAAGGAGCCAGTGTCTAGAGGAGAGGGGTGAGGCCCTGCACTGGGGGCCCTGTAGCCTGCCACATTTAGGTGTCAGTGACAAGCGGGAGCCAGGGATGGAGCCCGAGGAGCAGCCGCAGTGGAAGGAGGGAGCCCAGGGCAGAAGGATAGGAGGCGAGGAGGGCGGGACGTCCACCCGACAGACAGACGGGGCAATACGAGGTCACTGGGTCGGAGCCTCCGTGGGGAGGGAGGGCTGCAGCCAGATGAGAGGGGACCAGAAGGGCAGGAAGAGAAGCAGGAGGCAGCCACAGGGCGCTGTCGGCCGAGTCTTCCTGGGAAGGGCGAAGCGCCCTGAGGAGGGGTGGATTCTCTCCTTTTGTGCCACGTGTGCATAGTGACCACTGAGTGGGGACAGCAGGGAAACCCGACTCATGTCCTTTTCTGGGAACGGCCACCCTGATTGCCCTGTGTCTTCTCCCACCTGCTCAGCAGTGTCGTCCTGATGGAGCCTGTTCCCCGGGGGTCCTGGGCAGAAGCCTGTGCTGGCCCCGGTATCAGTGATCTGGTCTGGAGGAGGAAACTGATGAGACAGGAGGCGGGGGACTCGCTGGCTCCATGTCCCTGGGCAGGTGGAGAGTGAGGCCTGGGCCCGGGGAGGGGTGGGCCTTAGATGGGGTGCAGAGGAGAGAAGGGCACTCAGGGCACTGATGGACAGGCATGGGCAGCGGTGGTCACCCCTGGAGCCCCGTGTGCTGCTGCAGTGCCCTTGCCCAGTGGACAGTGGCCCTGCTGCTTCCGTACGCCAGCCGGGGTCCTGTCCGTCATTGACCAGCTCCGTCATTTAGCAGATCTCTGTCACGTGCCCACAGGGGGCCAGGCCGCAGGTTCTGGGTGGGAAGGGGTGAAGTAGATTCATGAGGTTCCTAACCGGAAAGTGGCACTAATGTACCAGGCTCAGAGCTGGGCCTCACACGGGCTGCCACCAGACTTTGTCCTGGGAGGTCACCTGCTTGCCCACTCTGCCCAGCTGCACCTGGCCTCCACCTCCATCCACCCTGTGCTGCGTGCCCAGCCTCCCTTCCAAGTGAGGCCTCCCCATGGGTGTCCGCTTCTTCCTGTCTGCTTTGATCTCTCGCCCGCTTCTGCCCTCAGAGGCCCCCCACCCATCCCATCCTGGGCTCCCTCATGAGGGACATTTGCATACCCCTTTCTACAGCAGAAGGGAGTGGATTTTGGTGGGGGAGGTACCAGGGATTGAACCCAATGGCACTCAACCACTGAGCCACTGAGGTTGCAGTGCCTGGCGAGAAGGTATGAGACTTTACCTTAAAAGGTCTGAGTTCACAGCTCGGATCCACCATGTGCTGGCTGTGTGACTTTTGGTAAATCATTGAACGTCTCTGTTGCCTTAGGTATTGAACGAGGTCCCTATTAAACCTACTCAAAGCATCCAGCTTAGCGCCAGTCCACGTGGTGGCTCAGCAGATGTCAGCAGATGTGCTATGAATCCTCTTGAAGCTTCCCACCCTTCCCTCCCCACACCCAACATCGACTCCTAGGACACCTCCCACGTGACAGTCTTTCCTCTCTTGAGGCCCCATCTGAGTGGCAAAATGACCAGGTAGTGAGGGAGCGGATGCTACAGAAATGCTTAGGGGCCAGCGGGTACCCAGAGTGGCCAGCACCGTCAAGGGGGGGACCGCAGTGCCTGGATGTGGCCAGTCCTTGGCAGCCAGAGTGCAGACCCCTTCTGGGCAGATCTTCTGATTTTTTAAGAGAAAATAGAAACACAAATTTGCAGGGGGAACCACCTACTTCAAAATGTCACCAACAAATTAAACAAGGATTCCAAAACTCACTGTGGGAACCAAGTGAAATAGCTTAAGGGCCCATGTGGCTGGGCTTCTGGCTGCCCACTGCCCGCTAGCACCAGAGCGTGTGGCTGGGACCCAGCTCCCGCCTTTGCTCCCAGTCACCTTGGCTCAAGCGGTCCTTGGTGTCTTCAGGTCCCTCACCTGTCACATGAGCGCAGTAGTAGTGACACATGCATTGAGGACGCCCTAGGAGTCGGGCACCATGCTTGTATGTTCCAGCCTTTTCCATGGGGTTTCAGTGCCGCTGGGACTGTTACCAGCCCAGAGTCCCAGAACCGTGTGTGAACCAGGCAGTGTCCCCAGGGCCATTTCTGATGACCCCGTGTTAGTCTGGCCCGCCGCATTGCCAGGATCAAGGCTGAGGGCGCACACGGGCCCCAGCCTTGCCCTGGCACAGCTAGCGCACAGGACCTGGGCACCATGGCCGCCGGCCGCGCATGGCCATTCTGCAGCAACTGGACGGCTGGTCCCCACGGCTGGAGGTGCGCTACCTCTTTGGAGCCCCCGCCCCTTTGGGGCCTTCCACGGGGTCTCAGTGATTTCAGCCTCTGGGAAGAGGTGTGGAGGATGCAGGGCCTGCCCAGCGCCCTTGTCCCCCGCCTCTGCCCACCTGTCTGAGCCGCCTGCGGGAGGAAACTGCAAGAGCAGAAGGCACTGTCCCTGCCCAGGGGTCCATCAGAAGTCCAGTCCCACAAGGGGAACAATTAGCAGAAGACCCAGAAGAGCACGTCATTGTGCACGTGGCTGGGGGGCCTGGGGACCCCGACAGTTCACAGAGCCCGGTGGCTGGGTTGACTTCTTTAGGAGCACTCCAGAGGGGAGCCGCTGACATTACCAGCCGCCTCCTCTGCTTCTTATTACCCCAGGCCTGGTGGCCTGAGGGCCATTAACCAGCAGCCTTTGATCCCTGCAGAGCCCTGCGCTCCCCCCAAGCGCCCTTCTCCCTCCCGCTCCTGCCCACTGTGCAGACACTCTCCAGGCCCGGCTTTACGAGCTCCCCTGACCCCTCTTGTCTGTCTCTTTGTACAGAAATGGAAGCTCCACTCACGGAGGCGCCGGGAGGCCCCGAAGATGTCCCCAGCATGTAACTGCCCGCCAGGTAAGGAGCCCCGCTGGCGGGTCGGCCGCGCATCCCTGGCACACATGCCGCCCACCACGTCCTTCCGCGGCGGCCAGGCCGCATTGCCACCCAGCTCGGCCCATCTCTTCTTTTGAAAGATGGGAACGACAGTCTCGTGTTGGTGACCTTCCATCCAGCCACCCATGGGCCCACCTGTCCCCCTCCATCCGCTCTCCATCCATCCAGGCGCGCATCCCTTCAGGAGCTCTTCTTCCTGAGCCTCACGCTCTTTGAAGCAGGCTGTGATTAAGCCAGATAAGATGATGGACATGGTCACATTTTGAAAATCATGATATGCAGAACCCAAGGGCAGATGGGCCCCCGAGGGTGAGGACCGACCCCCTTGCCATGTTCTCTAGTGCTCCCGTCATGGGCGTGCACAAACATGTTTGCTGCTGGAACGAATGACTGACTCTGGTGATGAGACGGTGAGCCCTAGTGAGGTGGCTTGGGGTGGTCCGTGTCCCCTGTGGAGCTGCCGGCGCACCCACAGGGGATAGAGATGCGGCTGAGTGTTGCCAGGTCAGGTTGTGCAGAAATTTAACCTCATCCAATTGGGATTCGAACTCTGCTTTTGCCTGTTACTAGTGTGGCATGAGCAGGGTCCTCACAGGGGATGCCCACGGCGCTTGGTGCAGTAAGGCCCCCTCCACACTCCATCTTCCCATGTGCTTAAAGCTGTGTGCCGAGGGTCTGCTCTGGGCTGGGCACCACGCTGGGTGCTGGGTTCAACTGCATTGTCCAGTGGTTAATAGCCCTGATGAGTGACAGTTCATGAGAACTTCTCCAGAATCCTGACCGTGTGTGTTGAGCTACGAGAATGGCAGATGAATAGGTCACGCTGTTCCCTTGAGTAACTGAAGTGGGCTGTACCCCTTTGGGAGAGGGAAGGAAGCCTTTAAAAAGGTGGAGGGAGCCAGGCACACGCCTGCAATCCCAGCGGCTTGGGAGGCTGAGGCAGGGGGATCCTGAGTTCAAAGCCAGCCTCAGTGACACTAAGCAACTCAGCAGGATTCCGTCTCTAAGTAAAATACACAATAGAGCTGGGGATGCGGCTCAGTGGTCGAGTGCCCCTGAGTTCAATCCCTGGTACAACCCCCCAAAAGAAAAAGGTTGGGGGAGTCCAGATGATACATTTAAGTGATTTCAGGGAGTGTTGCCCTGCTCGGGGTCTCTGTCAGCCCGGAGTGTGGTTTCCTTGGCACCTGTGGGGTATGTGGCCTTGGAAGGGGACTTCTGGGCTCTCTGGCCCCAGGAGCTGGGGCTGTAGAAACCTTCACACAGGCCCTCAATCCAGGGAAGAGAGGCTGACAGATGTGAGGCATATGGGACGTGGAGAGGCCACACTGGCTGGGAGTGAGTCCGCCGGCTGGAAGTCACCAGGAGGCAGGCTGTCCTGAGACCGTGAAGGGATGCAGCTGGCCCCAGGCAGGGGGTCATGTGGGTTAATTAAAAGGGTGTCCAGAAGCCTTGGGAAGCTCCCTCACTCCCTCTGGGGCTGGGGACTGGGGTCTGGGAACACTTCCTGGAGAGCAACTTAAGGTGAACAAGATGAGGTGCAGACGCCACCAGGGCAGCAGGCTCCGTGCGCTTCCAAGCGTCTCACATTTCAAATAATGGTGTCTGTTGCTCCGTTAACTCTTGAGCAATTGCAACTGATTTTTGCTCAAAGTGTAGAGTGCTGATTAAGGGCAGGAGATTTGGAGTCATGAAAGATCCAGGTTTGAATTCCATCTCTGAGATTTGCCAGCTGAGTGCACTTTAAAGAGCTTCTTGACACCCCCCCCCACCACCACCCGTGCCTCAAGTAGACTTGAATGAAACAAAGAGGGATAACAGTCACCTTGGAAATATGTGTTAGAGACATGATGGGGAATCAGCTGGACGTCAACGCCTCTCTGATCCGTATGGAGCACTGTTATTGCTCTTATTTCCCCCAGGCCCCTTAGACTTGAAGTGCACAGAAATCTGCACCAGACTCCATATCCTAGGGTTCCAGCTATGTAGGCTGCACCCTTACGGCCAGGCAGAGGTTGTTCCCGCCCCCTCCGTGCATTTCCCAGAGGGCAGTTTGGCCCACTGTATGATCAGAGTCCAGTGGAATTTTAAAGAAAAGGCCCATGAGGAGGCAGAATCAAAGGGGGGCTAAGGGGCTCCCCAGCTTTCTGGAAAGTCAGGCCAAGGACTAGAAAGGTTGCACAAGGGCATGTGACCCTTTGGAATCACAGAGCACAGATGCCAGGGTGGGCTAGGTCCTGCTGGACCCCTGGACCTGCCCCCCGCAGGCCTGCAGTAAAGGACCCTCCTCCACATGAAAACCAACCCGCTGTACATCACAGCAGCTCTGTTGCTGTTCCCTAACTGAGCACCTACTATGTGCCAAGCACAGTACTGAGTGCTTCCTATTGACGGGTGACCCTCCTCAAAACCCTTACATGCTAACATCCTAAAACGCTTGAAAATGCTCAGTGTCTGAGTGGACCCCACTCTCCTTGTAGTAGCCTCATGGATCTCTCTCACTAGTGACATCGGATCAGAGTTTTACCGCTTTACTGCTCCTGGTGCTTGCAGATGGGCTCGATGCCATTGGGAAGTGCCGCGTGGGAACACAAAGTCTCACCAGCACTCAGTCTTGTTCCCGGTGTACAGATGCTCTGAATGTTTAGTCCGACCAATAATCGCTGCTGATGACTGGATCCTCCTTGTGGTCTCCAGCTGTTATCTGGCCTCACATGCCTTCTTCCCTCCACGCCCCCGAAAGCTAAAATCACCAGCATGGGGACCAACCAAAGAAACAAAAAGTTCCCCCTGCCCACCCTGGCCGCTGGGATGCAGCCTGCAGCTCCAGCCCTGGCCTGTTTGTCTGTGTGGCCAGCCATGCAGAGGCCGGAGCCCTGCGGTGGGTGTGTTCTTCCTTGTGGCAGCCCTGGGACCCTGGGTAGCATCCAGAGGCTTGGGGACACATAATCGTGGGCAGAAAACCTGCCTCCTTCCCCTCCTATCCTGACCCGGCCAGCATCCTCTCGGGAGCCTCCCTGTCCCAAAATAGCCCTCTCCTGGCTGAGAGCTGGCTTCGTCCTGTCCCGGGCCACAGGCGCTGCCTGCCAGGGAAGCCATGGGCCAGCAGGCCGGCGACGGGATGCCAAAGGTCACGCCCCATGAGGAGGGTCACAGTGTCCAGAAGTTCCGAGGAATAGAGGAATAGGTGTGGGCCGTGTACAAAGCCCGGTGAGGCCGGCGAAGCGGCTTGGGAACAGATGTCCACACCGTGGGACTTCCTGGGCCTCTTGAGACAAATACAAAGATGGGGAAAGTTCGCCCATTCTCTGTCGCTGCTCTTATTAACAAGGGAGGAGCGGGACAATACAGGTTCCAGCTGGAAAGGAAGCAGCTCCTTCAAGCCCGCCACGCTGGGGCTGGGTGGGCCTCCTCACCACGTCCAGGCCGGGCTGGCAGCAGGGATGGTCACTTTGCAGCCTGGGCCCCAGCTCTAAGGGGTGGAGCAGGACAGGGTCGCACCTTGGCTGCCAAGTAAGGGGCGCGGGCTGCAGCAGCGGGACCAGGGCATGGTGGGGTGGCTCCATGTGTCAGCGCCATACCCAGATGGAGGGGCGAGAAGGCGCCTGCGGCCCGGCTTCTGGGAGCAGCCAGCGCCCTTCCCTGGCTCAGATGTGCTGGGGGGAGGAGGAGAGGAAGAGCCGGAGACCCCATGGGTTTGGGGGCTCTAGCAAGACTCCGCTGGAGAGACGGCCCTGAGGTTGGTCCTGAGGAACCAGGAAGCAGTTGGCAGGGTCTAGACAGGGTGTAGACTCAGCTGTCACCATGTAAACGTCCCCAGAGATGGGGATTTCAACAAAGCAAAGGTAGAGGTGTCCCTTCCTTAGCAGGAGCATGGTCCTGGACTGGGGGTGACCACTCTCTGCATCTTGCGGCTTCCATCTCTGGGCTCTGACAGCTCTTTTGTTCCTGCCGTGCCCTGGCCAGCACAAGAGGAGACAGGATTGGGGCCTGCATCTCCACCCTCAGGAGCAGACCTTGAAGAGCAGACATTTCACTTCTGCTCACATCACTGGCCAGAACCTAGTCACCTGGTACCTACCCAGGACCGTGGGAGGCAGATGATATTTTGGCTGGGTAACCAAGGCAGATAGAACTTTGTTGCTATGGAAGGTGGGGGAACAGAGTAAGAGCAAGGCGGATATGTTTGGGGATGACCAAGCAGGTTGAAAGGTTCCGAGCACAGGCAGGGATGGGGAACAGATGGGCGGACATGAGGGTGGAAAGAGATGTAGAGATTGCAGAGACCTAGGCTGAGGAGTTTGGCTCTCTCTGTTCAATGAGAGGCAAATGGTTTTCATGCCAAGGATGGTTGATTGGTAATGGCTGCCAGGGAGGTTGTGCCAAGTCAGCAGAAAATGGGTGATCATTTAATAATGTCTGCCAGGGGTGCAGTATCGGGAGCAGTAGTGCCTGCCTTCTGGAAGTGTTCTCCTCACAGGACATAATGGAGCATTAGGGAAGGTTGAAGAGCAGGGATGTGACCCAGTCCAGTTTGCACTCCAGAACAAAAGCTAGCAGTGACGTGGAGCATGCCTCCAAGCAACGAGAGCCTGGGATCCGGTGGACAGGACTGTGTTTTCTCATGAACTTCTATTTATGTCCAGGTTGGAACAGCCTCCTCAGCCCTGGGTATTTTCCATAGGTGGTGAGAGATGCACCCCCAACACCCCAAACCCTCTTCTTAAGCCAGCTTTGCCTTATTTTTCCTGGCACCAGATTTTGCCCCCCGCAGCCTCATGCCATTTACATGGGCAGAGCCTGCGGCCAGGGCCTGCGACCTAAACTGGGCTCCTCTGAGTTCCCTTTGCTGCGGCAGAGCAGGCCCACGGCCACACACCCTTCCTTTGTGGTTGTCCTTGTTCCAGACCCAGCTGACTCAGAAAAGGGACACCTCAGACCAAAATATTCCTTGGTGCCATTAACAGAGGAGAGAGTGGCAGATCTGAGGTGTTCTGGGGAGAGAGGTCACACTAAGGAGTACTGTGTTCAGGTGACTCAGAAACCCTGCTTTACACCGAATAACAGATGAGTTCCTTGGGAGCCATTCCTGGCTATTCCTTAAAGCGGATTCCCAGGACCAACCTGGGAAGGGACCTTGCTATTTGGTTGCTGTTGTCACAGGTATTCAGACTCTCCCCTGTTCTGCAGCCCAAGAGATGTGCTTTCACCTTCTGGATCCCTGCCCTGTCCGCTCCTCCAATTAGACTGTCCTTGTCCTGACCCATCTGACATCCCAAGGGCCAGGCTCCGTCCCACGGCAGCAGCCCTGATGCCTCTTTCACCGTGGCCTCTGCACCCCATCATTTGCTGGGTCTCATGGATTCCATTCCTCTGCTCAAAAACCATCCATGGCTCCGTGGCGCTCACAGCCCCCTCCCCACCCCAGTGCCAGGCCCACATTCTCTCTCCAGCCTGCTCTGATCCGTCCCCTCCTGACCTCCTTTCCTCTCCGTGAGTCTGGTCCGCTGCCCGCCAGGCCCCCAGGGGTCCACCTGCACACTCTTTCCTTGCTGTTCTCACATCTCTGTTCCTAATTTCTACCCACTGAGCTCTGAACCTCTGTAGACCTGTCACGCGGCCCCCCACCGTCTCCTCCCGCCTCAGTGCTTCTGTTGGCTCTGCTGTTTGTGCTCTGTGGGTAAAGCGTGCTCAGTGTAGGAGGGACACACCTGTGCAGGTTGCTCCTTGGCTGTCACCTTAATCGCCTGACATAGATTCTAGAGGCATTTGAGACAAGGGGAAAGGGAACCCTGGCGGACCAGGGCAGTGATATTGTGCTTTAGAAATCAGACAGCCACCAAGAAGCCCTGACTGGCAGCTCCTGGGGGTGCTCGGGCTCTTGTGTTGCCTCGAGCAAGACCCTGCACTTCCAGAAGCCCCCCAGCTGCAGCTCCTGCCCCTCGTGGGAAGGAGGGCCAGGTGACTGGCGTGGGAAGACCAGGCGCTGCCCGGCTGCAGGAGCGCTCACCATCCGCCCCTGGAAGCGCCCCTTCCCTCCAGGCCCCAGCCAGGCGCTAGAGCCACCTGGGGAACTCTGTGAGGCTCATTTCTTCCCCATTTCCTCCTGAAAGCACTTCCAGATCCCCGGCCCTCCTGGGCCGCGCTGATAATGTGTTTCTCCTAGATCAGCTCTGATAACACCCGGGTGGTCTCGGCGATTTGTAGGGAAATAAAAATAAGGGAAATGGAAGGTTCCGGAAAGGCCAGGAGAGGCCTGGACTGGGAATGATTCCCAGACCCTGAGGGACTCTGAGCAGGTTCCCCTTGCTGTGGTCCTTCGTTTCTTCGCTTATCCAAAGGGGCCAGTGACTGCCAAGAGCTATTTGGTGAGGGGAAGATTTACCCCCATGGAGGAGGCCAGGGGGTTTCCACTACCGAATCAAGGAAAGGAAGAGAACAGCCCCATACTCATCAGCAGGAGACGGACAGACATGTTGGGGGGTATTAAGTTGCTGAACTTTTATCAAAGAAATACCACCACTGTGAACCCAAATCACCAGACCTACCATCAAGATATTCTATGGATGAATTTCATCCTATGGAGGAAAATAAGCAATGACAAGAGAATATTTACAATATGATTTGTTTATAAAGTCAAAAACATGAAGTGCTGGGTATGACAGCTGGGGTACACCTGAAATTCCAGAAACTGGGGAGGCTGAGACAGGAGGATCGCAAGTTCAAGGCCAGCCTCAGTAACTTAGCAAGACTGTCTCAAAATTTAAAAAAAATGAGAAGGGCTGGGGATGTAGCTCAGTGGAAGAGCACTCCTGGGTTCAATCCCCAGTACCACACACACAAAAAAAGGCCTTGCACTTTTTTGGGGGGAAATACATGCTTGTCATAAACATATAAGAAGTACATAGGACTGATCAACCATATCTGATGGGGAGGAGGGTCAAAGAGGAGACTGAGGTTTACGGGGGTTTCTAGTGTATTGGTAGTTAGTTAGCTAGCTGGTATTTCAGGTCTGTTATACATTTTTTATGAAAACTTTATTGGGATATAATTCACCTGTCGAACACTTCATCCATCTAAAGTGTACAATTCAACAGTTTTCTGTATGGTCACAGAGTACCACCATCATCGTTGGCATTTTTAGAACATTTTAATTTCCCCCAAAAGAAACACCATTCTCTTTAGAGGTCACCCTCCATCCTCTGTTCCCTCCTCCCGCCCGACACGGACCTCCCTTCTGTCTCTGTGGATTCAGTATTTTCAAGGTTTATCCGTGTCAGAGGATGGGTCAGTACTTCGTTCCTTTTATGGCAAATGGTAGATTATTTTAAGCCTGTCTGGGTATCTGAAATATTTCAAGACAAAACATGTTTAAATCATGGGTTCAATCAGGGGATGTGGTTGGATTAGATATTAAGGAACCTTTCAGGCCTGACTCTCCTCCAACAAGGACATATCTCTGCTTGTCACTGACCTTTCCCAGTCACCTCGGGCTGGTGGCCGCAACGCCAGTCCTCCTAGGACCCAGGACCAGGGCTCGAAGCCTGCTTAGGCGCCACTAGACTCCAACACTGGATCCCCTGTGTACTACACTGCCCCCTGCCCATCCTCTGCCCCTGTGAGTGTCACCAACTCTAGACACCTTCCATGAGTCCCCCAGGCACATCAGGTGGCCCTGTATCCTGAGCTCTCGCAGGATTGTCCCTGCTACTGCTCTGCCCCCGTGAGAAGCAGCAGCCAGACTCTCGGCCAGCAGCTCCTTGCTGGTCCGAGCATCAGTCTTTACCATGGTAACGTGAGGGTGTAGACGCCATCTAACAGACGGCAGGGGACAGTCAACCTGCACGTCATGTGGGAAGTCATTCAAGGCCAGTAGCAGGATCTGCCGGAATGTCTCCACACACCCCACTGGACGGGAAGATGGCAGTGGGCAGGTGCTGTTGTGTTCTGTGGCTCCGGTGGCAGTAGCACCCAGGTGCTACCCATAACAGACAACATGGGTCAAGATGCCCGCCTGTCCCCCATGATGGGCAGCAGCACTTACTGTGGGTGAGGGGCCCTCTTTTGTACCCAGTACTCTGTGCCCAGGACTCCACCAGTGGAACGCCACCTCCTCCCTCAGCTTCCATTGGCTCATCTCTTAGGTATAAATAAAGACTTTCTGGAGTTATTGAGAAAATTCCTGGACAGGGTGGACGCTGTCCCCATGGGAGGTGTTGGGGAGGGTTAGGCTCACCTGCCACCCAGTTCTATTTTTTAATACGTCACCTCAATTGTATGTTATTTATTTATTTTTAATTTTTAATTTGCTCTTTCTAGGTATATATGCAGTAGAATGACATATTATACAAACATGGACATAACTTCCCATTCTTGTGGGTGTACATGATGGGAGTTCCACTGGTCGTGTATCATGTGAACGTAGGAAAGTTCCGTCCCATTCATTCTACTGTCTTTCCGGGTCTCATCACCCTTCCTGTCCCCCAGTCCCCTTTGTCTAATCCAGTGAACTTCTTTAGTAGAAGGTAGGCTGCAGAGGGCTGTGGATATAAACAAAGGGCCATGGACCATGGAATAATTATAAGAAGGGGTGCTGGTGGCCCCTTCAGGGGACATTGGAGCCCACTGGTGATACTTAGGGCTGGAGCCTTGGGACCCTGGTTTATGAAGAAAGACTTGCCCTCCTTTTACCTCCCTCCGTCCTGCCACCATGTGGGCTGGGAGCCACTGGAGAGTGGAACTTTTGTTAGAGGCCACATTCAAGTCCCCTCTACTGAAGTCTCACCATGTCCTCAGAGGGAATAGAGTAGCAGATGTCGGTTGGCACGGGGGTGACTCTGGATTTTCACAGGAGCTCCATTGCCCATGGAACCCTGGGGTCAGTCAAAAGGAGGAAGTGGGACAGCTACCCAGCCAGGTAGACTCACAGGTAGACAGTGGCACCCAGCGTGGCGTCATTTCTCCCTGTCTTTTGGACTCTCTGCCTCAGAGAGGCCAGCAGAGGAGGACTGGAGAAAGAAATGGCCATTCCATCGCAGCTCTTGAGGGTCATGCCCCCGTGATGATTCCATAGGTTTGTTCAGAATCCCGTTCCTGGACCCTGCCCGTCAGGGCAAACCCCACAGCTGGGGGAGCCAAGTAAACCCTCATTTCCCACTTGCCACCCCGACTAAGCAGCAGAGCCCAGGGACATGTGGCTGGACTCCTGGGCTGTCCACGGGCCACATCAGCTAGAGTCCAGGGCCCACCAGTGGGTACAGAGCTGCTCCAGGCCCCTGTGAGGGGCTGTGGGGTACAAGGTGATGAGATACAGGGTCTGCTGTCCAGGGCTAGGGACATGCCAAACAGAAGCAGAAAATACAAGAGCAGAAGTGAGGGAGGATCAGGGGGGCTTCACAGAAGAAGTGGCATTGGAGGGAGGCCCTGAATGACCAGCACGTTTTCAGGAAATGGAAATGTAGGTAAGGACACAAGACAAGGAAACGGCATGATCCAAGAATGGGCACCTGAAGGACTGGTGGTTGTCTCTCTGCTTCCCCCTCTCCACTGTGGGAAAGGAGGAGTGGTCTAGAATGGCTGGAACAAGCTCACCTGGAGGATGCAGGGAGAGACAAGGCTGGAAAGCAAAGCCGGGGTGGAGCTGGATGCCACCCTGAAGAGCCTCTGCTCTGGGAGGGCTGTGGAATCGCGGGAAGTGGTCTCCAAAGGGGTGTCTCGTGACCCTCCTGTGCAAAGCTTTGGTGTAAAGGGTGAATGAGGACAGGGACAGCAGGGTCTACAGCTAAGAGCCGGAGCCAGACTGGAGGCCAAGACTTAGATGGCGGTGCCACTGCCCTCAGGGCACAGGGCGCAGGGAGAGGCAGGATGCAGAACTCTGGGTGGGACAAGCTGAAGGTGGGGCCTGGGGGAGGCAGGAAGCCCCTGCGGAAGCTCCGGGGGCCCTGGAAGGGCTGGTCCCAGGGAGCGGGGAGAGGGCAGCTCTGATCTGATCCCTGTGGCCATCGTCTGGCTGGCTGCCAGGGCTGCTGCTTGGGGCAGGGAACGGACTGGTGTGTCTTGCCGGAGAAATAGGTGCAGGCACAGAGGCTGGAGGTGTTCAGCACCAAGAGGGCCAGGCGCCCAGAGCCTCTGCCTCTCACCTCCCAGGACAAGGCCCCGCCCACGGCCGGCCCCGCCCACGGACAGCCCCGCCCACGGACAGCCCCGCCCACGGACAGCCCCGCCCACGGCCGGCCCCGCCCACGGACAGCCCCGCCCACGGCCGCAGTGGATCCGGTCCCAGACGACTGAGGACACAAGTTCTCTCCCTGGTTCAGGGGAGGGCATTCTGCTCCTGCCCCCTTCAGCACTGCCCTGACCGTCCTCAGAGGAGGTTCCCATGGTGACACTAAAGCATGTAGGATAGTACTTTGGAGGAAAGGGGCAGTCAGGAGGGACGGCGAGGTGGGGCACGCCACCGCGGACCAGCCCTCGGTTCTTCTCCCAGAGCCTCTCTGGCTGCCCCTGCTCCTCGTCACACCCCAGCTTCTCCCCCGCCCGCTCCCTAGAGGATTCCTTTTTCACCATCGTGGTGGCTTGAGGTCCCTTCTGCCGTCCCTTCTGGCACCTTGCCCCTCATTACAGCCCGAAACACTGTTCTGAACTTTGAACTCACATGACCCACTTTTTCCTGATGAGGACCTTGAAGCTCAGAGTAATTTAAAAAAATTTTTTTTGTTCTTTTTATATATACGTGACAGTAGAGTATTTTCTACTTGTTTTGATTAGTCATACATGACAGTAGAATGCACATGCACTTTGATATATCATACATAGATGGGATATAATTTCTCATTTTCTGAGTGTACATGTTGCAGAATCATATGGGTCATGCAGTCACATGTGTACATACAGTTATAATGTATGTTTCATTCTACTGTCTTTCCTATCCCCACATCCCCTCCCCTCCCCTTCCTTCACTTCCTTCTACCTAAGTAAGGTAAGGCTATTCTTCCCTAGTGTCCCCCCCACCTTATTGTGAATTAGCATCAGCATATTAGAGAAAACATTCCGCCTTTGGTTTTGTGGGATTGGCTTATTTCACCTAGTATGATGTTCTCCAACTCCATCCATTTGCTGGCAAATGCCATAATTTCTCTCTTCTTTAAAGTTGAATAATATTCCATTAAATATATATACCACATTTTCTTTATCCATTCATCTATTGGCGGACACCTAGGTTGGTTCCATAGTTCAGCTACTGTGAATTGAGCTGCTATGTTGAGAGCCAGGGCCAATCAGTATGACCCATGGCATTTTTGCCAGAAGGGAGTGATTGAGAGGTGACGCCAGCAAGCCATTGAGATGATAATGGTTAGGTTAAGCTGTGTATATTAGACCCCTGCTGTCCGCCTTGGCCTGCTACTTTGGAGTTCTCAGGTTGGGGAAGGACCGGAGGAGGGATTTCCAGTTGGTGGTTCCTGGAGGAGCCAAGTGAATGGCGTTTGGGAGAGTTCCCGGGGAGCGTGTGTGGAGTGTGCTGGTGGAGTTCAGAAATAGTTTGTTCCTGCTTTAGTGGCTTGTGATTTGTGCCCAGCCAGACTGCGGCACTGCTATAAACATTGATGTGGCTGTGTCACTGTAGTATGCTGATTTTAAGTCCTTTGGGTATAAAACAAGGAGTGGGATAGCTGGGTCAAATGGTGGTTCTTTTTCAAGTTTTCTGAGGAATCTCCATATTATATATACATACGGAGTACAACTTATTCTAATTAGGATCCCATTCTTGTGGGTGTACATGATGGGAGTTTCACTGGTCATGTATTCATATGTGAACAGAGGAAAATTCTGTCTGACTCATTGTACTCTTTTCTATTCCCATGCCTGCTCCCTTCCCTTCACTCCCTTTGTCTAATCCAATGAACTTCTATTCTCCTCCCCTTCTTTTGTGTTAGCAACTCGTATCAGGAAGAACATTTGGCCTTTGTTTTAGGGGGATTGGCTTATTTCACTTAGCATGATAGTCTCCGGTTCCATCCATTTACCAGCAAATGCCATAATTTCATTCTTCTTTATGGACCACATTTTCTTTATTCATTCATCTACGGAAGGGCACCCAGTTGGTTCCATAACTTGGCTACTGTGGATGGAGCTCAAGTACTTCTCTCAAGGATACAGGGCTGGGAAATGCTGGGTCTGGGACTGGAAACCAGCTCTGAGCCACCAGAAGGTCATTGCCCCATGGTGATTTGAGGGCTACCCTGGGGCAGAACAGGGAAACCAAAGATGGATGATGACCATGAGTCTTGTCCAGGGAGAGTGCTGTTACCAGGGCCAGAGGACATTAATTAATAATGATAACGGCACAGACTAAATGCTTACTGCATGCCAGGCACTGTGACTTGTGACTTGTTGCATGATCTCATTCTTCCTTCATAAGTGCTTCGTGTGGGGGATACTACTGAGGAGAAGAGGCCTTAAGGAGGTTATGTAACGAGGCCAAGGCCCTAGAGCTAGTGTGTGCTGGAGCCAGTCACCTGGGAATGCAGGGGCTAGACCTCTCTGTCCCTCCCGCTCACTTGCTCACTCATTCAGGGCAGTCCTGGAGCCTTGGCTCTGTGACATGTCCTCTCCTGAGGAGGTCAGGAAAGCTGCATTAGCAGGCCAGGTACAGTGGTGGACAGTCAAGCAGCCAGTGCCACAGAGAACGAGGGCTCCGGTGTGGGCACCTAGGTGCCCTGCACGGGCTACAGTCCTGGGGCCTCACCCTCCAGAATCCCAGCTCCCATGAGGTTGGTTCCAAGCACGTTGGGGACCAAGGCAAGGACCAGGGTCCAGAACCATGTGGCTGGCATTTGGCCCTAAGCCACCAGACCCAGGGCCGGAAGGGATCCCCCAGCTCAGATGGCTCAGCTCCTTGGTGAGGAGCGGGAGAAGCCCCCTGTGTAGCCGGGCAGGCTCTGCATTGGGCAGGGCCGGGGATGGCAGAGAGGAGGGGAGGCCGGGAGGGGCAGAGCCTCTGACTGGCAGCAGAGTCCTGCGGGTCACCCTTCCCAGCTCACTTCACAGTGAGCTCCTCCTCTGGCCTCTGCCACCTGTCCGTGTGTGGCAGGTACACAGGCCAGGCATTGTGGGAATGTCCCTGTTGGCAGGGAACTGGTGGCCAAGGAGGGAGAAGGGTCTGCTCACCTGTCCTCATCCTGATGCAGACTCTGGGGAGCCCCCTGGAGCCTGGAATGAGATTGGAGCCCAGGCAGGGAGGGGGCAGTGCCAGCTGCCACTTTCAACCCCAACTGGGGAGGAAATGCAATGAGCCCACCTGGCCCAGAGCCACCCGCGAGTCGCAGCGGGCAGCGTGTATAAGTGGATGCCAACTCCCTGCATAGCTATGTGAGCTGTCACAGCGTGGCCAGGACAGTGACGGGGCAGTGGGGAAGGGCGGGGCAGCACGGACAGGCAGATGACCACGTGCACCGCAGGCCTGCCTGCACGTCGGCAGGGAGGGGCCCCTGGGCCTGCCTCCATCTCCAGGTCACTGGGGGCCGAGAGTCGAGCGCCCTGCACGTCCTCCCCCGCCCTTTAGGCTTGGGACCTGGAGGTGCGTCCTTCTGGAGGAAGAATGTCCTCTCCCTCCTGCCGCTCAGGATTCTGGGCGATGCGTCCAGGTCAGCATCAGCGGGGCCCTCCTGATGCGTGGCTGCGGCTGTGGTCATGACAGGTGCACACACCTGAGAGCACCACCCGGCTGTGTGGTTCTCTGATGATTGGCAGCCAGAGAGGTGGCTGGCTGCGTGATGTTCTGTTAGGAAACAGGGACGAGTAAGGGCCAGAGGGTCCACTGGAGTGAGTGTGGGCCGATCTGACACTTTAAGTCTACGAAGAGATTGAAGAAAAAAAATCTCTCCTCTATTATCGTTTTGACGTCTTGTCCTTGTTTCTTGTGAAAGCCTGGTGTTCTGGATAACCGTGTTTCTTTCTGGTTCATCGTTGTTATACGTCTGATGATCAGCATGACTACTTTTTTTTTTTTTTTTACTTTTATAGACTTGGATGCTTCATTTCCCATCCCTCTTCCACCCTTTTGCTTCCTCTCCACCAATCATGAATAAAAGAGAGAAAAACCTTTTAATTCTAGAAGAATCCAGTGGTTAATGCAGCACGGCCCTCTGCTCCCCACATAGCTGGGAAAGAGCAGGGAAGCACCCCACACTGTGTGTCCAGAGAGGGAGGGTGATGGCTTCATCCTGGCTCCAGAGGACCCCCTCCGACCAGGCTCCATCCCCAGTCCTGCGAGGACACCGGCAGGACTTACAGCTGCCGAGTACAGACTGTGAAGGACAAATGGATGTCCCAAGTCATTACCAGCAGGGGCAGGCTGCAAACAACTTTTTCTTTTTGAGGATTTTTTTGGGGGGGAGTAGGAAGGATTGAACCCAGAGATGCTTGCTTAGAGCCTCCCTAAGTTGCTGAGGCTGGCCTTGAACTTGTGATCCTTCTGCCTCGGCCTCCTGAGTTGCTGGGACTACAGACAGGCCTGCACCACTGCGCCCGGCTCTTTTGAGGAAGTCGTACCTGAACCCCACCTGGATTTCATGTCCAGGGAAGAGCAGAGCCCTGAGCAGGCACTGGGGTGGGGGGGACTTGGGTGCCCAGAGTGTGTCCTCCTGGTAACCCCTTGAGATGCCTCTGGAGACCCCCAGCACAGTGTCAGCTCACTGATGTCACCCCACCCCTCATTTTACAGCTGGAAAAAAAAAATGAGGCCAAGGGGGAAGGACACTTGCTCCAGCCCACATGGCCACGGGGCGTGGAAGGTGTGACAGGGGACCAGGCTCCGTCCACCACGTGTTGTCTCCTGAATGGATCCCCAGAGCCACTGCCTCTGTCCCAGGGAGGTAGGAGTTCGGTGGAAACTGAGGCAAGGTGACCCTCATAGCCGAGGTCAGCCAGTGCCACCGGCCCCTGTGCCTCCTGAGGCCAAGAGCTCCCGCCAAGCTGGGCATGTGGTTCCGGATTCATCTGTCCACTGACAGCTTGCCCTTCCTGACAGGTGACACCTCTGGTAAAGTGGGACAAAAGGTACTGCCACAGCCCTAAAACCGATTGGCCCCTCCAGCCACCACTCGACTATTTGCAGGGGTGAGGTCATGTCCCACGCGTCTATCTTCTCTAGTCCCCTCCCCCACTCCAGGGCGTGCCCACTGCCCCACCTGCTGGCTTCTGGGCAGCGCCGCAGACTCCCCGGAGAGCACTTGGCCTTGACTCCTACCCTCTGCATCCGGCAGGCCCACCCGTCGTGGGGCGGGCACCTGGGCTGGGCCATCACAGTCTGTAGACAGGTAGATGCGAAGATCCTGTCCCAAAAGGAACCGACACAGGTAGAGAACACACCAGGTTTATTACCACAGGAAGCTCAGAGCGTGGGGCCGATTGCCGAGGCTCATTTTGGCTGCGCTCTGGCGGGGTGGGGTGACTCAGAGGCTCTGCCTACCTTCAAGTCCCCTGTGATATGAGGAGTCCCCTGTTGATCTTGAGGTGCTCTGAGATCCCCCGCCCTCTCTGTTCCTGTGTGGCCTCATATTTGTCCTCCAGCCAGCCCAGGAGTGTGGGCCCCGAGGATTGGTCACCTGGGGCAGTCGACCCTGCCTCCTGGGCAGGACAGGGCCACCCGGCTCCGTGGCACCCAGGCAGTGAGGGGCCCCGGAGACAGTAGCAGCTACATCCTGCCCCACTGTGTCAGAGTTGGACAGGTCCAAATAGAATCTGGTCGGAACCTGAGCTTTACAGACAGAATCTAAAACCCAGAGAAGGCAAGGAGCTTTTCAAAGTCAGCCAGCAGTTCCCAGAAGTGCCAGGACTAATAAGTGGCAGGATTGGCCACGGCTGTGTGCTGGGATCCTTGCACAGGTGAATTAACCTCTCTGAGCCTCACCTTCTCACCTATAAGAAGGGGGTAGTGTTCACATCTACCTGACATGGGGAGGCATGGAGAACTCTCAGTCCACTGCCTGGCACAGGGGAGGTGTAGGCAGAGCTGTTGTCACCCAGGGCTCCTGAAGCGCAGCTCATGGCTTCTTTGATCAGTGTCACTGTCCCCACTCCTCAGCCTCTGAAACACCATTGCCCTGGGGACTGGCCCTTCCAGAGCAATCGGTTTCGACCTGCGCACTTCCAAGCGTGCCTGCTGGCTACAGTACCTGCGCTGTCTGCACTGAGCCCCTGCTGAATACGGAGGCCAGGTGTGCGGGTGGAAGCCGACCTCAGGGGAGACCGGACCCATCCGCAGTGACCCGGGGCTGAGCCGGGCTCTGGCACACGCTGTGCGGCCCCCACTCTCGGAACCCCACTGTCCACATCTGTCAAGCGGGGTCCAGTGGCCTCGCGGAGCAGCTGCGGGAGGCCGCTGAGTTCCCGGGGGAGCGCCTCTGAACGCCCGCCCGCCCGCCCGCCCGGTGGCTGCTGGCGGCAAACGCGCCAGTTGTTATTTTCGGATTTACGTGATGATGGACAAGACCTGACCCCGGCCTTCTAGAAACCCTTCCCCTGATTGGGCCTCGGGGCAGTGTCCACAGGAAATATTGCACCCATTCCTCCCGGCTGTCTGTCCTGCCGCGGTGGCCTTTAGAGAGGGTCCCCCCCTCAGAAGCCTCCTGGGGCAGGTGACCCTCCACTCACTCAGCAGCTCACTCCAGCTCTAGGGACAGGAGGGCCAAGCTGACAGACAGGGCTTTCAGCCTGTAGCAGGAGAGACGGACAAAATGCACACACAGAGAAATTTAAAAAAAATATATGAAGGATCTAAATCAAGGGGGTTGGTTTTAAGGACGCTCTGGCTTGATTGGCATAGAACCAACGAATAAAAATCGTGTGTTTTAAGGTTCACAACTTAGTCAGGGGCATCTTTGCAGCAGGGCTATGTTGTCTGTGTTGGACGGTGGTCAGGGAAGGCCTCCACGGGAAGGTGACATTTGAAATGACAAACAGAACCCACTATGAGAAGAATTAACGAATGATTCAGAACATGAGAAGCGCTTGGGCTGAGTCTGGTGTGATGATAAAAGTGGAGGTTAAGTAAGTTAGCGGAATGACTCCATCTGAGGGTGGGCTACGACGTTTTGACCAGCAGGAACAGTGTGTGCAAAGACCCTGGGACAGGACTGAGCTTGACTTGTATGAAGAAGAGAAAGAAGGTCAGAGTGGCCCTGTGAAATGAATGAGAGGGAGAGGGCTGAGATAGCGCAGAGGCGTAGTGTGTTCCACCCTGTGGTGCTCTGTGAGACTCTGCTTATGAGTTTATAAACTTCCCCCCTCAGGGAAACAGGAAGGCCCTGGAGATTCTTCAGAGGGGGAGCTGCAGGTTCTGGGTTCTGGGTCCCAGTTTTTGTTCCTTTGGTGCAGGTAGAGAGTGGGTTAGACAGGCGGAGAGGAGAAGCTGGGGGTGGAAAAGGGCGGATGGCAAGTGCCCAGGGGAAAGGCCATGGAGACAGAGGAGGGGAAGGGGGGACATGTGCAGGGTGGGCAGGCCCTGCTGAAGGCTGGCTGTGGCTAGAGACAGAGGGAAGGGAACCGAATTTCAGGCTTTGGACCTGAGCCACCGTCTGGGTGGAGCTGGGGAAGGTCCGCAGCCCAGGTGCCTGGGGAAGCGGGTTTTCTGGAGTCATGGGGCCAGGACCAGAGGGAGGGTCAGGCTGGCGTCCAAGGGTCTGCTGCCTTGGGGTCCCTGAGGGAGCGCGGGGCCGTGGAGGGAGCGGCCTGGCTCGACCCCAGCTCATCAGCACGGGGCTGGGGCCCAGAGAGGGCCAGCCCTGGGGAGGGGGCGGCCGACGTGGTGTGGGGGCCTCGGGAGTCGGCTGTCCCCAGTTCCCCTCCCACCCTCCTCTGAGGGCGCGTTTCCTCTCTGAGTCCCCAGACGTGGGCGCTGGGCCCTGTGTGGCTGGAGCGGGGTGGGCTGGGGACAGGGAAGCCCTGCTCCCACGGCTCAGCGAGGTCCTGGCCAGGAGCCGGGGCCCCAAGGGATCCGGGTAAAGTAACAGGACGAGGGGTCTTGGCACTCCTGGAGCAAACCTGGGACTCGTGTGACCTTTAAGTTGACGTCAGGGAGGGAAACTAGTCTCTGGAGGCTTCTGCAGGCCTCGGAGGCAGGGGCCGTCCTGGCCTAGCAAGGCCCCCGCCCTGGGCTCCCAGACCCAGGCCAGTGCTGCCAGGGCCCAGCCGCCCGCCAGGCTTCCCCTTTTACCCAGAGGACACTTCTGTCACCCCTGTCTGGAACCCCACAGTGGCACGCGTGACTTCACTATTGAGGCCCCACGTCACGGACCTCACTGAACCTCAGGGTTGGGGCGCTCACCCAGGCCTTTTTCCCGTCTCGGTCCTGGGTCAAGAATGCCACCATTTTTTTCTGTCCTGGCCCCCCCCTCCCCCCCTCCCCCCCCCATCCTCAGCCTGGTCCCACCTTCCCAACTTCAGGTCACGTGGAGCCCTTTGGACTCACTGACTTTCTTTCTTAATTGGGGATTGAACCCAGGGGCGTTTTACCACTGAGCCACATCTCAGCCCTTTTTGGTTTTTATTTTGAGACAGGGTCTTGCTAAATTGCTGAGGCTGGCCCTAAACTTTCCATCCTCCTGCCTCAGCCTCCCAAGTCACTGGGATTATAGGCGTGCACCACTGTGCCCAGATTTGGAGCATAGTCTCATCCAGCTGTGGCCTGGGGCCTGTTCACACATCTGCCTCCCCTCTGCACAGTTATCTCTGCTTCCCCAGCACCTGGCATGGAGTAGCTCCCCAAATCGTCACTGAGGGTATCCGTCCTGAGAGGTCGTCTTGCCCCAAATCATAACAGCATCATTTCACTCATTCATACATCCAACATGCATCACTGAGCGCCTACTATATGCCAGGCCTTTGCTTGGTGTTGGGGACCCAGGGAGAAGCAAAAGCATCGTCCCGGCCCTCCCAGAACTTAGTTGCACCTCTAACTGTCCAATTGCAAGGTGACAAGTACCAGCCAAGGACCTCCGGGTTTCATGAGAAACTAGGGAAAAAATCCTTAGAGATCCAGGGAGGCTTCTCAGAGGAAGGAACCCTGGAGAGGTGACCTGGCAGGGGAGTGGGAAATGACCAGACAAAGGCAGAAGGAAGGGCATTCCCAGCAATGACCTTGAGGCTGGAAGGAGAGTGGAGAAAGCGAGGAATGACAGGAAGAGCAACATGGCTCTGGCTGGGGCCTTGGGGGCAGAGACTGGTGTGACGTGAGGTTTGGAAAGGCAGCGGGAGCTGGCACATGTGGGCTTTTTAGATTATTTTATAGTTTGGGTTTTTAGCCTTGAGCAATAGGGAGCCACAGAAGGATATTGAGCAGGGTCATGAGCTGACCCGACTGGTATAGTGGGAGCTCACGCTGGTTTCTGCACAGAGACGGGATCGGAACCCAGTCTCCTGGCCCTGTGCCACTGAGAGTGGGACGCCCACATTGTCCCTCTCTCCCTCCCCCAGGTCCCCCATCTGCAAGGGCCTTGCAGGTGCCTGTGCTCATTCCCCACCGGGAGGTGAGGGCAGGGCCTGAACGCCAGCCTTCCTGGGCACTCGGCACAGCCGCGCTCCACGCAGCTGAAGGCCACTGTCACCTGTGGTGTCCAGCAGCCAGGTCCGGGTGTGGGCACCTGGGTGCTGACCCCAGGGTGGACCCCAGTACCCGTGGGTGAGGTGGCTTCACTGGGCCCTGCTCCTCCAAGGCCCGGGGTCCTGTGTGAGCCCTTGAGACCGAGCCCCGCAGGGTCCACGCAGCCCCGTGGACAGAGCACACGCCCAGCAGAAGCCCCTCTGTGCCTCCCGACTGCACACTGGATGGTGGCAGCAGGACCAGGTCACACAGGCTGCAGAAACACAGTGACAGTCACCTGTTTATGTTCTGTCACCGCTGAGCCCGAGGCCCAAGGCTTCCTGCAAAGAAACCACCACACGGGGATGCGCGGGCCGTCCCCCAGCACCCGCGGTCACCCCTGGGTGGGGTCCCCGGGAGGTCCAGGTCTCAGCCATGGCATGCCGTCCCCCGTCTTCGAGGGACGCAGCGGAGCGGGCCATGTCTCCAGCTCCTCCCTTGTCACCGTAACCTAGAGGCGGGGAAAGGAGATGGAGCTCAGGCGGGGGGTTCAGAATCCGGGTTTCAGAGCCCTGAGACCCTGGCTTTGAGTCTTGCCTTTGTCACCTGTCAGCGGCAGGCTCGTTCGTCTGCGTATTGCAATGTCCATGTGACCGCCACTAACCGCGTGGGGAGCTTTATGTTGAAATGAAATGAAGGGAAATTTAAAATGCAATTTCTCGGCTTCACTGGGGGCACTTCCAGTGCTCCTGAGGCACCTTGGCAGCCACAGCATTGGACGGTGCACATTGTCAATATTTCCATCGTTGGACAGCTTTGATCTCTCCAATGAGGATCATGGGACTGATTCTATGGATGGCGATGAGCAGTCCATGACACAGTCACGGTAAAGCGACCTGTAAGTGCCACCATACACTAGGTGCACCACACACGGTTACTGTGGTGACGGAGTGGGTGAAATCCATTCGCGTCTGCGTACATTCTCTGCAGGACAGGGGCTGCAGCCCATGAGAAAGGTACCAGAGTGAGGCATCTGCACCCCTGGATTGATTGATTGATCGATTAATGATTGATTGATTGATCATTGGCTCTGAGCGAGGGATTGTGGTAGGCTTGTGACATGGCACAAATGCAAACAAGACATGATCTCGTTGGCCCCCACAAGGACTCCTGTTTCCATCTCTGCCCTCTAGGAGAGATGCCTTATGAAATGTAGAATATGAAAAGCACCCAAGGGGTGTCAGGAGCAAAGAGAAAGGAACAGCAAACCCTGAGGGCTTCCTGGAAGAGGTGTCACTTGCTCAAGGTCTTGAGAGGTCAGGAGGGTGTCCCAGACAAAGGGAGCCCCACGTGCTGACACCAGGGCCTAAAAGGTTCTCTGTGGTGTCTCACTCCCTGTGCCTGGTTCAGAGGGGACAAGCCACCAGCCCTGTGCTGAGCCAGCACCGTATTTGCTGGAGTAAAGTGAAACGGTCACTGTGACTCTGGGCAGGTTGTCCTCCCTCCCGGGGCCTCGCGGTCAGCTCCATGGCTGGCCAGCCACACCTCGCCTGCCTTCAAGCACATGTGGGACCCTGAAGTCTGTAAGTTGGATGAATGCACACTGCAGAGAGAGGTGCTGCGGTGACAGTGACAGTGGCACCAGACAGCTTGCAGTTGACTCACTTCCACAGCGGTTTGCGTGGGGCAGCCTGGAGTTTGAGAAGGCCAAGGGAGGCGACTTTTCCTATGGGAAGTCACGTCCTAGTGCGTCAGAGACAGGCCGTGTTAAGAGCCCATTCCTAACCAATTAGGAGTCTCTGTCCCAAGGTTTCTTATGTGCAAAATGGGACATCCATGGCGAGGCCCCGGAGCCTCTCCAGGAGGAGAATCCTCTGGCTTGCCTAGGACGTCCCTGGGGGACACCAGCGAGGCCAGACTGTCCGGCTCCCCTCCCCTCTGCATTGCATGGTGCATGGGCACAGTGTCGTGGGAGGAGCCACAGAAGGGGGGGTCTCACTCTGAGTCGGGAAGGATGTGGCACTTGCAGAAGCGACCACTGTCCGGGTCTTTGGGATTCTGGTAGCCTCTGAGCCTCTGAGCACCTCCAGGTTCCAATTCCTCACACACCCCAGCACCCAGAGCCCAGGGTGATGGCCCTGATCCCTGCCCCCAGGTCCACCCGCAACAGAGGTTCTGTGGGAAGAGGGGGATGGACTCCCGTTGGAGGCTCCCCATGCAGCGTCCTGCCTCACTGCCCAGCTCTCTCCCACCCTTCAGGTCCAATGTGATACCTCCCATCCAAGAGGAGCTGTCCCCAGTCCCCACCCCTGATTACATTGGGGACCCTTAGGTTTGGGCCCGGCTCAGTGCCTGGCACACAGTAGGCCTTCCATGTGTGCTGAGAGACACTGCTGAGGTGACATGGGCCCTTGCTGCTCAGCACATCTCCTGCTCAGCTCCAGGCAGCCCACGCTTGAGCAAGGATAAGGACCTGTCTCCCTTGAGACCCCAAGTGGCCACGCCTGCTCTGTGGGGGTGGGGGATGGTGGCCTGTCACTGGCCAGGGTGTGAGGAGACAGACCTCCGGTAAGACCCTCATCTCTGCGGGACTCAGTTCCCCTTCTGTAGCATGGCCCGTGCTGTGCTGACCTGCCCTGGGTCAGACTTGGGAGACTGAGTGCACGTGGACCTGGGGCTGTGCCTTTTGGACGCAGGCTGCGGGGCTCACCTCCACCCCCCGCCAACCTCCTCTCCCCAGATGCCCCCTTCCCTTCTGAGCCCCGTCTCTCCTGCTCCTTCTCCTGCCTTCATCTCAGCCATCTCGGCTACCTCCCTGGCACCCCATCCGCATCCTGAGCCCTCTCCAGAATGATCATGTGGGCCCACCAGGACTCCCGTTTCCATGGAGACCAGTGTTCTCCAGGTGTGGGTCACAGCCAATCAGGTTGCGAAATCCATTTAATGAGTTGGGACCAGCATATTTTTTTTTCCAATGAAATGAAGAAAAATAGAGTCACAAGCATCAAGTGTCCTGTGTGTCATCATAGAATGATAACAGGCAGCTTTTCCTTTTTTGGGGTACATCCCGATGCCGTTGTCTTATACTGGGTCAGGCAAACATTGGAAAGCCGTAGACTTAGGTTTCGCCATCTCCCAACTCTGTCTTCAGTCCATTTTCTTCCCTGTGTTCTGGGTCTGCATGTCCAGTTGCCCTTCTCCACCAGGATGGCCCAAGGGGCTTAAAATTACAGGGTCCAACAGTTGCACCATTTCCTCCTGAGCCAGCTGGTGCCTGTGTCCCCAGCCTCAGGGAGAAGCAGCACTTTGGGCCCATTACCCAGTGGAAGCAGCCTGGTGGCCTCCTCCCTCGGTCCATCCGGGCCTCTGCTGTGTGGACCCAGGCTCTTGTCATCTCTGCCTTTGTCCCTTCACACCTTCTTCTTACCTGGCGTGGGCCCTCATGGAGGCTGCCTCTGCCTCCTAACCCCGCCCTCCTCCATCCCACCCACCGCCTCTTCCCACCTGGTAGCTCAGTCAGCCCTTCTAACTGGGGACCACTCGAGGCACCCCCTTGCTTAGTCCCGGAGGCATGTCCAAGATCTCACTGTGCCCTCTTAGGCTCCTGGTGCCCCCCTGCCATCAGGTGAGGACGACATCCTCTGCTCACCCCTTCCTCCTCCGCAGCAGGAAGCAGCTTCAGGTGCCCCCTGGGGAGTGCTGCCTGCTCCCTCCCTGTCCCTCTGTCCCATCCCCTGCTCCCTACATTTTGTCTTTCTCCAAATCAATCCTGACATCCACCTGCAGCAGAATCACTTGCTCTGCTTAAAAAGGCAGATACATGGGCCCCAGGTGGGCCCTGTGACATCCCCCACATCTCGCTCTCGGCAGCTGTGGCCTGGCAGTCTGCATGGAGATCAGCGTCCGGGTGGTCCCTTTGCCCATTAAGTTCAGAAAGCCGCTGCTCTCCGCCCTCGTCTCCCTGCTCCCACTGGACAGGGCTCTCCAAGGAGCTGGGGCGGGGACAAGGACAGCGCCTTGCTCTCTGTTTTCCCAGGGCCTTGTGCCGGGCCTGGCACGGAGCCGGTGCCCGGGCAGTTCTGAATGAACCGTTCCTGGACATGATTCCCACCCGTGCCCTCCCTCCTTCCCGCCTGAGCCGGAAATAACCTTCACGAAGGCTTTGGCCAGCCGTGTGTGATCTCTGCGGGAGATGCCAGTCTCCCTTGACCAAGGAGGATCATAGAGGAAGAACAGCCAGTCTTGGGTGACAAGGGGCTGGAGGTGGCCCCAGGACAGGGCGTCTGGATGAGGAGGGGTCTGGTAGAATGGGGAGGGGTTGGGGGAGGGCGTCCCGGTTCCTAATCAACAGGAAGGGCCTTCTTCCTCCAGGATCACTTTTCAGCCCAGCTGCTTGGGCAGAACCTGAGCTGGGGTTGGGGCCGTGGGGGAGGGGCAGCGGCAGACAGACAGGCTGATGGGGAGGCTAGCGCTGGACAGACAGGCAGACAGGCCAGCACGCCCCGGCTCCCACACACCCCAGGGCTGAGCGAGGCCTGCCCAGGAGGAGCAAGCTCGGTCCTGGGAAGCCCAGAGCACCCTCCCGCCCCCTCCCCCAGCCCTCTCCTTTCCTCTTGCTCTCTCC
The DNA here is from genome assembly GCF_052094955.1 of Ictidomys tridecemlineatus. NCBI lineage: Eukaryota > Metazoa > Chordata > Mammalia > Rodentia > Sciuridae > Ictidomys > Ictidomys tridecemlineatus. Next base: position 51,917,997 of record NC_135477.1, on the reverse strand, counting down.
AAGTTCAGGGACATTCAATCCTTCCTTTGATGGACAGCCAAGAAAAGACTTCTTCCACATCCTAAATTTGTTAACACTCGCTAATCATCTTAACCTTAGTCCCTCCCAACAGGCGCCTCCTTAAAGACACAGGGTGCCTTTTTTGTTGTTGTTTTTAGCAGGGATTCCCAGGAGGGAACAAATCCCAGGGGAGACAGAGGTTTTCCCCTGGAGGCACCTCTTCTAAGTGCAGCACTGGTAGCAGGCATTTGGGGTGTAAGGCAGTAGAAGCAGCCCTGCACCTTGGACCTTTCTGTCACCCGCAGTCACTCTATCTTGGGCTTCCTGGTGGAAGTGACCTTGTCCTCCTTAAGGGCTCACCCCCAGGTGCTCCTAGAACACGGAAGCTGGCCAAATCTCCGGAGGGGACCAGCAGAGGAATCCTCCAGCTCAGACTCTCTTAACCCTCGGCCACCTTCTCATCTTCTTGCCGTCTCTTGACGCCTCTTCCTCCTTTACAACCACACTTTGTTGAATGCTCCCAGTGCCAGGAGCCATGCTGAGGTCCCACCCCAGCTCCTTCAGAGCCCTGAAAGCCAGGCATTCTCAGCCCCACTTTACAGAGGAGAAACCAAGACTCAGAGAGGTGAAGCAACCTGTCTACGTCCAAGGTCATCCCGAAAGAGTGAGAGCTGGACCACTGGGCCATCCTGTCTCCAAAACACATGCCCGCCCTGCTCGCGCATGCGCACACACTGCGTCAGAGTCACCGTGATCTGTGAAATGAGATCACTCCTATAAACATCTTGCTCAGCATACCCTCAACACGTGCGTTCCCCCTCCTCCGTCCTTCCCCTCTCTGTCCTCTGCTCCTTCCTCCCCTGCTCACAACCCAGGTGAGAAGAGCCAGGACCCCAGAGAATGTGGCTGAGCCTCTGGGCCTCTGGACCTCGTCCTGGCCCTAAGCCTCCCAATAAATAACGGGTTCTGTAGCTAAGCCTCAGGCTCTGTAGCATCTCAGCTCAGAGGTCCGGCTGGATGAGGGATTAGCAGCCCTAGAAGGCAGGGACGGGGTCTCTGTCTAAACAGCAGGGTCCCCTCCCTTTCTCCTCTCCATCTGTGATGGCGAGATCATGGCAGGCCCCTCAAATCACCCAAGAAACATGAAGAAAGTTCAATAGGTTCCTAACACCCGTTCCTCAGTGGGAGCAGGACTGGTCCATTGGAGGGAGGGGTCCCTCTCTCTGCTGAGGGCTGGACTCCACCTCCAAGGACTGCGACAACCTTCTGAGACCCGATGTGCTTGCAGGAAACAGGCCTCTGGCCCCAGTCCCACTCTCCTTCCTCTTCCCAGCGTGTCCCGGCTCCTGCAGTGATGTCCTCTGGCCAGATGGAGTCTCGGGTCATTGGCTGAAGTCCTCCAGGTCACGGAGGTGGGAAAAGCATGGGGCCAGCTGGGACCGAGGGGCTCAGGGAGAGAGTTTCCAAGAAAAAGGACCAGATGGCTGTCCAAGGACAAGCGAAGTGCTGACCAAGGGTAGCAAACTGTGGGCCTGAAAGGAATGACAGTCACCCTGCAGCAGACAGCCCAAGCCCGAGGCAGCGGAGTCACAAGGGGCGGAGCCACCCGGGACTGTTAAGCGCAGGACCCCCGCACGCGCATGCGCGGCCCATCCTCCTAACATTTTTGCTGGCCTCGCGGTGAGCTCCACCTCGTAAGTAAAGAGACTGAGGCTCGGAGAACTGCAGGAGACCCACCTGGGGCCACAGGTGCAGAGTCGCTGGGACCTGAGCCCAGGTCTGGCTGGCTCTGCAGCTGGGCACCAGGGCACCTCCCACGGAAGCTCTGCGCGTGTTGGGAAGATGCTCAAAGCAGAAAGCTCCTCAGATGGGGCCACAGCCTAGCCTGGCTGAGTCCCTGTCCCCTCAGCTGTCCTCCAACTCACCTATCTTCCCCACCCGGGACATCTGCTGGGTCCCTCTGGAGCCAAATGGACAAGGATGTTTCACTGGACCAGAAAGGGACATTCTGCCCCTGGGGAGGCCAAATGAAGCCTCCCCAACAGAGAAAGAGCCAGCGCCAAGAGGGACAGCTTGGGGACAAGAGAGAATCACAGCCACACCATCTCCCCCACTCTGATGTTGCCATTCAATAGTTTACCTTCTCCTTGGGCCGTTTCTACAGACACAGGTGTCCCCTCTTGCCCACATTGTTTCTATGCTGATGTCCCCTGGGACTTCCTGTCCTGGACCCCCAGGGGCCTTGAATCCCCTACCCTAGTCCTTCTCCCTGTTCCCTTCCCGCTCAGAGGGACTGGAATTGTCTCAACACCTTCTACCAAACCCAAAGAGAAATATCAAAAACATTTTTTAAATGTCTGAGACTCCTCCAGGGTTCTTACGTCACAGCACGCACAGAGAGCAGGTTCCTGACCCTCGCCGACAGAAGGTCGCATCCAGGTCTCTGGACACGTTGGAGTCTCTTGTTGCCTCAGAGACAGATGAGCCTGTCCTCCCCTGGAATCCCTTTCCCACTTCTGGAACGCTGTGGTCATCCAGCTTGGTCCTCAGGGGGCCTCAGACAGCAATGCCACCCTGTCATTTCCCACCGTATTGGCCCACCGTGGAGGCCCAGCGTGGAGGCCCCCCATCAGGACCTAGCCTGGCAGCCCTTTGGCTTGTCTTTGGGAAGAATTGTGGTTTTCTTTCCTCACAAGGACAGCATTTTATTCTTATTTATTTTTATTATAAGAAGAGAACATTGTTTCTCAGTTTTTCCCATCTCCTTTGGATCTTGGCCCTAGCCCTCCCACTGTCCCCAATTCTGTAGGACTTTCTGACCCTGGTAACACATGGGGCCTGTTCTTCAGAAGCCAACTATAGTCTTCTGGTGCACTCAAGGGCTGGGGACGAGAACGCTTTCTCCTGCCATCTCCCCGGGATACCTGTCCCTGTCCCCAGGGCAAATGGTGGCTGTGATTCCCCAGTGGCTCCTCTATGAGTGTTTTTCTCAGATACTAAAGTCACCACCTTCCTGGCCTGCTGCCAGTTGTCCTCCCCAATGTGAGCTGCCTGGGGTCTCAGCCTCCCTGAAATGCCAGGGCCAGCCCCTCGGGGAGGTCAGAGGTCAGGGGTCTGCTCCATCTAATAGTTTCTTAGCCACTGTCCTCATTAGGGGCTGTTAGCACATCAAAGAGTATTTGTAGAGGTTGGAGAAGTAGTGACTGTGACAGTGACAGCACTAGCTGGTGGCTGTAGCTCAGCCCTAAAATCCCCACAGGGATTGGGGGGCGGGGCTGGAGGCAGGAGAGGATCACTTTGGTCTTTGACCACAGAAAAGGCAGATGAGACCCAAATGTCCACCTTCCCTAAAACGAAGCCAGGTGCTAACTCATGTGCCCCTGAGCTGGCGGGGAGTCTGGGCTGCGTGGCACCCTGTGGCACCTTGTGGCATCAAGTGGCCCTGGGCCCAGGGAGCAGGAGCTGGCGTCAGGAGGATCTGAGTTCAAATCCCCCCCCCCCCCCCCCGTGTGGCCCTGGGAGCTGCGGGACTTGGGCTTCCTGGAGGCTGGACTTCCCCTCCAGGGCTATGGGGCCGTGAGATCTCTGGCTGAGGAGGGCTGGAAAGGGACGGGAGCACATGTGTATGCCACCAGCAGGCACAGGCGTGACACCCACAGCACATTTCTCTCCACACAGGACAGGTCCAGGGCGGGGACTCTTTGGGGTCTTTTGCAGACACCCCATTTGGAGCAAGCACCTCCTATGTCCCAGCCACTCTGGTCGGGGGTTTAGTGCTGTCACCATGGCGACCACTCTCCCTGGACTCCTAGACGCTCTCTGGCCAATAGAGGGACACGGCTGCTCCCTGTGATGCTGAGCGGCCCAGGCAGATGGGGTCCCTGGGAGACTGGCTTTGAAGGAGCCACCTGCTCTGGGCACCTCTGGGGCGGAGGGAAGGAGGCCTGAGCAGAGGAGAGGCTGAGCTGTGACGGGTCTCCACATGGCCTCGCGGACCCAGGGGGCTCTGGAACCTCGATGGCCCCTCAGGGCTGTCCCAAGTAGGGCTTGCACCTCAAAGGGGGCCCTGGGACAAGGTGACTGCTTCAGCCAACCAAGCCCTGAAGAGGGCTGAGGCCCAGGGCTGTCTGCAGGCCACACTGGGGACAAGTCTTTCGTCCGTGTCCACTCGGGGTGCCAGGACATGGGTGATCTCGGGACCAGAAGCTCCCCTCTGCCTCCACCACGGGCAGCCAGTGATGCTGGGTGCCCTGGAAGTTTCTGTGGTTTTCCTTCCTACCCTTCAGAACTTGTGGGGGAAAGCGAGAGCCTTGGGCTCAGTGGACACGTGGGTTCCCCTGGGCTCTGACTTTTAAAGACTCTCAGGCTCAGAGAAGAAGGAGCATAAGAGAGACTGTCCCCACTGCACCCAAGCCAGAGTGAGTTGGCCACGGCAGGGACACCCCAAAGGACCGCAGTGCAGAGAGAGAGGCGCTGAGCTCCCTGCTCTGGCCTGGGGAGCCCGGCCCGGCCTGCCCTGCTGCTTCAGGCTCATGTCCACCTGGTCCTTTCCCCCAAACTGCGGGGTAGAATCGCTTAATAGAACTCTCTAAAATGACCAAAATATTTAGGCCTGGCTGGTGTGGCTCAGTGGGAAAGCACCTGCCCAGCAGGAGGGGGATCCTGGGTTCTGTCTCCAGCACAGCAAAAAAAAAAAAAAAAAAAAAACCTTTTAAACTACACCCCAGTTGTTGCCTCCAGCCACATGTCACTATTGAACACTTGAAAGACGGTTAGTGAGGCGGAGGAACTGAATGGAATTTCAGTTTTATCTAAGGGATTTAATTTTAATGATGACAAACTTAATTTCAATAGTGAGCAGCTTCTGTATTAGACACTCAGCTCCAGCCACCAGGCCCTTTTCTGTTTCCCAGATCCGCAAGCTAATTCCTACCCCAGGACCTTGGTCCTTGCTATTGCTCAGGTGGCATGATCATCCCTTGGGTGCTCTCAGGCTGCCTCTCTCTCCTTACTTAAGGTTCAAGTCCAGCATCACCTCCTCAGAAAGTCCTTCCTCAGCTACCTAAGTATTTTCTGAAATTCCACCCTACCCCACTGTGTTATCATATTTTAATTTCTTCATAGGAGTTCTTAGCACTTGGATTTTTCTCACTTTTGTGTGTATGTGTTGGGATGGGTACAGGGGATGGAACTCAGGGGCACTCAACCACTGAGCCACATCCCCAGCCCTATTTTGTATTTTATTTGGAGACAGGGTCTCACTGAGTTGCTTAGTGCCTTGCTTTCAATGAGGCTGGCTTTGAACTCGTGATCCTCCTGCCTCAGCCTCCCAAGCTGCTGGGATGACGGGTGTGTGCCACCACCCCTGGTAGTTTTCCTCATTTAAATTTATGTCTAATTTTTTATCACCCACAATTAGAAATAATGATAATATAAAAGCTAATATTTACAGGGCACTTACGATGTGTCAGGTGCTGGCTGAAGCACTTTGTAAATTATCTCATTTAATTCCTGCAGCAACGTATAAGATGGGGACTGCATTATTCCCAGTTTACAGATGAGGACGCTGCAGCTCAGAGGTTGACATCCTAAGGTCATCAGACACCAGGATTCTTGGGTCCCTCCCCCCCCCCCAGGATACTTAACACTAAATTTGAAGCAGTACTAGACACAAAGCAAAGGTTCATTGGGTCTCCACTGGCCTGGGCTTCCTGGAGGAGCTGGGTGCCGTGGCCCCGGAGAGGCCTCTGGCCCTGGGTGTAGGCTCAGGCTCCAGCTCATGGGGCTCCAGGCTGGGAGCAGGGGCTGGGGCAAGGACAGGGGCATTGCGGACTGTGGCTTGCAGTCACACCCACCCCATTCTAGGGACCCGGGAGGGCCAGGAGGGGACAGCCTGGGAAACCATCCTCCTGGGCCCCGCATCGTGCTATGGGCCACAGTGGACGCTGCTGACCGTCAGCACCACCACCCTCAGGCCAGCTGGGGCTGGGGCTGGGGCTGCTGGGCCTGTGTTTATTGTGCTTTCCCAGGGCCTTGGGCAAAAGAACCAGAGCCCCAGACCACCCAGTCTTTTCCTCTGCAGAGAGCTCACGCCCACCTGCCCTCCCCTCCTCCCCTCCTCCTCTCCTCCCCTCCTCCCCTCCTCCCCTCCTCTCTCCTCCTCTCCTCTCCTCCTCCCCTCCTTCCTCTTCCCTCCTCCCTCCTCCCGTCCTCCTTCTTCCCCTCCTCCCCTCCTCTCCTCCTCCCCTCCAGAGTGGCCTGTGGACAGCTGCAGGGGTGCAGGCCTGCACAGCCCCCAGCCAGCAGCAGGAGTGCAGACGCTGCAGGGAGCTCCTTGTGGGAACCTGCCTGTTCTGATAACACAGCCTGCCCCCACCCCTCTGCCCACAGCATCTTCTTTTAATTAAACAATCAGGCAGGCCTCCTGTTGGGAGGGACATTCCAGGAGGAGGGGAGCCACCAGAGAGGCTTTGGCCTCCTGGTGATGCCAGGGTCCCTGTTTCCGTGCCCTGGGCATCCCCTCCTCCCTCTCCACAGCTAGGGCCTCTAGTAGGAAAGGGCCCGGGACCAGGGGCCTGAAGGCCGACCACCAGGTCCCGCAGAGCTTCTCTGCTCAGTGACCTGGAAAAGCTTCTTGGCCTCCGGGCCTCAGAGCCCTTGTAGGTTCAAAGGAATGCAGGAGCCCTCCAGGACGGTGCCATGCCCAGGAAGAAGAGTCCTCACACAGGAGGTCAGAGTCAAGTGCAGGACCACGTCCTACCCAGGTTCATGTCACTCTACCTGCTCCACTTCCTCAGCCTGAGGGGAAAAAAAGTGTCAGAAGAAAAGTGCTACAGATACAAAGATCCTCACTGCTGAGTGCAAAAAGCCAGCCAAGGTCAAGGGTAGTTCCCAAGACACAGGCAGAGTGCTCCCTGGTGCCGCCATAAATGGGAAACATGTTTGTCTTGTTGTGTTAAGTGGAAGCAGCACAGGACCAGGTACTTGCATGATTTCTGCTCCAAGGACAGGTTGATGATGGAAGGGTTGGGAGGCGAGGGAAGATGGCAACTGTGGCATGGGGTGGGCGGATTAGGGATGATGCTTCTCTTTCATAAAATGTCCTTTAATGTTCTTAAAGAACTGGGGGTTTGTGGTTGTTTATTTTTTTGTATGGGGATTGAACTCAACCACTGAGCCACATCCTCAGCCATTTTTGTATTTTATTTAGAGACAGGGTCTCACTGAGTTGCTTAATGCCTCATCTTTGCTGAGGCTGCCTTTGAACTTGCAATCTTCCTGCCTCAGCCTCCTGAGCCTCTGGGATTACAGGCGTGTGCCACCTAAAGAGCTGTATTGACAATAAATGAATGTCAGAAAAACAAACCAATTAGGAAAGGAAAAAGCAAAGATAAGAAGAGCCAAAGAGATTTTACTCTTGTCAGCTCTGGCGGACCCAGTTGCGCAGCTCCTTGGTCACCCAGCAGTCCACACGCCCAGCCTGCCCCAGGAGGCCACCCAGCCAGCTGTGCAGTCTGGGCCTCATCCCAGCCTCTCTGGTCTGGTGAGTGGGGCTACAAAGCTGACCTTCATCCTACTGGTTCCTTCTGTTCTTTCTCCTCTCCCAGCTAAGTCCTTTCAGTTCAAAAGAAGGTGGTTTCTACCCACCTCTACCTGCCACCAGACTGGCTAAAGCTTCTGTATCCTCAGTTAAGAAAGATCTTTCGCTTCTAGTTGTGCTAGGAGCCAGCTCTGATCGATTGGTTGTGGCTGCCAGAAGCATAAGAAGCAACACTGTAATCGACTAGTTATGTCTGCCTTGGCCCTGGATAGAGGAGCAGTGGCAGGGCTCCCAGGCATCTGCCATCCCAGAGTCCTCTGGTGTGAAATGCAGGGTTCCAACTCTAGGCTTTCAGCTCAACAGTGCCAGTGCTTCCTGGAGTATTATGGGTCCTGCACGGCCTTGACCTGTGTGAAGGAGGGAGAGCTCCAGTTTTCCCAATGGTGGGCTGGTGGGACGAGGATGGCCTCTGTGGTCTCACAGGCCCAGGCGGGAACCCCCGCTCCATTACTTATTAGTCATTTGACCTTGAGCAATCGATGTAACCCACGGAGCCTGGGGTTCTCATCAGCAAACTAGAATCCTTGCAGGTCAGCTGAGTTGCAAAGATTAGAAAGAGTGGCCAGAAAGGGCCCAGTTTCCTGCCAGCTCAGGGCAGGTGTCAAACACAGTAGCTGTTATCTGGGCCACCTGTGAGCATCGGAGGGTTTGCAGGGCCGATCAATCAGGCAGGGGGTGTGGTAAAAGGCCCCCAGGGGTATCAGGCTACTGCCCCCGAGGCTGTGTGTGCGCGCGCGCTTGTCTGTGTGTTTGCTTTGGGAAATTCTTTTTTAATCATAAATATTGATTCATATTAATTCTACGAAGTAATGGGTTTCACGGTGACAGTTCCATGATGCACATGAGGTGTCTTAGTTCTGTCCTCCTTCCCAGCCCTGTGTAATCGTCACACGACCACATGCACAGCCAACCATGGCCAGCGCCACAGCTCCTGGGGACAGGACTAAGCTGCTGGGGACGGGACCAACAGAGACAAAGACATAAACCATGTTTCACTTGGTCATGGGATTAGAAGTGAAGATACTGTAATATAACCAAACATCAGCATTTATTACTAGCCACTGTGTATACATTTTGAAATTGTATACAGATGTAAATATAAGAGTCAAGAAAAATAAGTATCCGGGGGAATTCAGTGCCTCACAAATTATTGTCTCTTCCTGATCACTGTCCCACACAGCTTGCTTTTCCTCCAGACCTGAGAGAGACAGCCTCATGACCAGCTATGGTGGCGCACACCTGCAATCCCAGCGGCTTGGGAGGCTGAGGCAGGAGGATTGCAAGCTCAAGGCTAGCCTCAGCAACTTAGCGAGGCCCTAAGCCACTCAGTGAGACCCTATCTCAAAATAAAAAGGGCTGGGGATGTGGCTCAGTGGTTAACTCAGTACTGGATTCAATCCCTAGTACCAAAAAAAAAGGAAGAAAGAAACAGCTTCTAAGTCACCTGACACGCTGAAGCCTGGCCCAGCAGAAGGAAGGAGGCCCAGGGGAGGGAGGCCAATGAAGAGAGAGAGGCGTCGCCAGGCAATTCCACTCAGGGTTAAAGCCAACTGTCAAACACAAGCGTAGCCTGCAGCACTGTTGGGACCCTGTTCCTTCACAGATCATTAGCTCAAGTGGTAGCTGTGGGTCCACCTTCCTGTCCCTTAATTTCCATCCATGTAGCCAATGAGGATTCACTGCACACATGAGCTGGCCCAGAAGTTTCTGGGTTAGCAGGGTGCAGTGGTACATGCCTGTAATCCCAGCAGCTTGAGAGGCGGAGGCAGGAGAATCACAAGTTCAAAGCCAGCTTCAACAACTTAGTGGGCCCTAAGCAACTGAATGAGACCCTGCCTCTAAATAAAATATAAAAAAGGGACTGAGGATGTGGCTCAGTGGTTAAGCACTCCGGGGTTCAAATCTTGTACTCTCCCCACCAAAATAGTTATGGGTTGCAGAATTGGAACAGTTCAGGGAAAGGCCCCCAGAGACAGACAGTGTGTTATAAATTAGCAGCTTGAGGATCAAATGCTATTCCCTCGCTGGCTTTCTTTGGTTTACAGAGTGATTGTTAAATGTTATTAAATTGTCTCGACATTTAGAAACAGGATTTTTTTTTTTGCATAAAATATCCAATTTCTAAAATTTTTCTTGAGTATCTCCAAGATTGGACAATAGTGAACCTGTATTAAGACCTGGCAGTATTCGCTGCAGTTGAGGAATGGAGAGTCTATCTTGGGCACACGTGCAAGTGCTTGGTACTTTGCCACAGTCTCCCGCACTCCCTACCGCACCACATCTGCTCTGCTTCATTTGTATGGTACCAGCCTGGCTCATCATAGGCACCAGAGTGTGCAGCCACTAGTGTCCCTTGATTCTTCTTGGGGTCACAACTGAAGAATTAATAACTGTGCCATCATAAATCTTGTAGACCAACAGAAAAGACAAGATGGAAAAACAAGGAGTTGGTATCCACACAAACAAGAACAATAACAAACTGAATACTTTGGCGTCATGGGGTTGTGCTCAATCAACGCCCACTGCCTGGAGGAGGTGGCCTGGGCTGGGTGTGCATAGTGTGACCTTCTCTGGAGCACCCTGTTGTGTGCCTTTTGGTTGTGGAAAAGGGACCCCGACTTGTACCACAGCTGGCCTCTAGGAGGGACCCCCGGGTGAGGGGCTGGAGGGAGGTCACTTCCCCGGGAAGATCTTTCCAGGTCATGTGGGAGGCTCAGGTTGCTTCTGGGAGATCCCGTCAAGTCACAAGTTCAAGTTCAGAGACCCTGAGACTCCAGACACTGGTCCACACAGAACGGAGGGGTCAGAGCCAGCAGAGCCTGACGGGTGAGTCCCACCGTGCCCACCTCAGGAGGGACTTGACCGAGAACCTGTCCCCTCCCTGGCCTGCAGCCCCCATCTGTGCCATGGGCCCCTCAGCCCTGCACCAGAGGTCACGCCAGGAAACGCCCAGCCTGAGAACAATGCCTGTGCTGGCCTGAGTCTGCAGAACGGCTTGTAATCTCACCCGGGAGGCCGCCCCCGACTTCCTCCTCCCGGGTTCTGAGGCTGACCCCAACCTGGAAGTGTCAGGGGCCCGCGGAAGAAAGAGACGCACAGTCTGTCCCTCCAGCCCAAAGCGGTGACGCGCAAAGGCTCCCCGGCCCCAGGCATCCTGCTCCGCTTATCTCCTGCATCCTGAGCCCTGCCTGTTGTTCTGCCCCGTTTCCAGGGTTTCAGGGCCCTGGAGAGGCAGTGTTGCTAGGTGGTTAGTGCCCGCACCCTGCATAGGGCCTGCCCCTCACCAGCTTGTGACCCCAGGCAGAAGATGAAGACCCTCTGTGCCTCAGTTTCCTCATGTGTAAAACAAGGGTGTCCATGATGCCAATCTGATAAGACATGGAGCTAAATAGGATGATTTCCAGAGAGTGTTGAGAACACGTGGGACTCAACCAGCGGCTGGGGAGGCTGAGGCAGGAGGATCGCGAGTTCAAAGCCAGCCTCGGCAACTGCGAGGTGCTTAGCAGCTCAGGGAGACCCTGACTCTAGATAAAATACAAAATAGGAGGATGTGGCTCAGTGGTCTAGGGCCCCTGAGTTCAGTCTCCATCAAAAAAAAAAAAAATATGCAGGAAGAGCTCTCTAAGCGTTAGCCAGTCTTTGGGGCAGGCCACAGAGATAGGCATCCCAGGCTTCTGGGGTGACAGATCATTATTTCCAACTTCCTTTCCACAGTAATCGTCATCGCTGTCATTGTTGCCTGCTTCCCCTAAGCCAGGAAGGTGCTGAGTGTCCACTTCTCTCATGGGCTCCTTCAAACCCATCAGGGTCGACACTGCTACTCCCCTCGTTCTGCAGAGACGAACATGGTCACTCAGAGAGATTGAGCAGTCTGCCCAGGTCACACAGCTCGTAAGCAGCGGTGTCAGGATGCTAGCCTGTAGCGGTGAGACACCACAGCCCCTCCACAGCTCTAGCAGATGCTCAGGACAGGAGACCGATTCCGTTACTTCTTGGCAAAGGGGACAGTGAGACCCCGCAGCTGTGTGTGCTCCGCGGGTCGTCGCTCTGCCTTGGATGGGCCAAGTCTGGATGGGGCTAGCAGTCAGTCCTTCATGGAGCTCCGGGAGCCCGTTTTAGGAAAGAGATGAGAGTGACCTGAATTTGGCCAGGGATGAGGCCACGTGGTCCTTGAAGGGACTTGAAAGGGCTGATGGCAGATTTTCCTCCGCGGCCGTCTAAACCTCTCCCGCCACCGCCTCCGTCTCGGTGACTCTTTTGCTTTCACAGCTGAAACAATAAATGTCAGAGTCAAGAGGGAACACTGAAGGGTACGGCCGATTCCAAATGCCGATTCTACCACTCACCAGCTGTGTCGTCTTAGAAAAATTACTGAACTTCTCTGAGCTGCAAGAGCACCATCTACCAAATGGGGCAGTAAGAGCCTGGGCCTCCAGTTGGGGCAGTGAGGTGATGCCTTCCTCTGGGGCCGAGGCACGTCTGGGATCCAGCTGCAGGATCCTGGGCTGGGGACTTGACCTCCCGTGCCCCAGACGCCAGTGCGTGTGACAATGGCATCAGGAGGCTTTCAGTGTGGGTCTGACCAGGCCACGACCTCCCTGGGCCCCTCTGCTCCCCTCTTGCAGCAGAGGCCTGGGGGGCGGCCGAGCCTCCCCATGCAGAGCCCTGCTCAGCAAAATCACACGCTTTGCAAGATCCAGTGTCAGGATGCGTTCCTGGGCCCAAGGTGGGTGTCCCAGAGACCGGTCCTCCTGCAGGGACCTGTGTGACACATCAGAAGGGAGCGGACCCCAGCTCAGGGTTCGAGGCAGGAGTGGGCAGTCAGGGGCCTGGCTAAGCCCACGTGCCCCTCACAGTCCAGTGGCTGGCCCTGGGGCCAGGTCCACGGGCTGGGGGTGCTGGGGAGCTGACGCCTGAGGAGGAGGCCTGGTTCACAGGGAGTCTCTGGGAGGCCCTGGACCGTACTCCTCCTCTCTGCCCTGAAGTCCCTCCGCCGGAACACGGGGCCACTCTGGGTGGTTTTATGACTCTGTTGAGAACAGGGAAAGGAGCCTGGGGAAGCACGAGGGCTGCCTGTGGATGGGACAGGCCCAGTCCACCACGCGGCACCCCAGCAGCAGCTCCCCGAGGAGTGGAGACCGACACAAGTTGGGGGAGAGAGGCCGGAGCACAGCCAGTTCCCATCTGGACGGGAGTTAGGGTCAGGGGGCCTGGGCCCAGGGTGGGCAGCATGGCCACAGGTGCCTGGCCTCAGTCAGGAGGGCCTGCTAGAAACAGGCACTGACTTCAAGGGAGAAGTCACCTAAGGACGGGGTGTCAGAGGAAACCCCCCAGGACAGGCAGCCCTGACATTCACAGCACCCAGTGCAGCAGCTGGTGTTGAGCAGCTGTGTACAAGAAGACAGCTGTCCGCCCCCTCACCTGTGGGGGACATGCTCCAAGAGCCCAGTGAATGCCTGTGACCACGGAGAGTACTGAACCCCACCTACACGCACACCTATGACAAGGTTTAGTTTATAAACTCTGTCACTTTAAGAAATCAACTTTGATAACCAATAATAAACAGGACAGTCGTAACAACATGCTGCAGTAAGATCACCACTGTCACCGCTCTGGCACTTGGGACCGTTGTTCAGTTAACAAGGATCACTAGAACACAAGCAGGGCCACACCAGGCAGTGATAACCCAGACGGCTGCTCAGGGACTAACGGGCAGGTAGCATATAGAGTGTGGATCCGCTGAACAAAGGCAGGATTCGCACCCCAGGCAGGGCACAAGACAGCACAAGACTTCATCACTCCACTCAGAACGGCGTGACATTTGAAACGTAGGGATGGTGGTATTTTCAGGCTGTGGTCAACTGCAGGTAACAGATCTGTGAAGAGGAAACCAGGGATCTAGGAGAACTACTGTGAACACTCGTGAAGTGGAGGAAGGGAACGAGGCCCAGGTGTGCCAAGAGACGATTTTCTTTACCCTCCACACCCAGGACTTCTCGCTTCTGCCAAAGGGGGAGAAAAGTAATCCCCCAAAATGCAGCCACTTCCCGTCAAGCCTTGGCCTCTCAGGGTCCCCGTCGGCAGATTCAGGACACCATTGGCTTCTCTCTCTTTCCTCCTCCCAGAGCAGTGGGGACGGCCTCTGGATGTCACAGGGTTGGGAAGGGACAAGGCTGCATCCCCTGGCCATCCTGGGTCTGAGCTGCCCGTCCTGCTGGGACAAGACCCTCCATTCCCCAGGGTGGGGGCTGCAGCCAGGTCCCCTGCTCCCACGTTCTCCCCCTCTGCCTGCAGCCTCTCACGACCTCTGCCCAGCCCTTGGGGGCCGGGTTGGACCCCGCAGCAGGGTGAGGACGCCTCTCTACTCTCCCAGTGTCTTGGCCCAGGGCTCCCCCCTGCCAGCCCACACGGAGCCCCCTGCAGACATCTTCCCAAGGACACCAGGCCCGCATTCACCCTCACCCCTTCCTGGATAGAACGGCCTTGTTTCTGGAGACCCGGGGCTGTGCGGAGAATGGGAAGAAGTTGGCATAACCCGGGGTTCTAACAGGAAGTGGGGAGCAGGACGGCCACTGCGGGCAGCCCTGGGCGTCGGCACAGCCTCCTCCCACCCGCCAGCTCCCACCCATCCCCAGGGGCTCACCCAACAGGAGGGAGAGCCAGGACACCAGGGGACATGTCCAGGCTGGAGGGCAAGGCTGGCCAAGGGCAGAGGGGTCAAGGCACCCGGAGTTAGACCAAGAGCCACCAGGCAGCCCACAGGCCTGCTTCCATGGAGTCGCAGGAAGGTGACACTCGAGTGGCCCCCAGAGAGCACAGCTGTGGCCTCAGAAGCGGCAGATCACCTGAGGAGCTTCTGTGGCTAGCTGTGCCCTACGCTAGGGGGAATCTCTCTCCCTCTGTTCTTGTTTCTTGTTTTACATTCTCCTTATTTATTTGTTCTTCTTAGATGCGCACGCCAGTCGAGTGCGTTTTGACATATTGTGCATACATGGAGTATGACTTCCCGTTCTTGTGGTTGGACATGGGGTGGAGTTCCACTGGTCGCGTGTTCACGTGTGAACATAGGAAAGTTCTGTGCAATTCATTCTACTGTCTTTCCTATTCCCACCCCCTTCCCTTTATTCCCTTTTATCTAATCCAATGAACTTCTATTCTCCCACCCCACCACCTTATTGTGAGTCAGCATATCAGAGAGAACAGTCGGCCTTTGTTTTGGGGGGATTGGCTTATTTCACTTAACACAATAGTCTCCGGTTCCATCCATTTACCAGCAAACGCTATAATTTCATTCTTCTTTATGGTTGAGCAATATTCCATGGTGTCTATATACCACATTTTCTTCATCCATTCATCCATTGAAGGGCACCTAGGCTGGTTCCATAGCTTGGCTATTGAATGGAGCTGCTGTGAACATTGATGTGGCTGCGTCACTGTGGTAGGTTGATTTTAAGTCCTTTGGGTCTATGCCAAAGAGTGGGATAGCTGGGTCAAATGGTGGTTGCCTTCCGAGTTTTCCGAAGAATCTGCTGGGGGAATTTCTGACCATCTCTCTGCCCATCTTAACCGCTAGATGGGGACAGCGGGGGAGGCCTACACCTTGTGATCATTCCTGCTCCTGGTACCACGTGTCCCTGGGGAGTCCAGGGCACCCAGCCTGTCCACCCATCTCTGCTGCCCACCAAGGCTGAACCCCGTCCTGCCCGATGAGTCAGGAAAGGCCTTTGTGCTCCACCTGCAGCCTCCCCGTGTCTCCCAAAGACGGCTCTAGCTCCAGGTTCCATCTGACCTGCAGTCCCTGCTGATTGACAGTGGGCTGCTGGAAAGAACTGTGAAGCATTGTCTAAACTCCCAGAGGAAAAGTAGCCGTGACAGACCAGCAATGTCCTCCAGTGTGTGTGTGTGTATGGGGGGGGTGATATAAACTGTGTCCACACCTCCTGGAACCTGTCATTCTCTATTCACCTGACCTGGGGGACGTCTTGGGTGCAGGGATATCATCACAGCGCAGATCCGAGCTGTACACCAGTGGGCTCTTGGGATAGCAGCGCTGCTTTGTAGACTTGACCAATTTCTGTGGTGTGCATACTTCCACCGTGGCCATTTTTCAGCTGCCAACGTAAAGTCATCGAGCACCAAGTGAGGGCGAGATGTGCGCGGTCGGCCCTCACAGGACCGTCCACTGTGGTCCTCAGTGGTCACCATTTTTCCCCAAGTTCGGCCCACGGCAGGCTGCTCTGGGAGGAGCTCTAGACTAGGTTCAGGATCCCTAACCAGCCAGGAACCACTGGCAGGTCACTTCCCTCTCTGAGCCTCAGTCTCTTCATCTGCCCAAGGGGGGGCTGGTGGGTCGGAGGAGCTTCGTCAGCCACAAAGCAAGGCTGCCAGGTGCGCCCCAGGAGCGGCCAGTCCAAAAGGTGCCCAGCGACCACCCGCAGCCCCCAGAGAGAGGGGTCTTGGCTGGAGGGCCACAGGAGGGAGGGCTCAGTTGGTCCCCGGGATGTTAGCCTCAGAGGCTAAAGACTGCCACCAAGCCCGCCCCGTTCCCTGAACAGCCACCAGGCCGGCCACAGACAAAATTCTCTACACGGTTCTTGCAGATCTCGGGCCCCCTCAGCTGCTCTGTGAGGCCACGCTGTTTCTTGGATTCTTCAGCTTCTGGGGCCCATGTGTGGAGAGGCTGCGCTTCCCCGGGGCCAGCGGTGCTTGTGCGGTGTGGCCTCGGACCCAGCTGGAGCACCAGCTGCCATGTCTGAGCTCTGTGACCTCGAAGCACACATGCCCCTGGGCCTCAGCCTTTCCCATCTGCAGAGTGGGCCTGACGGTCATCATGGCCACTTCACCGGACTGTCAGGCAGACTGAGTGAGACCAGGCACGCAGAGTACTTGGCACTGTGGCCAGCACAGGCTAAATGCTCAGTATGGAGTTGACATTTGTCCTAGCAAGGCCTTGGGTGGAGGCAGAACAGGCAAAATTGGAAAAGAATAGGGTCCCAAAAGCTGGCAAAGCGCAGGTCAGTCAGGCTGAGGGCTGGACAGCAGCGTGGCAGGCGTGAGCTGGAGGGACCACACTGCGGAGCCCCGGAGGCCCAGCGCGGGCTTCTTGTCCTCGGCCCTGGTGACATTTGTTGCCAGACACATCTTTGTTGCAGGGACTCTGCACAGCGTCTGTTTAGCAGCAATCCTGGCCTCTACCCGCTAGAGACCAGGGCAGCTTTCCGTTGTGACTATCGAAAATGTCTCCAGACATTGCCAGCTGTCCTCTGGGCCAAGATTGCCCTCCATTGAGAAGCCCTACTCGGGCAGGTGGAGTGTGGCCAGTACCGTCCGTTCCCCGAGGTCTGGAGGAAGCCAGGGGTGCAGAGCACCTGTCCTGGCGGAGATGGGTGGTGCGTGCACGCGGCAGAGTGAGCGCCAGGGGGCCAGCTGGGGGAGGCCTGGCAGCAGGTGCCGGCAGGCGTGGGGCAGGGCTCGGACCCCAGCTGCTGGGAGCCCATCCGTCAGCCAGGGTCAGAGCGCAGCTCGAGTGACAGTGAATAGGAGCACTTTGTGCCTCCTCCCAGCCCTGCCCAGGACCAGGACTGGATTGGAGATGGCAGGGCTGAGCAGGCTGTGCCTTCCACCCTTGGGGACCTTGTGACCTCCATTTGGGAGAACACAGGCTTCCAAGTAAGAGAGACAGGTTCAAATCCAGGTTCTCCCCCATGGAAACTAAGCCTGAAAATTAAATTTAAAAATTTAGAAAAACAGGTGCTGCCTAAGGAAAGCACCGCCCGGGGGCCGCTTAACCTCAAGGCTCGGGCTCCTGGATGTGGAGCCGGAGCAGCCGCGCCAACCTCGCCTGGCTGCTGCAGGGGCTGATGCGATGTCATAGTCACCTCACCTGGCGTCCCGCCTGCCACAGAGCAGGCACGCGGTAAAGGTGGAGTGAAGGAAGGCAGGATGGGTGAATGCATGAATGACTTTCTCCCCCAATCCTCACGTTCATTTCTCTCCTCTGGAAACTTGACTTCTCGGCAAGAGGAAATGAGCTCGTCATCTCTGGAGTCCCAGAGGTCAGCACTGAGCCTGGGAGAAAACAGCAGGTGATGAGCCAGGCCTGGTGACACACGCCTGTGACCCCAGGGACTCAGGAGGCTGAGGCAGGAGGATCGTGAGTTCAAAGCCAGCCTCAGCAACTTAGGCCCTAAGCAACTCTGTGAGACCCTGTCTCTAATTAAAATATAAAAAGAGGCTGGGATGCGGCTCAGGGGTTAAGCACCCCTGGGTTCACTCCCTGGAAGACAGCAGGTGCTTAAACAATGACGGTTTCCTTCCTCAAGGGCAGTGACTTTGCATGGTTCAGTTTATGAGACCGTAGCCCAGCGCAGTGAGTGACACACAGTAGGCCTTCCTACCGTGGAGATGAATGAGTCAATGGATACACCAAAGAGGCTAAAATAGAGGCACACTCTGAATGCCATCACCACCCCCACGTTCTCACAGGGCCCTGGCTGGCGTGTCCATTGGGGGGAAAACATGGCTACCATGCTTGTAGGAGGCAGCTCAAGCCCTGGAAGCTGAGGCAGCAGGGGACAGACCTGGGGAAGAAGGTCTCAGATGGGAAGTCCCCATAGTGGGTGGCTGCTGTGGACCCTTCTCCAGAATCCTGCTGCGGGTCACTCGACCCACCCTGGAGAGCTGGGACAACCTCCATAAGTCTCCCGGCTGCCAGGAAGAGGCTCCTGTGCCCAGCAGCGCGTGTACAGTGGCGTGGACGTATGGCAGGATCCCCTCCACAGGCCTCAGGACACAGCGTGCTTTGTTAGGTGTGACCCCTGCTGGGGACATGGGACATCATCCCACAGCCACACAAGGCCACTAACCTTCGTGGCTTCTCTTCCCTTATCTGCACAGTGGAGCCTCGATGACGCCCGGGGCAACTCTATCCCTTGATCCCCTCCAAATCCATGGTCCCATCAGTAGTCAGGTGACTGAGCCCGGCCACATGACCTGCATGGGAGTCCAACCAGTGGGAAGAAGGCACAGCTAGATTTTGCAAAGCCACTGGCTCCCTGGCCACCTCAGAGCTGCCGGGAGCTGCCCACAGCACCAGATGAAGTATCAGCTTTGAAATCCAGGGGTCCCCACCCCAGACCCGGTTGGTGAGAGCTGGCCAGACCAGGACAGAGGCTGGTTTTCCCAAGGAGGGCCCAACCACTTTCCAGAAGGACCCATTGAATGGTCCATCTCACCCTGGACGGGGGAAACCTCAGAGATGGAGAAAGCTTTCTTTTGGGGCCCCTTGAGTCCCTTTTCCTTCCCATGACACAGTGTCAGCACATAGGGACTTTTCTTCTTACCAGGGACTGAACTCAGGGGCCCCCAACCACTGAGCCGCATCCCTAGCCCTATTTTCTATTTTATTTAGAGGAAGGGTCTCACTGAGTTGCTTAGCACCTCACCATTGCTGAGGCTGGCTTTGGATCTTTCTGCCTCAGTCTCCCCAGCCGCTGGGATTACAGGTGTTCGTGACTGTACCTGGCAGCTTTTCTCCTTTCTGAAGTCCCTGTAAATGACAGGTAGGGACAATGGTAGCCTGGACAATCTGGCAAAGCAATTCCCTTGCATAAGACAAAGGAACCATAGGAGATGAGAGGGTTGGGCCTGGACAGAGGAGCAGAGGGGACATGACGGGTGTCCCAGGGAGAGGTTTGGGAGGATGTGGGTCTGAGGCAACTGTCTTGTGTTTTGAGTGACAGGCGTAGAGAAGGGCACATCGCCGTGGGTTGGGGCGCTCCTCCAGGTACTAGCTGCTTGGCCAGGGGAGCTCCTCACTTTTTCCTTGCCCCACTTTCTTGATCTGCAACCTGGGGACAATAGAATCTGCTTCGCAATGGAAAACACTCAGCATTATTCCCGGCACCTAGGGAGGACCTTAGAAGTCCGTGCAGGGCTGATGCTAGGGGTGATAGAGAAACCCTAGAAGTCCCTAGTACAATGGCCATCCCTCGGGGTGCTCTCCGGGAACCCGCCCAGTGCCCACTCCTGTGTTAGCTCCCTGTGCAGTGGAGATGCTAATGACAGGCAGGGCCCTGGCCAGTGTCACTGGGAACTTCCCCAGAACTTGCTGCGCTGGAGCGCAGGTCACGTCAGGTCTGGCGGGTGCAGAACATCTGCCCTCCATGTGGCTGAACCATCCAGAGATTGCCACAGGCTGCTTCTCAGGCCGGAGACACATCCCCCAGCGGGAGGCATGGACTCCCCAGCTGGGCCGCCCTCTGGCAGACTGAACCCAGGGGGTATTTTTTCAGATTCTGGGTGATATTCCCCTGCCCCTCAGCCTAATAGGTCCCAGATGTGCCCCTCTCCCCGCTCCCGTCCCAAGCTGCTGCTGCTGCTGCTGCTGTTGCTGCTGCTGCGTATCCAGGGCTTCCTGGCCCTGTTGCTGCACCTCTTGACATTTTTTTTTTTTTGCTTTGTTTTTAATTCAAAATATTTTGTCCGCCTTCACATGACGTCTTGACAGAGGCCAACGTGAGAGAGGCTGCTTCCTCTAGCTGGGACCAGGACAGAGAATCTGGCAGACCGAGACAGGGACACTGGCGCTGGGAATCCGAGGAGCAAGGGAAACGCGGGGAGTCTTTATTGGCTGAGCATAAAAGCAGCTCAGGAGCAGCAGCTGAGTGCATGTGGCCCGGTCTCCAGGGGCTGGGAACCCGGTGGCGTTCTGTGCCGCACTTCCCCGAGGCGCCCTGTCTTTTTTTTTCATTTAAAATGGTTTATTTGGACACTTTTATTAGGGCACCTATGTTCACAATATCTGCTGTAAGTTAACCCATTCTAGAACCTTCTTGGAAGTTGGAATTCAGGCTTTTCCATTACACATGTTGCTTGCCTCTGGTCACTTGGGAAAAGGCTGTCTGTAGTCACTGAGGGCCCTTATTTTAAGGCACCTTCCATTCTCTACCTTCTTTGCTCTGGGGCCCCCACTCCCTTGGCTGTCTCCTTAAAACTCTTGACTGTGATTCTTGCCAATAATGAGACAGGGCTGGGCCGGAGGCAGAGGGAACCCAGGGAGGAGGGGAAGAGAGGCCTTCGTGGACAGCTGGGCTGGGGGCCCAGAGGTGGGCGGCAGGAAAGCAGCAGCGGGCAGCAGACCCACAAGGGGTCAGGACGCCTGACTCATCACCGCACAGAAATCAGGCCTGCCAGATAGACATCAGGCGGGGATCTGAATGAGAAGGACTGAGAGGCGGCCCCGCCCTGCCCCTTCCTGCTTGTTTTCCACTGTGTGTCCCTCGCTGTCATTCCGGATCTCTTTGGATGTCATTTTGACCTTTCTCAGTGTGTCTTGGTGCCCACATCCCACACTGTGGAAAGCAACCTGGACCGTGAGCACAAGCAGGTCGCGGGGAGCCCATGTTGTAGGGTGAGAAACGGAGGCCTGGGGACCACCGTCAGGTGCCCTGCAGGACTGAGCCTGGGTCCCAGACCTCTGCGTTTCCCATCCAGTCATAAAAACGTGGAGATGAAATAAAGGGGGAAAAGATTATGGTGGCAAAAGTGAGCCAGGAAAATGCCACCTCCCAAGACCAGATGGAAACGCCTCCCCAGCTCAAGAATTCCTGGAGGGCGACAGACCTCCTGTGGGCAGCGGCACTGACCGGTTCTCTCTCTGTCTCTCTTTCAGGACCTCCTGTAAGTACTCACTCGGCGGCCAGCTCTCGCACACCTGAAAGTCTGTGTCATCTACCGGTAACAGGGTCTCAGGGGGGACACAGGCGGCTGTCTTCCGGGGGCCTCCTGTGCTTCTGTGAGGCCTTCTAGAATGTTCCGTGGGGATGGAGGCCGCTAGTTCGCTTTCCACACATCTCTGTGCTCCTGTAGGGCTAGACAGTGGCGGCCCCAGGGGCAAACCAGGCCCTAATTTCATGCCCAAAGTCTGGCTTGGCCCTCTTTAGACCAGCTCCTTTGTCCTTCAAAGAAGCAACTGGAGACCAAAAAGCAGCAGGTACTAGAAAGAAGGAAGAGCCCGCCCTGCTCCTTCTGTCCACGAGGAAAGCAGGTCAGGGGCGGCTCCAGGTGGGGGCTGCTCTGGAGCACTCAGCGTCCACGCCCCCGAGCAGGCAGCTCCATTCTGGCCAAGTCACTTGGGGCAGGCAGAGCTGGTGGCCATCTGAATGAGAGCAGTGTCCGCAATCAGCTGGGGAAATGACACATAAGTTAGAGGCACCAAGTGGCGCCTCTTCCCAGGCTCCACTCCCAGGGTGGGCAGGGGATCTGGGTCATTTCCAGAGAACCCGAGAAGAGCCCAAGGAGACCGTCTTCCCGTCTCCCCGAGGTAATAGATCCAGGGAACGGGAGCACGTGTCCTTTGAGCAACAGCATTTGATATCTCAGCAAGAGACTCAGAGGGCGCTGGGGGCGCCGAGGGGGGTTGGAGCTGAAAGGCTTCAGTCCCCGCAGCAGACCTCTCCCAAGGTTACTGAAATCTCCCCGTCACCGTCCATCACTGGGAGAAGTCATTTCCAGAGTTGTTTTCCTCGTGATCTGTACCCGTGAGAGCAGCCTGCCCGATTTTTAATGAGACCGTTATTTATATAATATTTCATCCATGCCCTGAAACGCCCTCAGACCCAGGCTGGGGATCCTGTCTGGTCGGATCCCCTGTCTGGCAGATCCCAGGGAAAGAGGAAAATCAAGTCTTTCCTTGAAAGGAGGAGGGCTGGTTTATCACAGCATGTTGGGATGTCAGGCTGCAATTCCGACCATCCATCTTCTAAAATAAACCGCCAGAGGGAACGTCCAGAGACCACCTGCTGGAGCTGGACGCTGGGCTCCTTGTCCCCTGCTGGAGCCTCCTCCAGGACCAGCCCACTGGGGCTCTCCAGGGGCATCATCTGAGTCCCTGCCTGGCTGGAGGATCCTTTTCACAATCGCAATTTAGCATTTTGAGAGTTTGTGCCTGCCTCACCCGGAAGTTGTTCCCAGCCAGGGTGGACACTGCCATTCTGGGGTCTGCAGTGAAGTGGGTCTCTGCTTCAGTCTTGGCCCACCTGTCCGCCAGCCGGGGAGTCAGGTAGCTCCTCCCACCAGAGGCGCCCTGAACCTCTGCCCAAACCACAAGGCGGGAGGAGGAGGGAGCAGGAAGCTGGCCAAGGAGGCGGTCACCTCCTCAACCCTGTTCTCTCCACTTCCTGCAAAAGAAGGACGCTAGTGGCCAGAGGTGAGTGCTGACCGGATGCCTGTCCACTGCCCTCCGGGTGTATCTCAGGGCTGGCTTTGTCCTCAGATGGGAAGACTCAGCTTCCGGTGGACGCCAGGGCTATCCATAACCATGGAGGATGGCTTGATGTTGCAGCCCCGCCTCCTGCCCAAGGCAGACATTGCTAATCAATGTAGCCAGTTACTCCCCATCCATCTGAGCCAGAGCCCCCGCTGACGTCGGCCGTCCCTGGGTTAGATGGGAACTTAATCCTGGGAACTGAAAGCCTGAGTCAGATGCCCATGGGAATAGGGAGGACTATAGGGAAACACTGAATGTCAGCTGCCAGGTGAGGTGAGCGTGACCCTTGTCACTCACTGCGTGTAGGTGCTCTCAGGTCGGCATGCAGATTGTATGGCCCAGTGACTCTGGAGCCCACTCTCCAATCCTGTCACTGCCACTCCTCGCTCTGACTTGACAAGTTCTTTAATATCTCTGTGCCTTAGTTTCCTCATGTATGAAATGGGAATCGTCATGGTTTCGGACTATTGTGAGGAGTATATATTCACATGAACATTACATACATGTATATATTTTCTTCCATTTAGAGAATGTTAATTCATTTGGTCCTAGACTCAGAGCTTCCTTAGATGATTCCCCAAAAGGTCTTTAATTTTAAGGAGGAGATTGTTATTCTGTGATTTTTTATTAATTCATTATTTCATTTGTGTCTATCCTCCCTCATTCTGAGGAGGCGGTTTATAAACTAGTCGAGCAAACAGAGAGCAGAGGCAGGAAGACTTGGTTTTGAGCTCCCTGGTGGTCAGAGCAAAGAGGAGGGAAGTTTGGGGGAGACTTGGGGGACAGTGCAGTAGGGATGTGCCTGTGGTTTGGGAAGCACAGCTTTTCCTGGTCCTGGGCCTGAGATGGGACCCCCTGAGTGTTCTCATGAGGGTCCCGCCACCTGGATGACCCGGTTGTACATACCAGGGGCTGTGACGGAAGCATCCATTTGTTCCTCATTAGACCCTCTGCGTGAGGTTGGGACCCCCACAGGCCGGTCCGTTCCGCCCCACCTCCTGTCCCACTGGGTGGTGACGAGGGAGGGGCTGGTCAGAAGGGAAGGGCCTGGGCTCCTTGCTGTGGTGTGAGGAGGGGCCCGTGCTGTCTTTCCTGGGGTCTGGACAACTGGAGGCTGGGCCACCAGGTTCGTTCATTCACAAATGACCAGGAGCTCAAGCCTCCTCAGGCCCATTCCTGTAAGAAACAGGGCTCCCCCAGGCCAGGAGCAGGGGGAGCAGAGGGATGGGGTGAGTCCTGCCCCTTCACCCAACGTCTCCCCGTCATCGAGAGTCACTGCACCATTGCTAAGGGACAGGGGACAGAACCCCTGCTGCTGCCTGCGTTTACCTCTGCAGTTACTCAGGGACACCCGGACCCACCCCTGTTCTGCCTTAGGTCTTTGGGAAGAGCAGGGTATCTGGAAGGAGAGACACTGTACCCAGGGGAACTCAGGCCAGCACCATGCCCCTCCCCCACCTGTCCCCTTCCCTCCTACCCCAGTGGTAACAGCCCGGTGTCCTCGTGCTTGCTCTCTGCCAGCCCCAAGCTCCGCGCTCCACACACAAGATCTCATTTAATCCCAAAAGATAGGTAACGAGTGCTCTCCCATTTTCAAGGAAACAGAAACACAAAGAAACCAGTCTGCTTAAGGTCCCTTGCTTGCTTAAGGTCACTCCACCAGTGAGTGGCAGAGCCAAGATTTGAGCTCAGGTGGGCTGAGCACCTGCTCCTTACCCATCTGCCTTACGGAGATGCCTCCACCTGTCCTGCACCCCAGAGCGGGGGGCCAGCTGCTCATGAGCCCCAGGAGTCTCCCCAATCCTGCAAGGTGCTCCCGGGTACCCCAGGAGGCAGCCAGCAGGACAGCTTCTCAGCCACACTCTTGGATGCATCGGGGAGTTGGCACCCCATGGTGAACACACAGGCTTCCCTGGTTTCGACTGGTTCTTAAACTGCTCCCTCTGCACGTGGCTGTGAAGGGAACCACT
Source organism: Ictidomys tridecemlineatus (assembly GCF_052094955.1). Classification (NCBI taxonomy): domain Eukaryota; kingdom Metazoa; phylum Chordata; class Mammalia; order Rodentia; family Sciuridae; genus Ictidomys; species Ictidomys tridecemlineatus. The sequence goes on along the minus strand of NC_135477.1, from coordinate 51,893,159 downwards.
GTGATGGATGGTGAGGTTCATGACTGTTCCCTTTTCCAGGGCATTTCCCATCCATTCTGTGGAGTCTTCTCCTGTGCCCACAGTTGTGCCAGGCAGAACTGCTAGGGTGGTGAACCACGTGTTCCAGAAACAGAGCTGTGATCCGTGAACACAGGTGGCCGGAGCCTCTGAGGCCCCCATGTGCCAAGGGCCAGCCTCCCCACCTCCCACCCGACACTGACCTGCCGTAGGATGGGTGACTGACTCTGGTCAGACCCGTCACAGGAAGAGCCACTGCTTCCCAGGATCCTCTGGGGGTGCTCCCCCTGTACCTCCATGACCATGAGCCATGGGCTGAGAGGTGACAGGTCCTCCAGGAGCTTCCCAGTGGGTGACAGGTGCTCCCCTGCTTGGTGGGCAGGGAAGACCAACCCCCAATGCCCACCCCCACCTCCTCCTGGACCAAGGCCAGCACCCATGCGTGGTGCAGCGGACATTGCCCCGAGCGAGGCAGAGGGCTCAGAGAGCAGACATGCTCGTGGGACCCACAATCCTAATGGTCCTAAGTCGTGATGAAGGATGTTCTTGTCTCCCTGTTCCCTTTCCCACCCCTGGGCCTGGGCACGCCGGAGCCCCTGGGCACCTGGTTTTCTGAATGTAAGAGCTCCCTGTTCATAAGAGGACAGCTCGACGCAGGCGACTGCCGGGTGGTGTCGCTGGCCGCGGCAGCGCTGCCTGGTCGCTGTTCCCATTCCCTGACCCACGCCGACCTCACTCTCCACTCCTTTATTTCAGGGCCCCACCGGAAGACCCGGGCTCCCAGTAAGTATCGCATCCTTTGTTTATACCTCTGTGTTGACTTTGTGGGGCTGGCCCAGGACCTCGTGCTCCACCCCTGAGCTGAGCCACGCTGCCGACCTGGCCTTGCCCTCTCTCAACCTGAGGCTGGCCGCGCTGGGCAGCTGGCTCCCCTCCGGTGTCTCTGAGTGAGAGGCCCCTCTGGAGTCTCCTGTCTGCCACTCCCAGCCCCTCCACCTTGGAGCCTGCAGCTGCTGCTAGGGCTTGGGTGACCCTCCTGGGGCATCAGGCAGGTGGGTCACGGCAGCAGACCCTCCCGATGCTGGAATCCATCTCTACGGAGGGTCCTGTAATGAGGGCTGAGAGGGCTGGCGAGCTCCTGGCGCACTAGGACCCCTGCTCACTAGTTGACACCAACTACTGTTCCCTCCTTCCCCCATGCCTCTGGTAAAAGAGCAAACTCAAAAACTTGGTTTTTCCCCCTTGTTTTTATTTCTGAATTCTAGAGAGGTTGTGCCAAGGAATCATGGGAACTTTGAGATAAAAGCAGAAATAATACCAATAGCCACTTCCTACTGGAACTTTAATAGGTGCCCCCTATGCTAATCATTCTTCAGAATTGGCTTGTTCAACGGCTCAGCACAATGGGTATGATTGTGCCCATTTTAGGGGTGAGGAAATCGAGACTCGGAGAGGTCAAATACATTGTCCACCCACCCACACTTCAGTGGTGGACTGGTTGAGGCGTACATTCTCACATCCCATTCCATACCGCTGTTCCCTGTGGTCCGTGCTCAACATTTGAGACCCACCTTAAAAGTCCTCTAGTCATGGCTATGGAGTCAGGCCTGCATGGGGGAGAGGAGTCCTGGGAACGGACACTGCGGGCCCTTGGCTGGGGCAGGGCTCAGGCAAGATGCTGTAGCCGGCCAGAGAACTGAGGTGGGGCACAGAGGGGGACGTGGGACAGCTCTGCCCTGTCCCTCTGCCACATCCACTGGGTTCCACACTGTTCTGTGTGTCCCTCCTACTCCCCCTTTAGACATAAATTAGACTTCGGCTGTTTGACTAATCCAACAGCTTCTAGAATCCATGCCCAGCACTGGCTTTCTTAATGAAATGCATGTGGAAGAATGTTTGGCCTTGAAAACAGAAATTCTCCCTGTAAGGAAGAGCCACGGAGCCTCAGAGGACGGTGAATCGGTCCTGTGAAATCCAAGGAGGGGAAAAATCAGATGACCGAGGGGAGCGTGGGCAGGCTTTTTTTTTTTTTTTCTTACAACATCCACCTTTAAAAAGCATTTAGGGGCGATCCACCCAGAGCAGGGCCTGCTGCACAGCTCCCCGGCTCTGGCCCTTCCATGCCGGCCCCAACCTGAGCGTTTTATGGCCAGGACTGCAAAGAACATTAGTTTAAAAAAAAGAATCCAAAACACACATCCTGAAAGATCATCCAAAGCCCCAAAGCAAGTGGACCATGGGGATGTCACAGCCAACTGCCAGCTCTGGCCTGGCCACCTCAGCAGGACGAGCAGATCTCACATCCATGGGTCAAGCCCTGTTTGTGCTACCCCGTGAAGGGAGCTGGGAGTGACCCACATGAAGATTTGCTGATGCTGGCGCCACTGTGGAAAGGAAAAGGCATGAAGCACAACCCCTTGCCCACGGCCGTGCTGGGCTGAACACTAGCAGATGCGATTTGTCCAGCACTGACCAAGTGCCAGGCATCAGGCGGAAGCTTCCCAGAGATGTCGCTTCTAGGATCCTCCCAGCAACCCACCAGAAACAGACTCTTGTAATCTCCATTCAACCCGCTGATGCCAAGGGAGGTTAAGGAAGCAGTCGGTGCTCATGACTTGCACTGCTACCTCGGCATTCTTGAGCAAATGTAGAACACCGCTGGTCTTGAAGACATCCGCTCATCAGGAGCCTAATTCCACCGCTGACTGCTGTTCTCTAGTGTGTTTCACGTATGCCTTGGGATGCCAATGGTCTCTGGGGACATTTTGCCTCCTTGGGGTCAGCAGATGCACCGTCACCCCAGAACACACCTGCACATTCCGGAACACAGTTCTCTCCCGCCCACCGGCCAGATAAACGTGATCCTATTTTCTACACCTCATTACTCCCCATCCTTCCAGGCCCCGCCCCGACTTTATGATGTCTGCATGCGCATGATGGCAAAAAAATGTTTTCTACCCAAAGAGACAGAAACAAGACTTAATAAGCAGATTTCCAGAGCAAGAAGATGTAACCCCTGGCTCCGAAGCAAAGCAGCTCCCTCTGTGCATCTGAAGCTTCTGATGTGGCTGAATCCACAGGGCTCACGTCTGTCCTGCCTGTGCTGGAGGTGGCCGTGGGGAGGCAGGGGGAGGACTCCATCCATGGGCAGAGGGACTGGGAGGAGTGGTCGAGCATGGCGCTGCTCCTCACTCTGGCTCACAGACCTAGGAAAGCGGTTCACCCTCTGGGTCACGGGAGCTGCCCGTGCCATCCAGGCAGGCTGTACCCCAAACCAGGTGCACAGATAGCCTGTGGGTCACCCTGGTGGGTCCCAGCCCCAACTGATTATTTATGCCTCCTTCATTAGGGGGACAAAGGTGCCATTGGGATGCCTGGACGTGTGGTGAGTTGGCCCATTTGAACCTGCTTGGGGGGCCATTGCTTGCTTCTCCATGCTGGCCTGTCCTCCAAACCATGGCAAGATGCTGCCCACCCCAAGCCCAGAGAAAGGGGCACCTTCAGAGAGGGACAGGGAAAGAGAAGGGAAGAAATTGTATTCCAGTCTTCAGACCTCAAAATAGGGTTTTGCAGAAGTTCACCCTCATCCATAGTCTCTGTGGTCAACCGTGGTCCAAAAATATTGCTCTGCATAATAAGGTATTTTGAAGCCAGGCATGATGGCATAGGCCTGTAATCCCAACAACTTGGCAGGCTGAGGCAGGAGAATTGCAAGTTTGAGACTGGCCTGGGTGACTCAGTGAGACCTTGTCTCAAAATAGAAGAAATAAAAAGGGCTGGGTGTGGTGGCGCACGCCTGTAATCCCAGCAGCTCGGGAGGCTGAGGCAGGGGGATCACAAATTTAAAGCCAGCCTCAGCAAAAGGGAGGTACTGAGCAACACAGTGAGACCCTGTCTCTAAATAAAATACAAAATAGGGCTGGAGATGTGGCTCAGTGGTAATGCCCTGAGTTCAATCCCCAGTACCCACAAAAAAAACAAAAATATTAAAAAATAAAAAGGACTGGAGAATGTAGCTCAGTGGTAAAGCACCTCTGGGTTCAATTCTCGGTATTAAAATAATAATAAGAAGAATATATTTTGAGAGACCACATTTACATAACTTTAAAAAACATTGCTGTAATTTTTCTATTTTATTATATTTATTGTTAATATTTTACTGTGCCTCATTCATAAGTTAAACTTTATCATAGGTATGTATATGTATGTATGTATTTTTAAAAAAAACTGTATATACAGGACCCGTTACAATCTAATGTTTCCAGTGTCCACTGGGGGTCTTGGAATATGTCCCCTTTGGATAAGCTGAGCCCCACAAAAAGCTGACACAGCAAGAGAAAAAAAATCCAAGAAATTTGCACCAACAAAGCTCTTTGCAGATCACCTCCTGGGTGATGGGTTGAGGCCGAGCCTCTGCATTGGGAGGCCTCGAGGCTGGCAGCTCCCCGTCAGGTTTACAGCTGTTCCTGCCACCACCCCCCATAGGCCCACAGTGTCCAGAGGGGGTCTTGTGGAGATGGAGACTCAAAGACAGGGAAGCCAGGGCCTGCTGCCAGGCAGTGCCTCCAGGTCCCCACCAGGGCGTGAAAATACTTAGTGTCTCCCGCTGAGAAATGAAGACAGAAAAGGAGATGAGAATGGATAAAAGGGAGAGTGTTGTCCAGAAATGGAAAGGCTGGCACCAGGCCCCGAGGTCCTGGCACCCGGGTTTTTTCCTGGCAGCCTCACCATGCTGGTCTCCAGGGGGCCAGAAAGGCTGCAGCCCGAGGAGGCAGTGGCCACACACCAGCCTCACCGCCACACGGCCTGGTCCAGGACATGGCCAAGGTGGCGCCCCCCTGATCCCTGACTTCCCCCAGCCCTGGCCTCCACCTCCAGCCTGGCTCCCCGGGCACCTCCCCTCCCCCGCCGTCCCCCTCCCCCTCCCCCCATGCCGTTCCTGGCTTGGCCTCTGAACCTCACCTCCTGGGCTGGGATGGCCTGGGGCATGGCTGTGGCATCCTTGTGTGGATTTGCATGCATGCCTGGTGTGAGCATGGGAGACGGCCCAGCTAGCCCCTGCCAGCGCTGACTCCATGCTGGGCCCTGTGCCAGGGCTTCACACGCATTATGAGCTCACTCAGTCCTCACGAGAACTGCAGGAGGTCGCCATCACTTCCAACCCCGTTTTTCAGACGAGAAAACTGAGGCCTAGAAGTACAATGTCTTTCTCAAGGTCACCCAGTCGGGAAGTGGCCGAGCAGGGACTTGAACCCGGACAGCCAGACTCCAAACTTGTGCTCCTGATCCTGGCAATGCAGGGCCCCCTCGAAGCTCTCCCACTTAGCCCACACCAGAACACCCAAGCAGCCCCTGGGCCCTGAACAGAGCAGGAAACAGTACCCTGCATCCTCTCCTGGGCTTGCTGGGTAGGGGCTCTCCCCACGGGCAGGGGCTGGCCTGGAGGGGAGGCTGCGAAACACAAAGTGGCACCCCCTGCCTCCTGCCCCCACCCTTCCTGCCTTCCTCCTTGAGCCTTGTTGCCATCTGCCCACCCTCCCCCCAGGAAGTGCCCCTCTGAGTCTATCTTGACCCACAGCAGTGGGGAGAGGTGGGGAGCCACAGGAGGTCTCCCACTTCCTTCTGGCCAAGGCTACTTTCAAGACACTTTGGGGCTTCACACTGCCTTTGCTATTTTAAATGTGGCAATGGGCCCATTTGGCTGCCCGCTAGGGGTCCTGGCAGCAGCCTCCTGATAAGAACAGCTTGTGAAATTCCTGGGCCATTACCATGTGTCACCAGAGGGGGCACCGTTGGCTCACTGGGAGGAGGGTGGATGGGACTAGCCATCCACCAGGCACCACGTTCCAGGGGACCCTTGGCCCTCCACCCAGCTTTCTCTGCATGCTGACCTGCCCTCCAGGTGTGTAGATATATGCATCCATCCATGTCCCTCTGCCTCCCCCCACCCCTGGCCTGGGCAACCCTAAGGGCTCTGGGCTTGTCGAGCCTGGCAGAGTTTTGTATTTGGTCCCCAGCGGGGCCTTCAAAGCTCCTAGAGTCCACCACAGCCTCACCTCCCCCTCCCATGGACTTAACCAGCTGGGTCATGGCTTCTTGGACCCTCCTACTGACCTACATGGGTCTTGAGTTCTCTCTCTCATGCGCACAAGCGCGCACACACGCACACACACTCATGCACATCCCTGGAGAGGGCCTCCTGCAGCCCCAGCCACCGTTCCCGGGTGGTTGGAGCAGCCGGCCAGGCCTGGAGCAGGGCGAGGCCGAGCTTCCACATGCGTTGCTTCTTGGCCGGGGGATCTGTCGCGTGTCAGCATCTGTGTTTTGCTGTTTTCTATTTCACGGTGATTTCCTCCATTTGCTTGCTGTGCTGTGGACTTGCATTCTTGGTCGGTGCCTGTCTCTCACCCTCTGGCTTTTTCTCTCCCTCCCCCTCTTCCCTGCATCCTGTGTCACCTGTGGCTGTCCCAGGGAGTGAAGGGCCAACCGGGCGAGAAGGTGAGTCCACACTTTCCCCGTCCGCCCCACCCACCCAGCCTCCTGGTTCCAGCAAGACTCTTGGTGGCCGGGAAGGAGTCCCCCGCAGCACCTCCATCCCAGCCTCCCCTGCCACGCCCGGGCGGGCAGAGCGTGCGACAGGCCTGTCCCAACGGCCAGCTTCCTGACAGCTTCCACACCCTCAAGCCTGAGCCTTGGGGTTCCTGGGCCGCCCCCCAGCCCTCCTGGAGGAGTGGGTCTCCCCTGCCCTGCCTTCGTGACTCCATGGGGCCTCATGGCTCTGGGTCCCTGCCAGGTTGTCACCCTTCCCCTAGGCAAGGAGGCCAGCTCATTGCTGTTGAGTGGCTGGAAATGCCCAGGGGGCCCCGGAACCTAGAGAGGAGCCCCTGGGAAGCCAGAGCCCAGCAGCCCGGCCCTGGTGAGCTCTTGAGAGACTGCAGAACACAAGCTATCCAAGCAGCTCACGTGACAGGAGGACACCGAAGCCCAGAGAAGGGCGGGAACTGCCCAAGGTCCCACAGCAATAGTGAGGAGCAGGACCTAGAAGCCAAACCTCCGGGCGCCTAGCTCAGCACTCCCAGGATGGCACAGGACGTATTTCCCAGCAGAGTCTCCCAAAATAACAACAATGGCAATAATAATAACAGCAGCATCACGTATGCAGCATGAGTCCTGTCAGGCCCTGTTTTAAGTATGTCTGTCACTGACGTAACCCTTCCAGGGAAGTTTCATATTCCTGTGTTCCTGGGGACAGGGAGGCAAAGTCACACACCCAAATCACCCAGCTGGAAGGTGTCAGAGCTGGAGAGGAACCCAGCATGCCTGTCTCCAGGCCGTGCAGTCCTCCAAAGGCAGGAGACGGTGGGTCACACCCCGGCCGGGGGTGGAACCCCCAGGAGAAAGGCCCAGGCCCGGATGTGCTGAGCACCCTGCAGCATCAGGCTGTGACGTTTTCACCTGCACCCAGTGGGACGGTGCTGTCACTCCTGCTGCAAACCAGCTCACCCCAGGTCCCCCAGCTGGGGTCAGGAGCACAGCGGGCCTTCAAACCCAAGCATTCTGGCTTTTACCACTGTGCTCCACTACGTCCTGTAGAACTCACAGTGTCATTGTCATGGCAAAAACACCAGCGAATCTGAAGTCATCCTCATTGTGCGGGAGACGAGACATTGGACAAAAAGCATTTCTGCCCCTCCCCTGAAGGGCTGCCCGTGCCCTCAGCATCGCGCCTCACGCTCAGCCACCCCTGTCAGCGCTTGGCGCTCCTAACCCAGCACCCTCCGTCCTGCAGAGCTAAAGGTTGTGCCCCAGGGTGGCCTCCAACCAGACCTAGAAACTCCAGGCCACCTCCACCTGTCAGTCCCAGGCTGTGGGCCCACACTGTGTGTCTGTGTCCCCATCCCCCGTCCCACAAACCCATGCTCAGGGACGGTCTCCGTCCACCAGTTGCAAGGTCTGCAGCCAGACAGGTGTTTGGGGATGGACAGGGAGGAAGACCTGGGGGCTCTGGAACTTGGTAAAGCCTGGGGGCCTGGACAGCCTTGGCTGAGCCTGCCCCTTCCCTGTCACTGTCTGTCCCCTCCCTCTGTCCCCCACACCTCACGTTCTTCCCCACATGGCTTTTCTGCTGCTTCCTGCTGCTCTTCTCAACTCATCCGGGACATACCGCTCACCCACTTTGTGCTCCCCAATTCCCTGTCCTCTACACTCTGGCCTCCCCCACCCATTCCCTTGTCCTCTACACCCTGGCCTCCTTCTGGCCCTGGCCCGTGGGGTCCCTCCCCGCCCCACCTGCCAGCACCCCCTTTAGTCTCCTCCGCCCTCTCCTCTGCCCCCGCCCCACGCTCCCTCTCCCCTCCTCCTTCCCCACAGGGTGCCCCTGGAGACTCCGGGATGTCCATCATCGGTCCCCGCGGCCCCCCAGTAAGTTGTCGCTCTTTGGGGGGGCATGGAGGGTGGGGAGGGTAGTGGAAAGGGCTTGGAGGGGGGGCAGGGGAAGGCGAGGCTTGGCCGTGTCCCTGGGCGCGTCAACCACATGGGATGCGGTCAGTCCTGCCGGCCACAGAACTGCTGTTGATGTTAAAGAAAGTGACCTCACTAAATGTACCTCAATGACAGGCTCGGAGAGGGCTGGGAGGCCGGGCCTTTAGCCACAAGCCCCCGGCAGCTGTGAGGCGGCCCCTCTGTTTACAAGCAGAAGGGAAAGTGCGGCTCCCTGGGTGGGTGCGCCCGCCTCCCGGGAACAAGATGCTGTGTTTCCAAAAGCCAAGTTCAAGGTCGTGGACCAGCTCGCGCTCCTGGTCTTGGAGGGCCCTCGCCCACCACTCGCCCTCCAAGGCGCCTTTCCCCAGCAGCACTGGCTCCTGCATGTCCCTTAGCCGTGACTCTGCAGAGCTGGGGAAAACCAGTGTGGCTTCCCTGGGACGTGCTTCCTTGGGGACTGTGACAGGCACGTGCGAGCACCCACCCACGGGGCTGCGAGAAAAACACCAACTTGTCATGGATGTCGTCGTGGGGTCACGGGTCCCCAGATGTGTTTAGCACAGTCCTCTCAAAAGGGGACAGTGAGGCCCAGGGAAGGGAAGGGGCTTGGGTCCCAGGCTTTCAGGCAGCAGCAGACTCGGGTCACACGCCCTGTCTTCCTGACCTCCTGCGCACAGAGAGGGGGTCAGGAACAACCAGCGGAGGGTGAAGCCCTGCCCGCCCGTGGTCCTGCCTTCAACAAAGAGCAGAGCAGGAGCCCCCCACCTCGGGTGGGGGAGAAGGGTCAGGAAACAAGGCGCCAGGTTGCGACCAAGGGAGGAGCCGCCAGGAGCTTGAAGACCCAGGATGAGACATGCTAAGTCTGGGGGCTGAGAGGCAGAGCCAGTCAGAGCTGCTGGAGACCCCAGGGGGAAGAGCAGGAGCAGAAGGATGAGCAGGGTCCTGGGCCGGGGCAGCATTTGAATAGACCTGAATGAGGGACTTGTCCTTATCAACAAGCTTTCTTCTGGACTCCGTCTGCACAATAATGGTGAGGACAGACACCAGTCTGTGGCAGTTAGTATCCTGAGACTTCCACACCTATTAACTCACTTAATCCTCCCACGAGAACCTCAAGAGGTAAGAACTGCTTTTACCTCCACTTTACAGATAAGAAAACCAGGGCACAGAGAGGCTGAGTGACTTACATAAAGTCACACGGCTAGACAGTGGCCACACTGGGAGTGATCAGCCAGCCATGTCAGTGTGACTCCTAAGTGAGTGCACTAAACCTGCAATTGTAATGGCCTGGTCAGACGGCTGTGTCACCGTCACTCCTGGCTCACGTGGCTGCTGCTCTGATGTGCCTCCTTATGTCCTGGGAGAGCCACAGTGCAGATGCCTGGAGCCCAGCTGTGTGATAGGAGGGTCACAGAGAAAGACAGTCCCCTGGTTCTGGCATGGAGATGGAGCCTGGGGTGGGCCTGACGGTGGGGCAGGGGAATAACACAGAACAGGCCCACCCTGCCTACCTCCTGTGGTGACCACACAGGTTCTGCTGCGTGGCTTAGGTAGATCCTCTGATGCCCGTTCAGCAAACCTGACAGCTCCCTTAAAGTCTCTGCCGGGGCTGCCCTTCTGCAGCACGTGCCCTGTGCTGTCTGTAGCTGGGCCCAGCAGGCAGGAGGCCCCTGGGGAATAAACCACCTCGCTGGGGTTGAATCCGTGGTGAGAAGCGCCTTCTGCGAGGATGACAGTGGTGATGTCCGTCTCCTGGGCACCGGTCACACACGGGTTCTCCTTCAGGTCTCTGGCACACTCACCCAGGCGTGCTCGCCTGCGAGGGCTGGAGCCAGGGTCTGGCCAGGCCGGCCTCACTCCTACGCTGCGCTTCCCCCAAGTGCCCCTTCTGTCCTGAGGCGCTAATGTACGTACAGGACCTTCACCTTCAGGAGAAACCGTTGTTCCTGTGGGCACCCAAGTTGGCGCTGGGAAAGGTTTTCTGGCCCCAGGAGTCCTGGCCAAGCCCAGGGTCCTTCAACTCTGGCCCATGTGGGTGACCGTGACCAGGATGGCTTGGCCACCCCAGCCCAGGGGCCGCCCTCCTAGCTCCTGCTGCTGTCCTGGGCTGGGGAGAGCGGGGAAGGGGAGGCAGAGGGTCTGCTGGTCATTAGGACAGAGGTCAAGGGGCAAGTCCAAGGCGGCAGCCGGGAGTGATGGGAACATGTGGCTCTCCGCTCAGCCAGGAAGGGCCCGGAATGAATGCTGCTGATCAGAAGCAGCCCGCTGCCCTCGGGGCTGCCTGCCTGCTCTCCTGGAGCTTGATAAACGGCTAAGCAAAGGGGGGCCAGCCGAGCTCTTCAGAGAAGGGTCATTCTCGTTCCAGTCAGGCAAGTGGCTGGGGCAGCGCCTGGGCATGTGGCTCTGAGAGCCCGTGACCATGGAGCCGGACCCTGAGCTGCCGGGCAGGGGACACCCCCATCTCGCAGGGCTCCTGAGCCCCGCAGCTGCTCTTCAGAGGCCGAGGGGAACCTGAACTTCTCTTGTCCACAGGTAGCTGCCCCACGCACCCCCAGCTGAGCTGCTCTGTTAGGATCTAGGTGCCAGGGGGACAATGGGATGTGCCCCTTCCAGGCCCTCGGTGCCGTGAGAGCCCACTGCTTTCCGACAAGCAGTGCTAAGGGAACGGTCAGGGAACAGGGGGCACATGGAGGGGGCCCTGGGCCTGGGCTGGGGGGACAAGGGAGGCTTCTGGGAGGACAGGGAGCTCACCTGTCCCCAGGACTTCGCAGGCTGCCCAGGTGGGGAGGCGGGGAGGGTGCCGAGCCTCCACCTGGAGAAGCACCCGGAGCCTGAGGAGAGAGAAGGCCTTCGGGGGACACCCCAGGGGAGGCCAGCAGGGCCTCGTCACAAGGAGCCCCACATAACGTTCAGGAGCGAGAGCTTTGTCCCTAGGGCGGTGGGGAGCCCTCGGCTTGGGGGACGCCGACTAGGAACAGGATCCCACGTGCAGTTCCAGGCCCTCCCTGCTCCTCCTGCTCCTCCTGCTCCTCCCTGCTCCTCCCTGCTCCGGAGGGAGCTGTTCAGAGGCTGCGTCTGGGGACTGGAAGGCGCCACTGTCACCAACGCCTGGCCTGGAGCCGAGCCCGTGGCCCTGGAGGGGTGGACCAAAGGGACATTTCAGAGGTGGACTTGAGGAGTGTTGTGATGGTCAAGGAGACGTGAGGGGAAGCAGGCACCCGGGGGCTCACGCTGCTGACCTGAGAGGCAGTGTCCGGCCATGTGCTTCCTTCCCAGGAGCAGGACTTGCCAGGGGGCATGAGTCTGGGGTGTCCTCAGGAGGCTGGGGAGGGGCACCGGGCACTGGCTGCGGGAGGCTCGGGGTGCAGGGTGCTGTGCCAGAGCCCCTCCTCCATCTGTGGACCTCCTGCCAGTGGGGTTTGGCGACCCCCCATTGATAGCTCACATTGGCCACCGTGGGAGATTGTCTCCACAGGCTTCGGCAAAGGCCAGGCAAGCAGGTGCTCCTCTCCCGCCCACCAGCCCCATCGGGATCCAATGGTTCCCAGGCTCCACGAGGCGGTCGCTTGGCTCCGACTTGGAGGCAAGCCCCAGGCAGATACAGGACTGAGCCTCTTTGGGACATCAAATAGGAGAGGAAGGGGACTCCCCAGTAGGCTCTTGCCAGACAGAACTTTCCATCTGGGTTGCTTTGCCCCACACAAGTTGCAGGTGGGAGAAAGACCAGGAGCATTAGCAGAGGGGTCCGCCTTCAGCAGGCAAGGCCCCCTGAGCTCCCTTTCTGCCCCAGCCTTGAATCAGGGGGGAGATGGCAGAGACCTGGGGAAAGCCGCTTTCCCTCCTCCTGGTGTGGAAGGAGATGACGCTAATGCACAGACTCCTCTGCCAGCAAATCTGTCATCTACCATTGAATGCACTCCTCGTCCCCGTGAAGTTTTTATGGGGTGGGACGTCCAGTAAAATATTGAGATTCATTCAGAAAAAAAAGTTAGCTTGTAAGAATGTCAGGAACCCTCTGGGAAGTGGGGAGAGGGGTCGGGAGGAGATATCAACATATACCATAAAAGCAGAGCGATCCCAGGGAGCAATGGAGAGGACAGGGGGGCGAGCCCAGAAGGCGGACACGGGCAGGGATTCAGTACCTGAGGGGCTTGGTTTCAGAGCAGGGAGAGAAGGAAGGTGTGCAGGAAACCGTCTGAGGCCGCTGGCAGTCCGCTCGGGAAAAAGTGAACTGAAAAAGTTTTGCTTAGCTGAATCCCTGTCCCACTCATCATATCAGGACAGATTCCCAATGAATAAGATATTCAGGTGTAAACGTAAACCACAGAATGAGAGGACAAAGCATGAGTGAATGTCTTATAGATCTGAAGTGGGGGAGACCCTTTCAAAACATGGCATTAAACCCAGAGTCAGGCTGGGGCTATGGCTCCGTGGCAGAGCGCTTGCCTAGCATGTGTGAGGCCCTGGGTTCGATCCTCAGCACCACGTAAAAATAAATAAAATACAGGCATTCTGTCCACCTACAACTACAAAAAAAAAAAAAAATTTAAAACCCCAAAGCCACAAGTAAACATTAATGTTTTGGGATATGGAGAAAAATATGCCATAAGCAAAGTCCAACACAAAAGCAAGTTAGAAAGTATTTTCAACACATCTGACGACTAAGGAGTTAACATTCTTATGGGTATGGTGGCACACAACTGTGATCCCAGTGGCTGGGGAGGCTGAGGCAGGAGAATCTCAAATTCAAGGCCAGCCTCGGTAACTTAGCAAGGCCCTAAGCAACTTGGTGAGACTCTGTCTCAAAGTGAAAACTAAAGAAGTGCTGGGGATGCGGCTCAGTGGTTAAGCACCGCTGGGTTCAATCCCCAGTTCAGAAAAAAAAAAAAAGTTAATATTCTTGATAAAGAGCTTTGACAAAGAGTAAAAGGTAAACCACCCAGTTAAAAAAAAAAAACTATTAAAACCTGGTGCTGTGGTTTGTACTTGTCATCCCAGCTACTCAAGAGGCTGAGGCAGGAGGACAGCTTAAACCCAGGAGTTCAAGGCCAGCCTGGGCAACATAGCAAGATCCTACCTAAAAATGTATGTATGTGATGAGTACAAACAGGTAGCTCACTGACCTGAAAAGGGCTGGCCAATGAGATGGCTGGCATGGTGGCACCCACTTGGGAGGCTGAGGCAGGAGGATGCCAAGTTCAAGTCCAGTCTGGGCAACTTAGTGAGACCCTGTCTCAAAATTAAAGAAAAAAAAAAAAGAGCGGGGGCTCTCCGGGTGAGGCTCAATATAGAGAGATTGCTCAACATATGCAAAGCACTGGGTTCAGTCCCCGGTACCAAAAAAAAAAAAAAAATTGAAATGAATGTCTCCGTTTAGCATATAATTGAGAAGATATAAATTAAAATTCAGTTCCAAGTCTCCCTAAGTGCCTTTCCCAGGCCCAACATCTCCGGGAAGTGGAGTCCCAGTTTCCATTTGGTCGAAGACAGCATTCCTAATCCAAATCCCTGGAAAAGGCCTGGTCAGCCCTGGCCCTGGCCCTGGGCTGGAGAGCTCTGTCCTGCTACCAGGGCCGGCTCTGTCATTAGTAAACCGTGTGATTATCCCGGCCACGTAAACATCAGCCAGAAGGAGCCTTGAAGAGGTTTCTTGGAAGCGCCTCCTCCTGACCTTTCCTGCGGCCTCTCCCACATGGGGAACGGTTTACACTGCGAGGCTTCGGGATGGCATGGCTGGGTTTCCGGGCTTTCTCCCCAGGGCTATTCTTAGCATCATTTATCTTTGAGAGGAGAGAAGCCGGGGGCCCTTCTGGCACACAAGTGGCATCTCCTCCCCCTTGTCCTCCGGGGGCCTGCCACAAGTCCACCCTGAGCCCCAGCTGGCTCCGGGCTGGACCCTCACGCCCACCCTGACGTGGCGGGGTCCCCACCCCACCCAGCCAGGTGGCCTCCGTGTTCCCGGAGCAGAGGTCTCTGGACACTCTGGAGGATCCAGACAGCGGGGGGGACAGTTCAGGGTCCCAGCAGAGGAATCCAGAGAGGTCTCCCTCTGGGTTGATTCTGGAACCACCTGACTAGGACCGACCTGCCCTGAAACCCAGGCACGCTGTGCTCCAAGGCAACCTTGCTTTATTCTGGCACCTTCTCTGTTCAAGTCAATTCCACCAACATGGGTCGGTCACAGCTACCATTTTGATTTCCAGACATCCTGGAATGTCTTTCAGTGGCTCTGAGGTCCTACTGTCACCTCCGTTCTACAGACAGGCAACTAAGGCTCAGGGAGGTCGGACACTTGCTCAGAGTCCCACCGCGGCGGTTGGTGGGGCAGGGTTAGAACTCCGTCTCCCACACTCCAAAGCCCATTCCGGGGAAGGACTGTGACCATCGAAGCCAAGGGCAACCCCAAGCGGAGAGCGGGACATGTGTGTTCTGGGAAAGGCAAGCGAGCGGGCTGCCTGGGGCAGGAGAGGAAACTGACACGGTCCATCTGGCAGAGAGCGAGGACCACCTGGGACGAGGAGGAGGAGCCCTGGTGGCTCTTGAGAAGGGACGGGAGGGGATTCCCGTTGTTTAGTTCTGGTGATCGTCAACCTTCTGGTGGCCTCCAGCCCAGCGTCCTCAGAGCCTCGTGCTGCTTCTGTCCTGCATCTTGACCACAGACCGCTGGGCTCTGACCACTGAGCAGGACTGCCCTCTGAGCCCACTCTGCACCCCCAGGGAAACGGGCAGGGATTTCCAGGAGGGCCATCCCGGGGATGCTGGGAGAAGCCCGCAGGCCAGGGTGAGCTGAGAGCGAGCAGGCTGACCTGTTCTAGCCCAAGACACACAGGCCAGAGGTCAGGGCATCTGCTGAGACTCAAGCCATCCCCGATAAGTGGCCACGGGCCAGGGCTGTGAATGCAGAGCAGGCGGAGGAGGCGTTTGATCTGGGAGCTGAGGGGACCACCGGTGGAGTCCCTGCTATCTCGCTGGCCCATCCCACAGCAGTGAGGAGCGGTCCAGGGCCCCCCTCCGGGAAGCAGGCCTAGGCTGGCTGCGGGCCCTCGTCTTCCTCTCCCCGTCCCTATCCTTCATGGATTTCCTATGAAGATCCATCTCCCTTGTTCTCTGCCCTGTCCTCCCTGCAGCTGACCCATGTGGTGACTGTGCCCCACACGGGCACCCAGGGATGGGCACCCGCTGAGCCGGGGGAGCTGGCCTGCCCTCCCCTGCTGGCCCCCCCTCATGTGCTCCTGTTCTTTCCAGGGCCAGCCAGGCACGCGAGGCTTTCCTGGATTCCCGGTGAGTGAGGGGGCTGAGGGGCCGGTGGGGCAGGGGCTCTGGCTGGGTTAAACCCGTCCACTGAGGTCTCCCGATGCTGCCCTTTCCCTTCCAGACCCTGGCCATTAGGACCCACCTCGGCTGCCTTTCCCAGACACTGGCCGGGAGAGTAGCTCAGAGTTTGGCTCCTAGTGGGAAAAGGGACAGGAACGCAGATACCTACGCAAAGGGGCGGCAGGGCAGGGGGGGAAGTCGCAAGCTGGAAACCCCAGCAGGACCCTGGACCTGGACAGGAGACCCTGAGAGGAGGCCCACCACGGTGGCCCTGTGGTGCCCTTGACTGCTGCCCAGGGGGCCCGAGGCAGGTTCTGAGAGGCAGGACCAGGGAGCAGCCAGTGCCCTTTTCCTGGGGCCCTCTGCTGAGCCACGCCTGGTGTCCACTCTCTACTTGGGGTAGGAAGTCTTTGGTATCAGTGACAAAGTCACCCATTGGATTCCACTGGCAGGCAGCACCCATTCCCTTTGGGGAAAGTGCTGTTCTTCTTGTTCCCCTCTTAGGATGGACAGCAGGCCTGGGCTTACTCACGGTCACAGAACCAGCCAGGGGTCAGCAGGGCTGGGCCTGCGACTCTACAGGAGCAGAGGCTTCACGCCCCCCCCCCCCCCCGCTGCGCCAGGCTGGCCCCTGGCAGGAGGCCTGGGGTGCTCCGTCTTTACAACTGTCTTTTTCTGCTTTCAGGGTCCCATCGGGCTGGACGGCAAGCCGGTAAGTGGGCCCACTCAGGCTGGGGCTTCCTCCCTGCCCACGGGGGTCCAGCTCACTAACCCTGGGTCTCGGTCCCCCTGCCAGACCCTGACTCTTCGGAAGATGATTTTGGAAATTACTGGCTGGAGGTGTGGCTGGTGGAGGGGGAGGAGGGGCTATCCCAATGAGCACCCCTGCCCCACCTTCCCCAGAGCATAGGCCCTGGGGCCACGCTGGCCACGCCCAGAATTGGGGACGCTGGGGTGCCTGGAAGGGGCCTGAGCAAGGCAAGAGGCAGCAGGATGGAGGAGTGGACAGGCTGGCCACCATCAGGCCCTGGCCCCGGCCCCCGCACCAGCAAGGAGCTCACGCAGAATTGCAGTCTCCTTCCCCAGCCAAGGCCCCCCAACTTAGGATGGGAAGCCGGCCACTCGCCCTGCAGCAGTGCAGCCTGGAGACCCCCCAGTGGTCATGTCTACTCACCCCCAGGACCAGACACCCCACAGCCAGAGACCAGCCCCACCCCTGCCCCCCTGAAGAGCAGGCAGTTGCTAGTAAGGCCCAGAGAAGGCCAGGTGGGAATGACCTTGCTGGTGGACTGGGTGGCCCTGCCAGCGATGGAGTGACCAGATGAGACAGGAAAGAAGCCGGCAGCGTGTTGAGGGGAGCTGTGGGGGGGGCGGGGGGGGCGTCTACGTGGCAAACAGGCTGCCACTCACTCCTCCCTTCTCCTTCCAGGGCCATCCCGGACCAAAAGGGGACACGGTAAGACCCCAGCTTTCTTGCCTTCTGAGATAGGTTGGAGGGTCAGCCTGGGCTCACTGCCCAGAAAAGGGACTGTGCTAGTGGCTGCCCCTCACAGGTGCCCCATCCGTGCACACCCAAGGCCCTGATCCTCATGGGGTGCTGGGGGGCAGGCAGGCGAGGGCTCTGCCACACAAAACAAGAGCCACCCAGGGGGCGGCAGGGGGCAGGGCAGTCAGTACCTCACTCCACATTCCCAAGCTGCACCCATAGCTCTTGAAGACAAGCCGACATGGGCACTCCCATGGCAGCTCTCCTTGGAGGTGGCCAGGGACATTTATACTCTCCCACTGTGAGCATTTGTACTTAGCCTGATTCCCCTCTCCCACTGCAGGCATTTGTACTTAGCCTGATTCCCCTCTCCCACTGCAGACATTTGTACTTAGCCTGATTCCCCTCTCCCACTGCAGACATTTGTACTTAGCCTGATTCCCCTCTCCCACTGCAGGCATTTGTACTTAGCCTGATTCCCCTCTCCCACTGCAGGCATTTGTACTTAGCCTGAATTCCCTCTCCCTGTGCAGGCATCTGTACTTACCCTGATTCCTCTCTCCCGCTGCAGGAAAATTAAGGCACAGCGTGATTAAATGTGTTGACTGAGGTCACACAGCTTTAAATACCAGAGCTAAGATTCAGACTCATGTCATGGGATCCTACCCAGGTGCCTTCCTTGTCCGTTAAGGGTCAGAGCTGACTTGGGAGAAAGGGCAGGGCCCTCCCCTGCCCCTGAGCCAGGCCAGTATGACAGACCCATAGACCCACAGGGCACAGAGCCATTAGACCCCAGCCATTAACTGGCCACTGCTGTCTCGCAGGATTGTCTCCACCTTGTCACCCGACCATCTCCAGCTTGCTCCCTCGGGGGACAGCTTCCCCCACTGGGCACCCCACATTGGGCATGGGACGCACGTAATCTATATTCTCACCTGTCAAAAGGAGGTCACCTCTGCCCCACCCACCTCACCAGAGCCCCGAGAACCTCAGGTCAGGTGTGGAGGGATGTCTTGTGCAGTCCTGCCAGGGGGGTGTGGATGGCGTCTGAGTCCCAGGCCCAGGAGCCACACGGGCTGTGCGCAGAGCATAGACCCTAAACCCAAGCTGATGACCCCACCTGGCCACAGGGCTGTCACAGCTGAGCCGCGTTAACGTGCCCCTGTGCCAAACACTGCACCTAGCACCTAGGAAGCCCAAGCACCTGGGCCCTTGTTCTGGATGCCAGTGAAGGACTGGTGGCCCAGGGCTGAGCACAGCACCGTGGTTGTGTCCGTGGCTGCGAGAGCTGATGGGTACCATGTGCTGTTGGATTTAATATATTTAAGAGAAGCTTGAAATTCAGGGTTTTTTTCAGGGTGGGGATGGTTCTTGGGGATTGAACTCAGGGGCACTCGACCACTGAGCCACATCCTCAGCCCTGTTTTGTACTTCAAAAGAGACAGGGGCTCACTGAGTTGCTTAGGGCAAAGTTTCTGAGGCTGGCGTTGAACTCGAGATCCTCCTGCCTCAGCCTCCCAGAGCTGCTGAGATCAAAGGTATGTGCCACCACACTCAGCCTTGAAATTCAAATTTTGGGGGGCACTCATTTTGCTCTTAAGTGGGACTACAACTGTCTCATGGGCCACTTTTGGGACCTCTGGACTCAGTCCCCAGGGCTCCCTCTATAGTCCTAAACGTGTGTGTTACGCCTCTCAGCTGCCACTGCCCCCGCAATCCTCCTGGTCACCCTTCTCTCCCTGTCCTGGGAGAAGGTGGACAGGTCATCTGTGGTCTGGCCCGTGGTCCTGTCAGTTGAAGCATCCACTGATGGACTTGATACTAGCTAGCCAGGTGGGCTGGGGGTGCTGCGGATGGTCCCGAGGGCCCTTCCTCCTCCCATGGGCCTCCTGGGAGTTTCCCACTTAGGAGATTGATCCAGTTGCAAGTTGGGAGCAAGAGACAAGCTCTTCTTGGCACCCTGAGGCCACTCACCCAGATGGCACAAAGCTCAGGGCCCCCAAAATATTGGAGCAGCAGTAAGCTGGGCTCAGTGGCACATGCCTGTAATCCCAGTGGCTTGGGAGGCTGAGGCAGGAGGATCGCAAGTTCAAAGCCAGCCTCAGCAATGGTAAGGCGCTAAGCAACTCAGTGAGACCCTGTCTCTAAATAAAATGCAAACTAGGGCTGGGGATGGGGCTCAGTGGTTGAGTGCCTCTGAGTCCCATCTCTGGACCCATCCCCCCTAAAAGACTAGAGCATAAGGTAGGTCCCCCCAGGCCCCCAGGTCAGGGGCTAGAGGGACCTCAGGACCTGGGAGGGCGTCCTGCTGTGGTTGCAGCCAAACCTAGAAGCCCTCCCTCCTGAGGTCCCGCCAGTCCCGAGCGTGGTGGAGTGGGAACACCGGGCCTTTGTGGTCAGACAGGGCTGGGCTCCCTCCCTGGCACTGCCCTTCCCTGAGCTGCCAACCCCCTTCTTGGCACCTTGGCAACCCTTCCTCTTGGGCCAGGCCAGTTGAGCTTGGCACACCTAGGAGCCCGCCTCACAGGGACCGCCCACAGCCCAGGACGTCTTTGTCGTCCCCTCTGCCCACACAACAGCGGTGTGGCCTCCTTGATGCAGGGGACCCCCAGAGCGAGACCCCGGGACCTCTTCAAGGAACGCAGGGCTTTCCCAACCCTGAATTTGACAAGACGCCCTTGAAGGTCGCCCCGAGACCCCTGGTGTTCCTCCGTGGAGCGCAGAACATGGCTCAGGCTAGGTGCCAACCCCAGCCTCCTCGGTACCAAGGTTTCTCCAGAGCCTCAGGGTCTGCAGCACTGGCCCAGCCAGCCGCCCTGTGCCCGGAAGCCCTTCTGGCTCTGTGGCAGAAGGCAGGACATTCAGTGTGTCCTGGGGCTCAGAGCGTGGGACACAGGACCCCAGAACACCAGCGGGCGCAGGAGCCGCTCCCCAGAGGAACCCGCGAGACACTCTTGGTTGGAGGAACAGCCGAAGGGTGGCATCTGTGGGGACAGGGCCCACCTGGTCATGCACACACCACCTTGAACAGGTCGGGCACAGGGGGGCGTGGCTGACAGGCCAGCCTGCAGGACCCCAGGACCCTCGGGGGGAAACACCCAGAACCATCCCAAGCCCACCCAGCCGTGGTTCTCGGGCCCACCCCACCCCCGACCGCTGACCTGTGTGTCTCCTCTCCACAGGGCCTGGCGGGTCCCCGAGGACAGCCGGTGGGTACCTCCTCTTCCCAGTCCCCGGCAGAGAGGTTTGGGGCCCCTTTATCCTGGACTTTGACCCCTAACTCTCTCGTTTCTGTCTCTTTGCAGGGACCCCCAGGGCAGAAAGGAGAAAAGGTGGGCACAGGGTCGGGTGGGGGGGGCTCCTGGGACGTCCTTTCCACACGGCTTCCTGACAGCCGGGGAGGGGTCGCCGTGGTCATTTTCAAACTTGAGTTAGATGAACAGGGACAAAGAGAGCCCTGGGGCCCCAGAGCACGTGAGGACAGGGAGGGAGGCGGGTGGAGGCAGGCCCTTCTTGGGCCAAGGGCGCCTGCTCTGACCCTGGCCCTCTTCAGCTCCTTTCTCTGCCCCTCCCGCCTGCCACACCACGGTGGGCCCTGGCCCTTGAGCCTTCAGGGTTACAAGGCACCGATTTGTACACCATTGGTACTCTCAGCCCAGGGAAGGTGTCCTCTGCCTTGGGGACTGCCATCAGGACTGGCGGGTGGTCACTCCCAACGCTGCAGGCGGTGTGCTGCGGGATCCCGCCCCGTGCTCCCTGGGGCGATTTCCCAACAGCTCCGAGGGGTTTGTCCCTGATGGCAGCCGGAGACAAGGTCTCAGAGGGCTCAGACCAAGGCCTGGACAACAGGTCTCGTGGTGGAGAGAGGCTTGGTGTGTCCATTGGTCTTGGGGGCCCTGAGGATCAGGCCCCCCAACAAGGACCTAATCACCCCTTTCCTTCCCTCCCCTCTCCAGGGTCAGTGTGGCGAGTACCCACACCGGGTAAGTGAGCCCCCAACTGGGCAGGGCCCTTTGACCCCTCCCTGAGGCACAGTCCCACTAACCTCCTCTCCCCAGAGTCGGTGGCACCCCGGGGCCTGGGGAACGGGAGGCCACAGCCCACAGCGCTCAGCCCGAGGAGAGAGGCACAGGGTGGTGGTGTGCTGAGTCAGCCCAGCTGACCGTCCAGGGGACGGGGACCATTGTGTGTGTTTGTGTGGGGCTGACTTCAAGTGTCTCAGTCCGTCTGTCCTTCTGTCTGCTGACTGGGTGGAGTCTCCCGAATGTTCTGGAACTGCCTGCCCCTCACCCTCTCTCTGCACCATGTGACTCGCATAGTCTGTCAAACCCCGCCCACGTCGAGAGCAAGTGTGTGCACGCGAGAGTGTCCACGTGTGACAGCCTTCCCTGGACAAATATGTGGGGCTTTGGGTTGGTCATTGCTTCATGTGACCCAGTCCTGGAGGAGCAGGGATCATGGGGACTTACCCGTTCAGGGATCGAGTCTCTGCTTGGCCTATGGAGGAGAGAGGGAGCCCTCCCCTGGAGCATGGGGGGTTCCGGGCTGAGATGGCTCCTCCCCCACCACCACCTGGGGCTGCTCCATCCCAAAATATAGGACCCAGAAGGCCACTGTGGGCCCACAGGAAGTCCTCAGTGTGCACCAACAACAGGCACCGTGCTGGGCACAGGAGAGGGCAGGCTGCGCTGGGCTCCCTCCAGCAGGGCCCAGAGAGCCAGCTGAGAGCCTGTGCATGGGCAGCAAGTACAGAGAGGATGAGCCCACGTGGGTGGCCACCGCCTCTGTCATGGGCTCACTGTGCCCAGAGATGTACATGTGGCTCCCCTCGGTACCACCACTTCCAGGCAGTGTTGGGGTGGGGGACCTAGGGGCTGGAATCAGGCACAGACCAGGCTCAGGGTGGCCCCAACTCTGGAAGGCCCTGGGAGGGCCTGGCTGGCAGGGGCTCCCTCTGCCCAGCGGCCTGGTTGGCGGGAAGGCGTGCACACCTGTCTCTGACCTCTGTGTCCCTGGGCCAGAGACAGGCCACGTGGGCCTGGACCGTGAGAGGCAGGGTTAGGTCTGAGGCCGCGGCTGGGCGGGGCCTGGGCTGGGGGACCCGAGCCGGCAGCAATGCAGACAGAGCTGTGTGGCGTGGGCTCCCGGGGCGCAGGGCCTCGTGTTCCCGCCTGATCCCGATAAATAACAGAAGGGCAGCTGGGTTGATTTGAAATGATGGGCTCACGGGATTGTTGTTACCTGAGAGGAAGACAGCATCCCCCGCCCAGGGACAGCTCGCCCGAGACACTCAGGCAGCGTGTCATTGGCCCTGAAGGAACGCTTGGGGAAGGAGAGGACGGACCCTCTGCCCCTCAGCCCAACACAAGGAGAGGGAAGAGAGCAGTGATGGAAGGTTCCAGAAGCACCCTGGCCACAGAGTGCAGCCAAGCATAGCCTTAGTCCTGAGGGACTAGGGAGGGACACCTGCTGGGCACCCTGTTGATGGACAGAGCACGTTGACTTAGAAGAGGGCGGGACGCAGGGGCTTCTGACAGCCCGCTGACTTCCACGTGGGCCTGGGGCATGGCGGGGTGGCCGGCCTCCCCGAGAGCCAGGCTGGGTTGCTGGAGTCAGGGTTCTCCCTCTCCCTCTGCCCATCACCCTGTCTCTGCCGCCTTCGTCCCCCAACCAGGAGAACCCGAGCAGCACCCCAGCAGCTCTGCGCTCCAACCACATAATTACCCTGAAGGTTGGTAGGTCCCGGAAGGTCTCTGGCCCCTCTCTGCCGAGAGGCTTCCTGGACACCAGGCCCAACATGGCACACCCCCGGCCCCCCTAGCAGGAGGGGTAGGGCCCTGTGAGTGGCAGCCGCCTGTGGTGGAGACCTGGACGGACCCCTCCGCCAGGGGCTTCCAGTTCCTCAGCTGGACACCTTCTTGGAACAGGTGCCTCCTGGTTCTTAAGGTTCCTTGCAGGAGCCTCCCCTTAAAGTGCTTTTGAAAACAAGTTGTTGATTCCATCTTGGCACATGGATTCTAACTGCTTCCTAAAGCCGTGGGTCACTCGGCATTCAATGCACAGAGGGACGGGAAGCAGCAAAAATGTTCAGAAATAAAAATCACATTAAGGAACCAGACCTGGGGGCACACACCCGAATTCCTAGCTACTTGGGAGGCTAAAGCAGGAGGTCACAAACTCCAGGCCAGCCTTGACAACTTAGACCTTGTCTCAAAATAAAATAAAATTAAAAGGGCGGGTGAAAGGGCCGGTGCTGTGGCAGGGCTCTTGCCTCGCAGGCGTCAGGCCCTGGTTTTTCAGTCCCCAGTACAAAAAAAAAAAAAAATGCAAATTGTCTATTCCCTCTAAAAAGTGGTTGACCACTCCGGAGACCTCTTTACCCAGCCTGTTTTCCAAACCTGCCAGCCCCGGCGGGGGACCTCAGCAGCACTTAGCGTGTGCCCACACACACCACACCCTGGGCCGGCGCAGCCCAGGGCCCCGCTTGACATCCTCCTCAGAGTAGCTGACCTCAGCCTTTCCTGTCCTACCAAAAAAGATCCCAAAGGAGGCCGCGCACCAGCCTGACTTCAAGTACCAATTTAGCTGGTCTGTGGCTTCTGAGCCAGAGCCTCCGAGTCTGCAGTGGTCAGCGTCTGTCCACTGAGCAGGGACGGGCAGGGCTGGCCGTGCCATGTTGGGCCATGTGTCAGGCGGCCGCTGCATGGCCAAGGAGAGCCACTCCCCCATGCTCGGGGCTGCTGGCCAGCGCCCCAAGCTCCACCCTGGAGGCCAAGGTAGGGTGCAGACCGAGGGCCACTCCTCCTTTGAGGGACAGCTGTGCCATCTAAGGGCCAGCTGAGAGTGCCCGTCCATGTCTGCCCTCCAGCCCCCAGGCTCACGCTAACCTCTCTTCTCTCTTCCTCTCCTACGACCCTCTTGGCCACTCTGCCCTCCTGGTGACTTCTGAATACCTGCGACCTTTGGCCTTTGCCCTCTGGCCTTCACCTCATCTCTCTCCTCAGCTGCTGCCTCTCCTCAATTCCGTGCGCCTGGCTCCACCCCCCGTCATAAAAAGGCGGACCTTCCAGGTAGACACCTTCTGCTTGCCGACCTGCACGAGGGACTCGGCCACTCTCTGGGCCCCACAGGCAGGCTGGGGCTGTGGACCAAGCCAGAACCCGGCTCTAAGATGGTTAAACTTAATCAGACCCACATGGACCCAGGGTACCGTAGACATGAGCACGCCCAGGCCCTAGGGAGCCGCGATTTCCACCACACCGTCACGACTCGGCCACCAGCCAGGCTGTCACTGCAGCCAGGGACTGTGCTATCCATTGTTCAGGCCTGATTTTATGTCATTCTCTCAACAGTTTTAGGAATTAGGCATGATCATCCTTATTTCACAGATGAGGACCCCAAGGCTCAGAGAGGTGAAGTAGGTGAAGCCAAGTCACACAGTCCATAAATCACAGAGCAGGGACCCGCCCAGGTTCTCTGCCCGTGAATAGCTGTGGGATTTTAAGCAAGTGCCTTCCGGGCCCTCTCTGGGCCTCAGTTTCTCATCTGTAGAATAATAACAGGGTCTACTTCACAGGGCTCTTGCTGTACATGAGGAAAGGTGGAAATAGTTCCTAGCTGTTGTTGTTACTGTTACTCATATTTGGAAACAAGGAAATTGAAGCTCAGAGAAGAGAGTTGATTGACCCAAAGATACACGCACAGTGAGAGGGAGAATTGGAACTGGCAGCCAGGTCTTCGACCCCACATCCAGGGCTCTCAGTCAGACCTACATCCTTTATACTTAGAAATGCTGATTGCTCAGCATCTGGTCACCTGTAACCTGAGTGTGAGGAGTGAGGGCTTTGGCAGAGGGAAGACAGCCCACAACCACTGGGTGTGATTACTGTGAGCAGCTACTTCCTTCTTCCTGCCTTGCTAACCTAGGAGCTGGGGATGGGGAAAAAAGCGATTTCTCTCCTGCTCTCCAAAAGGTCACAGCTTAATTGCAGGCCAGGGATCCCAGGGCTGCTCACCTTGCCCCTCACTGTCTTGACACGCACAGGGAGTGTCCAAGGCACAGAGAGGTTGGGCGTGGCAGGGCTCTGAGCAGCCCTCGGGAAGCCTGGATGCCCAGGCCCCTGACCGGCCCAGGCTGAACAATCACTCCCACAAACAGCTAAAAATACAGAGGGACGCACCACGCACACCCTACCCAAGGCCCAAGGCTGCGTATCACGTTACCCGGCCAAATCCTCCAGAACCTCCACGTGCTCCAGCAGGGCAGCTCAGAGGCGGCTGGCAGCCCAGAGCAGCCCCAGGCCCGCCCCACCGCCCCCAGCCCTGCCGCGCCAGACCCCACGGCAGGGGAGCCCCTCCTCTGAGCCCCACAGACGGCCCCTGGTGGCCTGGGCGGGGCGGGCTGCTCTTTGTGGTGCCCTTGCTGGGGTCAGGCATTGTGGGGAGCACTCTGTGCAGATCAGCTCAGTCACCCCAGCTCAGCCACCAGGCGGGGGCAGGCATGCTCATCACCCCACTCTGCTGAGGAGGATGCTGAGGGCCCATCCCGGTCACCACAGGTTGCTTTTCCAAAGCAAGGGGTGGCTGAGCCAGAACCTTCTATGTGCCCTGACCTGGTTCCCAAAGCAGGAGAGAAGCGGGGCCCCTCTGCTTCCTGCTCCGGACTCTGCCAGGGGATGAGGTTTCTATGCGGTTGGCCGTCCTGGGCCATGAAAAGCTAGTCCATTTCCTATCGATAAACCAGTATCGATTCTACAGGCTCTGCGAGACGGCCCGAGATGAGTTGAGAGAGGAGATTTTACATAAGCTCTGATGTGCTTAGCAGATGGTGCTGGAGGTCATTTCCAAAGTGCAGAGAACTGGAGGGAGAGCCCATCTTGACAGGCTTGTTTCAGTGGAAAGGAGAGAACCTGGGCTTCCCATCGGGGGTCCTGGCTTCACCTAGAATTCTCCACGTGACCTCAGTGAAGGGACCCAACTTCTCTGAGCCTTGGTTTTTCTCTTCTGTGAAATGGAATTGGCGTTGTGGAAGATTCTAGAATTTCACAGTCAGAAAGGACCTCAGCGACTTGATTGAGATCAAGCCTTCCCCTGCCCAGTGAATTATCCTTCAAAAACGTAGGAACCTTCTGGAGAATCTAAGGCAGAGGAGGGGTGTGGAGGATTCTGAGGGTGCCTGAGGGCTCCGGGGCCTTGGTCGGGTTTCATCTGGTTGGAAAGGAGGCTTCAGTGGTCCCTCTGGAAGGCCAAGTGTAGTGAAGCCTCCCTGGGTTCAGGAGAGACACGGTCCCTAGGACCCATCAGCACCCACAGGAAGCTGGGCAGGGCCAGGGCGATCCCTGAGGCGACTTCTGCCTGCAGCAGCTTCCACCTCCACCATGGGCACCCGGAGCCCTTACAGTGGCTTCTCGGGGTTTGGCAGGTTGGGGCCCAGGCCCCGGAGCCTGGGTGCTGGCTGCACCCTCTGCCCTAAGACCTTCCAACTGTCAGCTTGTGCAGCCATAGTGGCCAAATCTCCCACCTCCCGCTCCCAGGTCACCAGCTCCTGTCTAGAGTCACTACGTCCCTTGTGGAGTCCACAGCAGGACTCTACCCACAGAAAAGCAGGAGAGCCAGGGGTCCCCTGGGGTCACACTGAGCAGGGAGGGTGGCCTGGATCTCCAGCCTCCTGTGCCCCCCTGTGTCCAGGAGCTCTCCCGCCACCAGCCCTTCTGTCTAGAGGGACAGTTCTTCCCTGAAACAGCTGAGCCCCAATCCTCCCTGCAGAGGTCTTTTAAAAAACGATGTCATGGCCCAGGACAAGGTCTAGGATGGCTGGCTTGCCCCCAGCCTCAGATCTGGCCGGCTGATGAGGGAATGCAATGTCACCCTGGCCTTCCTGGCTCTCAGCACATCCTAGGGACAGGCCTGGGGGGCTCCGTGCAGTTGGGTCAG
The DNA here is from genome assembly GCF_052094955.1 of Ictidomys tridecemlineatus. Taxonomy (NCBI): domain Eukaryota; kingdom Metazoa; phylum Chordata; class Mammalia; order Rodentia; family Sciuridae; genus Ictidomys; species Ictidomys tridecemlineatus. The sequence continues at coordinate 51,865,927 of NC_135477.1, read as the reverse complement.
AAATGGGGCGGGTCGAGAGACTAGAACTCACAGTGCCATATGGGTGTGACGTCCTGGACAGCTTCAAAGGCTTTTCAACCAAGCCAAGGGCTGCAAACCTCTGAGGTCAGGCAGATCTGGTGGTGACAGAAGCAAGCCACAGGCAAGAAAGGGTAGGGAAGGCCAGGACCACCCGACCAGAACATTCCTGTCCCACCTGAATGAGGTGGCTGTTCCACGGTGCAGGGATGTGGGTTCAGGGTTGCCAGGGCTCCCGGGTTCTTTTGTATCAGATGCCACCAATCCACATTGGTCACATAAAGTCTCCCGTTGGATTAAACAAGAAGCCAAACAGAATCCCAAGGCCCCCGACCTCAGGGCCTCCTTGACCATCTGGAGCTGACCTTCAACAAGGGCTAAGACCTGAGGCAGGAGAGAGCCTGGGCTCAGCGAGAGAGGGTGGCAGACCACCTGGGCTGGACTCTGGACATCCAGCCAGCCTAGGAGCTGGTGGGGCTGTGTCACTGTCTACCACTGCCACCACACAGGGCTCTGCCTGAGGACCCGCTGCTCTGTGCAGCCAAGTTCTCTCTGAAGCCCCACCGCTTGGGGACCTCATATCTTCACCCTCTTCTCGCTGCCACCAGCCCCTGCATGCAGTCACCAGCACCACAGCGTCATCACCGTCACGCCACCGTCTCCCCCACTGCCACCTTCCCAGCAGAGCCCACGTGGGGCCTCACCGGGTGCATGGTCCTGGGGTGGGAACTGGTCCTTCTCTCCAGGGATCCTTTCTCTAACTTTTGTCTCAATGAACCTCAGGGCGAACAGGGCCAGGCTGGCATCCAAGGCCCACCTGGGCCACCAGGCCCCCCTGGACCAAGTGGACCTCTGGGGCACCCAGGACTGCCAGGGCCCATGGGGCCACCTGTAAGTATCCTTCCCCTGTCTCCTTCAACATTCAGCCCAAGAACTCTCTGGAAACCTCCGAACCTTGAACAGCCACAAGGAACCTGAGTTCCCGCTATAAAACCCAAGCACCTTGGCCAGGCTGCTGGACGTGGGTGGCCGTGTGAGGAGCTGCCTTCAGTGGCACTCCCCTGTTGCCCTCCAGCTCTGCAAACACACCTGCTGGGTTCATGTCCATGCCTGGCCTTCCTGTAGGGAGACCACCAATCGGCTCCCCCTTTCCCAGGCTCAACAGAGAGCAACTTGGAGAGAAAATCTCCCAGGGCCACTTTTGGTGGCTGTCCCTGACCCCTGGGCTCAGGAAAACCCAGGTCAGAGGCAGTGGTTCTGAAAGGCTCCGAGGGGGCTGGAACACGCTTTCCACGGTGTGTGTGTGTTTCCCACTCTGGGCCCCTGCCAGCCACTTAGAGGGACCAGCATCCAGCCTGAGAATTGGCAGGGCCTCCACTAGGAGGGGTCCAGGCGGCAACAGGGACCCCTTTCCAAGTGACAGGTCAAACCCAGTGGCCACCAACTTGCCCACGTTCAAGCCATGGCCCAGATCCTTCTCCTCCTCAGCCCATTAGCACAACAGAGCCGCTGGGCAGGACAACTCGGCATGTGTCTGGACTTCTCCAGAGAAGAAGGGAGAGGACCGGGTCTATATTGAGGACCGAGTCTATATTTTCAGAGGGACGGGGCTAAGGCAAAATCAGCTTCCCCTTTAATAATGTTTTTCCTGTGGGTTGGAAAAAAAGTTTTCTCTCTTATGACAAAGCTATCATGCATTCATTGTGGAAAAAAAAATAGGAACATAATGAGGAAATGTTTTAAATGGCCTCTTTCCCCACATTAGAGTTCACCCTGTTAACATTTTGGGGAGTCCTTCCTTACCAGCCATGAACAGGGTCCAGGTGGGTAATGTTGTAAATCCCTGAACAGTGGGCATGTGAAGTTCTTCACTTCATGTCATGAAGCTGTGCTGTATCAGAAAAGAGTCCCTCGTGATATCGATTTCGGGGCTGCTGGGCTGTTTATAACTTAGCGAATGAGTCCCCTTGTGCAATCTAGATCCTGGAACAAATGTTTGTGCACATCTCTGAGGGTGTCTCTGAGGTAGATCTAAGAGGTGGAACCATGGGTCCAGTGTCCAGACAAATGGCTTCCACTGTGACTGGCCACATTCGAGATCAGCCAGGCTTGAGTCTGAGCCCCTCAGCTCCCTCCTGGGCTGATCCTGAAACTCAGTCTTGGTTCCCTCTGGGCGGGGGACACTCTGTTTGGAAGGCCATTACCACAGTGTGAAAGTCGGAGTTACTAGAAGCTGGTTCCCTGCTCTGCTCGGCCCCAGCTCAGATTTTAAATCTTTCTGTAACGGACCCCAGAGAGGGAGATTGGTCTAATGTCCACCAGTCCTTACGTGGGAAAATGGAAAACCAGGAAGGAAGTGCATTTAGAAGATGAAACCAAACCAAGCCAAGAAAACCAAAGTGCTCTAAATCCCCCTCTCTGCTGACCAGGGCTCTCCCGCTCAACACAGGATCTCCCCGTCGCGGAACCAAGCCAGGTGGTTTTCTTTGTTAGGTTGTTTATAAGGAACAAACCAGAAAACAAGTTTTTAAAATCAACTGAAACAGGCCAGACCTAGGCATCGTGGTTTCCTGCAGCCCACGCTTGCTGCCCAGACCCACGCCCGAGACCGAGATGGAGCCAGCTTCCCCTGGCCTCTCCCTCTGGCTTCCAAAGGCCCCTGGTCCCACCCCACCTGACCACAGACAGCTGCTGTGGTCACAGCACCCTGGGCAGAGGGAAACAGCAGGCTCCTCTGAAGGTGGGCAGGGCCAGGGCAAAACTGAGGGCCTGCTGGGTAAGGCCGGTTTTCCAGGGAGGGGTCCCAATTAGGAGGCGGGTGGGTGAGGACCTAGACCACACCCCACGGTCAATTTAGCATGAGGTCACCGACCTAGTTTCCAGGGGCGGAGCCCAGCGGAGTTGCCCACGGTGCCCATGTGGTTCCAAAAAGGGACACAAGCCTGCTGTCCCCAAGTGCCCTCCGCAGGTTCCAGATGTTCCTCTGGGTGCTCTAGAACGGTTCTCTGCATACCTGTTCTCTCGTGATGGCTGTCAGGGGCCGCCCTGGCGCAGCCTGCACTATAAACTCACCTCGCTTACCTGTAGAAACCACCCCCACTCACCTATTTCTTGCTTCCACAGGGCTTACCTGGGCCTCCTGGACCGAAGGTGAGAGTCCTCCTGGGTGGTGCATCAAACAGGTGGGAGGGTTCCCTGCAGGAGGGGGCTGGGGAAGGAGCTGAGAGACCGGCCAGCTTGGCTCATTTCCAAGGCCCCGCCGTCCCTGTAGGAGCTGCTCCGGTTCCTGCCCGTCTTGACCCACTGCGGGTTCAGGCCTGAGCTGCCGCCGCCATAGAAAGTTCACGGTCTCATAAGAGACTCAAGGCAGATGCCTGCGACACCATCACAATATCCCAATAAAATGGTGTTCGCAGGGTTTCAGAGCTGGAAGCCACCTTGGAGTCATCTGGTCTCTCGTGGAACCTTGCACAGAAGCCCACAATGTCAAAGAGACCCTCCCTTTCGAGCCGAGGGCTCTGAGGCTCTGGGGACAAGGACACTGATTTCACCCTTCCATTTTATGAATGTGGGAGCCGAGCATCCTGGGAAAAGTGGCTCATCCACCTTCCACAGAGTCGTTGGTGGAACCAGAACTGACCACCAGGGGTCCTGAGTCCCTGCCAAGCTGGCCCTTCCCAGAAGGCCTCAGCCTGTGCACACGGGGACTGTGTTGATGAGCAGAAGAGTCCCCAAGGAGTCTTGTCCCAGGGGTGGCTGGAGGTGGCTGTCGAAGGGGCCCCTAGAGATTTGGAGTTGTTGGGAGGAAGGGAAGTGGTATTGTGTGGGAGCCGTGTGGCCGTTTGGGCCTTGGGAAAGTCACCTAATGGTTGTCTCTTTCTTCCCAGGGAGACCCGGGGATCCAGGGCTACCACGGCCGGAAGGTAAGAAGGAGAGGAGAACCCTAGCCCTGGGCAGCCACGAGGGGCCCCACGGAGCCCACAGAGCTGGGCTCGGTTAGGCACGAGTACATTGGACATGTACCACCCCGTGTGAGCTTCGCGTCACTTGTGAGGTTGCCTGAGCAGGGTTCAGTGTTTCCACTGGGAAAAAGACAGGGGCAGAGACAGGAGGGCTCTGGGCCTGGCATACCTCAGGCCCAGGAGAATCCCTTGTGCCCCCCTGGGCAGCCATGTCTGGACTGGTCCCATGGAGGTCTGATAAGTAGAAGGAAGATTATAGGACCCTCCCTGGGTATGGCTCCATGCTGAGCTTGGGGACCATGGGTGGGGACCACCCTGCTTTCTGACAGCTACCAGATCAGGAGACAGAAGCACTCCTGTACAAATAGCCCTGGTGTAACAATATGGTACCTCACAAGGTGCTTGTGCATACAGGGGTGGGGGGATGCAGGTAAGGAGGGATTCCAGAAGTGCCCTGGGAGAAGACAACCAAGAGCTCAACTTTGATGAGTGGGGACCTGTGTTGGTCAGCTATTGCCGCGTAACAATCCATCCCACATGTCTGACTTAAAACAAATATTTATTCCACATGATTTATGCACTGGTGACCTGGGAGTTCTGCAGGTCTCACCTGGGCTTGCTCATGGGGTTGCTTATCAGATGATAGCTGGAAGGCCAAGACGGCCTCATCCTTGTGTCTGATGGTTGATGCTGGCTGGGGGCCTCTGCTCTTTTCCCCGTGGCCTTTGTCCTCCAGTTACGCGGGCTTCCTTACACCATGGCAGGCCCAGGACAGCATTCAAAATGAGCAGCTCTCGGGACCCAGGCACTTTCCCAGCACCTGCTGACATCCCATTTTATCAATGCCCTAAAAGTCAAAGCAAGTCACATGACTAAGTCATGTGCCTCAGCATAGGAAGGACCTTGGTCTCCACTGCTTGATCAGAGGCGTAGCAGAGCATCTGTGGTCATTTTCAGTCCACTCCTGCCATCCTTTCAGCCTGCCAGTTTGAAGGGAGATGTTATTTTAGACAGGAAACAATTCGAGCACGGGCCCAGGAGCAGTCGTGACGGTGACTGTAAGAGCATAATAACATTTTTCATCATAGTCACTACTTACTGAGCCCCTGCTACACTCCCTACACCATCCCTCCACCTGGCCTGTTTCTAATCCTATCATCCTGGCGCGGCCCTGCTTCTGTTTAGTAGGTGGGGAAACTGAGGCTCGCGTCATGGCTGGGAAGGAGCAGAGCAAGGATTCAAGTCCAGATTGGGGTTCTTCCAGTCTCACCTGCTGCTAGGAGCTCATCCTTGCCCTCCAGCCCCTGGATGGGAAGCTTCCAAAGCCTTCCAGGGGAAAAAAAGAGGCAGGATGGAGAGGCACCAGGAGGAGGAAGGCATGTTGGAAGGGGAGGACCCATTCAACCATGAAACACACTCCTCACTCCTGCAAGAGGGCGGCTGCCATCACCACGTTGTTTTATGGGTGCTTGGCGGGTGAAATGCTGAGGCCTGAGAGATCTTTAATTAGTTCTGCATAAACTGAGAAACTTGTAGTATGTCAGGAAGTGGAAATTATAGCTCCCACAGTTGCCTCTATCCACTCATGCAGACTCACAAAATTTACTGCCTCCTGGTGCAGCTCAGGGTTGGTTTTCCAATTAGAAGCCAGACCAGCTCTCTCACGCTGTGAAGGGGCTGAGGGGCTGGAAGAGGGTCCCCCGGGGTCATGGTGAGGCCCTGAGCTGGCATCATACCATGTTGGGTGCCTGCATCTGCTGCAAACCAGAATTCTGGTTCCTCCGAAAAGGAGGCATACCTCAGGCCCAGGAGAATCCCTTGTGCCCACCTGGGCAGCCATGTCTGGACTGGCCCCATGGGGGTCTGATAAGTAGAAGAAAGATGACAGGACCCTCCCTGGGTAGAGCTCAAGGCTGAGCTTGGGGACCATGGATGGGGACCACCCTGCTTTCTGTAGTTCTGGTCTGTTGTTCTGGGGATGCAGAGGCCCCAGCTGAGGCTGGGTGTCCTGACGCCAGAGCACCCGGGCCCGGGAGTATGGCCATCCTAGGTGCAGACTGTAGCAAGAATCCTTCAACTCTGGCTGCATTGAATTTGCAGAGACAAACAGGGTGCTCCAGGGCAGCTCCTGGCCCCAAGAAGCCAAGAGGCTAGCTCTGGGGATAGAAGGAGGCTCCTTCAAGCACCACTTGCTGAGGGTGGGGACAGGTGACTAGGGAGGAGCAAATGCCCTCCAGGAAGAGCAATCCCAGCTCCACCAGAGGAGCCTCCCAATGCCCAGGTCCTTGGGACAGAGTGGGGGAGGGACGCAGGGGCTCCCTTCCTGGGCTGTTCAAGTGGCAGGTGGGTAACGCTGGTCTGCGTCGTGTTCAGATGGGAGACTGGGTTAAAAGTTCTCCCAGTTCAGGGAAGCCATGGCTTGCTGGGGACAGGTTGGCTGCACATTGCCTGAAGGAGCAGCCCCTGGCTTTCTGACTTGAGCTCTGTCTGCCTGTGTCCAAGTCTTCTAAACCCACATGCAGAGCTGTCAGAAGCATCAGCACTCTCAGGGCTCACAGGAAAGAGGAGAAGGCCCTCCTCTCCGTGCTGGACTCTCGCCTCCCTCCCTTCTTTCTCTGCCAGACCACCCGGCTCTGCTCTTCCACCACGGCTTCTTCTCTTGCAGTGTGGAGAGGCTGGGGACCTGGCCCCCCTCCCTGCTTCTCTGGATCCCTGGAAGGCTCCTGCAGTCCTACAGGCTGGTGGCTCCCAGCCCAGGACAACAGCAGAGGGTCCCACTCCCAAGGATGTGGGGGCACTCCTCAGCCCCACAGGGATTGGTAGGTGTCTTGACCCTAGTGATTGCCACGTCTACACGGAAATTCGCTTCCCCTCAGAATCCCGAGATGAAGAGTTTTTTTGTTTTGTTTTTTTTCTCTTTCTCTCTTTTTTTTTAATCGTTGATGCCCAAAGACAAGTTTGCAATACTTTGCGTCTCTGGGTTAGCCAGAGTTCAATCATAGGCTGCCTTGCTTGGTCCTGTCGCCCAGTGGTTAGAGCTCCTCCTCCCATGGTATAGATAAGACGTTCAGAGAGGTTAGCCCTGCGCCCAAGATTGTATAACTAATGTACAGCATGCTGGGATGAGAAGCCACGTCTCTTGAATCCACGCCTGACGGCAGCCTTAGACCACCCTCCCCGTGGTTTCTCTGGGATGGGGAGGCTGATCTCCAGAACTCCCTCCCTCTCTTCTCCCTGGGAAGAGCTCAGATAGGAGGCTGAAGGGGGCGTGGTCACACCTGCTTGAAAGCTGCATTTGCTCCCGCCCACCACCCCAGGGAGGAGCTGGAGCCCATGGGTGGGAATAGGGCTGAGACAGAGACCATGTAACTGCCCCTTGCTGTCAGGGCATGAGGGGACCCAAGGGGTCACGCACGGATCCACCACGGGAGTGTCCCTTGACACATGAGCAGGGAGGTCTCTTTCAGCCCAGGGTAGACCTGAACTTCTCAGCCTGCTGAGGATCAGCCCCATCCACTGCTACCTCAACCCTACTGCTGGACTGGGCCTGGCGTCTTCTTAAAGGCCAGCAAGGCCGGCTTCTCCACCAGCTTCTCAAGACCAAAGCCCAGCGCAGTCTGTGCCCACTCGGGCCAGCCCTCCTGCCTAGACCCTGCAAGCATCGCTGAGCACCCACGTGGTACCAACTCCATCAAGCACGCGGCAAGACACAGAATGTGCTCAAAGCATCGCCACCTCGGCTCCCTTTCAGGAGAGTCACTGTCAGACTACGTGGGTCACAAAACCTGAGGGGAGCTCATCTCCAGGTGTATCAGAGCTGGTACTCGTCCCAAGTGGGGGTGCAGCTGCCGCCTCTGCCCTGGGGTGTTAAGCTCCAGCGTTCGCATGGAGAACCAGGCTGCGGCTCACAGTGCCTCCTGCAGGCTGCTCCAGACCAGAGGAGCCCGGATGCCAGGGCCACCGATGACTGCCCTTGCTCCAGGAGGCCTGAGAGACAGTCCTCGGGGCAGGGGCGCCCAGGGAGGAGAGCCCAGGGGCAGCCCCACCTCATTCTCCTGTCGGAGGGTGTGATGATTCTGACCCGCCCGTCAGAACAAGGACCAGGACGTCACTCTAGAACTACGGGCAGCGTTGTTATGGATGCCTTTCTGAGTCTCCCCTACAAGCGAGGCTGTCCCCGGCTCTCTACAAGCACCGTTTTCCTGTCTCCCTATGACAGCCCCGTGAGACGGGTCTCACTCCTACCCCAGCTTACAGAAGAGCACCTCGGGGACCCCAGGATATCCAGTAAGCCTCCCCCTCGGTCCTTCCATGGGAGAAAGCAGAGGTGGACGCTGTTCTCATAAGAAGGCCATGACTGGACTGAGGCCACCGGGCACCTCCAGCCCTACCTGGAGGACCTGTGGCAGAATCACAGAGGACTTGTTGCCCTGTTCAGTCAAAGACTAAGGAAATGGAGTGCTTTTCCCACTAGCACCCCCCCACACACTGATTCCCCAGGCGGTTGGGACTGTCCCTGACATCCAGTGCCACCATGCAGCTTCTCTCCACCCTCTGCGACAGCTCCTCCTGAAGGTCCCTGCACCCCTGCTGCTCCCCAAGGGCCCGAGTGACCCCAGGCCTCCAGGGGCGTTCACATGCTGCAGAGGGCTCCGGACAGATGGGAATCTGTGGGGGTAGGGACAGCATTTCCTTTCAAAGCCATGAAATCTCAGTGGGGATGTCCAGACCATTTAAATTAAAGCAGATCAGAAAACTGAGACACCAGCCCCAGATCTGAGGCCCCCCGGGGGCTGCAGGGACGCCAGCCCCCACCCCGCGCTCTCTGAGCCCGGTTTCTTCTGTACTCCAAAGTCCACAGATTAATTAGAGCTGACTTTTCTTTTTGGAACTAACTACAAAATCAACCGATCTCAAATTGAGATTACAAGCCAGCCGCCCTTCCAAAGCCCTGGCCTTCCATGGGGCGCCCGACCCCGGTAATTCCCTAGATCACTTCCTGCCGGCCCTAATTACCGGAGGACCTGGGATTTCCGTGGTTCCGGTCCTTATTGGTCTGGAGACTGGCTGGGGCAGGGAAGCAGGAATTGAGCTGTGTTTTTCCCGGAAGGGAGGCCTGGGAACTTTTTCTGGGGGGAGAAAGGCATGAGCACCCCACCCCCATGGTTTCCAGTCCAGGGAAGGGCCCTGGTCCCGGCCTGTGCCTGCTGCTGCCTGCTGCGCCCCCAGCCCTCCACCCCCCACTCAGCCAGGCCTTCCTCCTCCCCTGCAGAGAACAAAGGCTCCGTGTTCCTTGCCTTCAGCCCCGGGCCCTCCCCACCCAGACCTCAGGTTACAGGGGTCCATCGTGTCCTGGAGTTTCCTGGCCTGACCTTTGTTTGGCTGGGAGCTGACCTTGAAGCCCCCTACCTCCCTCTAGACCATCTCAGTCGCCAAGTCCCTGCCCAGCCCCTTCAACAGACAGTAAATCACCCATTGAGAAGCCACTCCTACAGGACCAGAGCGCGGCCAGGTGAACTCGGCAGCGCTGGCTCGCTCTGTCCTGTCTTGAAGGAGGGGTCTTCCACCTAGAAGCTGCGCAGAACAGAGGACCTATTGATGCCACACTGCGCTCCCGTGCAGCCTCCCCACCCCCACCTGGAGCCTGAGTGGCAGCTCTGAAGTGGAGGCTGGGACAGGCCTCCACCCCCAGGGCCCTCCCTGGGGGGCCTCCTCAGCTTCAGCAACTGCAGCCCACCTTTTCCAGGTCCTGGTTCTTGGCATCAAGTTTAAAGAGCCAGCCTCCCAGAGGGGTGGCCGGGCACAGCTTCTGCCCTCACGCGCCACGCACATGGACCAAGACTCTTGGTCACTCTGGGGACGCCCACTTCCCCAGCCACAGAATGACCCTAGATGGCTGAGAGCCCCTGGGGAGCCCGTGAGGTCCCCACGGGGAAGACCAGGAAGGGAGGAGCAGAGACAGATCAGAGCCCAGCAGCCCCTGAAGACCCGCCCAGTCCTGAGCCCGTGGATGGAAACTGCGGCCGACTCCGGACCGAAAACGTTGAAAATAAGAAAACAGAGACAGAGTGCTCTGGATACATTCACAAGGACCAGCCACAAGCAAGGCCCCGCGATCGGAAGTGTGTCCCCATCCTCCTTCAGCCAGATGTCTCCTGCCTGTGTGCCCTTGCCCGGGTGACCCTAGACCCTGGAGGATTACTGTGGCCCCCTCTCACCTCATGCACGGTCAGGAAGCAGGGTCTCCTGGTCTAGGAGAGACCAGCACCACCCCCAGCCCTGAGGTCAGGCAGGGCCAAGCCCGCAGCCTGGGGCCCTGAGCCTGACTCTAATGATGGAGGAGGGAGCTGCAGGGTGGGGTCACCCAGGAACCCCTGCTTCCTGCCCAGCAAAGCAGGGGTGGGGCCTAGAGGGGGATCAAGGGAGCTTGGGTCATTTGCAGAATTAACCGACTTGACCCAGAGGAGAGGGAAGGGCGAGGTCAGCCACCCTGCCCAGGAGGCCACCTTCCCAGGAGGCTCCGGGGAGCCGGGAGCACATGGTGTGTCTTTCCGTTCAAACCCACGTGGGCCGAGGACCACGCCAGCCAGCCGACACCTCTCACGCTGGTTTTGTTCTGCACAGTCTCTTCAGAGAGGAGCGTGAAGCAGGCCCCACCTTTCCATCTGCCCTCCAGTTTTAGGGTGCTTCTCCCCGCCATAGCCGTGGGCAGGAGGAGGGACCAGAGCCCCCAGGACCCCTCCCAGAACTGCATCTGCATTCACAGCTAAGACTCCCTCCCCAGCCAGGCCTTCATCTTGAGCTGTCAACCTAGAGAATGTCCCCACCTCTCCTCAGGGTGGTGCAGAGGAGCCAGGATGGGGCTGGGTGGCGGGAGAAGGCGGGAGCTGGCCTCTGGTCTCATCTAACTGTGCAAATGAGGAGCCTGGGGCAGAGAGGGCAAGTGGCTGGCAAAGAGTCATACAGACACCCCAAAGGGCCGTGGGAAGAGGGGGGCTGGAACCTGAGGGAAGCTGAGGGAAAGAAGAAGGGAGGAGAGGCCCCTGAACAGTCAGGGGCTCCTAAGATGATCTCCCACCTGTACCCCACCAAGGGATTCCATCTGGGGACTCCAGGATGAGTCAGCCTGGTGGAGCCAGTTGGAGTGTTAGCAGGGGATCCTGGTCCTTCAAAAGAAAGGGTGACGGGGCCCTCCACGGACGCTCCTAAGAAGGGCCTCTGAGCACCATCCCAGTCAACTTCAGACGAGATCCTGTCCCGCCCCCTGCTGGCCACAGTGCAGAGCTACATGCCAGGCAGGCCCAGAGGCTCTCGGGGCTAAGCAGCCCTCCCTGTAAGTGAGCTGAGCTGCCTCCAACCCTAGGGGTCACCGACCCAGGAACCCAGCAGAGGGTGTTTGGTGCTTTGAGCTTGCTGTGATGATCTGGTGGAGGCAGACAGAGCATCGGTGTGTCTGACATTGGGGCGGCCAAGGGAAACAAGTACCTGGGCTTCATCAGGCAACAGACGTGTGTCCAAAGCCCTACTCTGCACCAACCTGGCAATCACCCCAGCCTCTCTGAGCCACTGTTGCTTACCCAATAGACGGGAAGAGCATCGCTCCACAAGAGAAAGGACACTTGGAGACCCTGTAGCTGGAGAATGGAAAGTGAGGACCCCAGAGCCGGACAGGGAGTATGCAGGAGGCAGCTGGGCCTCGCTCTGCTCTTTCCATAAAGTGGGACTTAGCAGCTGGGGCAGACCTGGCTGCCCGCTGGCCTGCTGTGGCCCCCTCCTGAATCTGGCTCTGCCCTCCCCCATCTGTGGATGAGGGACATTGGTCAGGGTGAAGGAGGGCTCTGGCATTGGGAGGTAAAAATTCAGGCACTGAAGAGGATGAAGGTGAAGCATCCCAGACACACGTGACTCTGGGTGCAGATGGCAAATGCGAAGTGCTGATGTGAGGAGCCAACGAGGGCCATCGGGGGTCACAAAGGGCTTCATGGAGCCATGGTGTTGGGCCAGGGTTTTGAGTTGAGGAAACAGCAGAAAGGCATAGAGTCATGAGACTGGGTGGTGTTTCCAGCAGTGCAGATAAGAGCCGATGCACACCAGGGGACCAGGGGACCAGGCCAGAACGGAGGTGGCCCTTTTCCTACAGTCAGTACTGGGCAGTGGGTGTTGAAGTAGGGGAGTCTCATGACCCAGCCTGTGTGTGGGAAGCTTGCCTGGACTCCCGAGTGGAGGAAGAGCGGGAAGTCACACTAGCCATGGCCAGGAGAGGGGCAGACCAGCAAGTCCCGTAAGATGGCAGAATGGGCAGAGTGGACAGCTGGAAAGCTAGGGAGCTGGGGGCAGGTGGGACCAGGTGACCCTCTGCCTTTAGAAGCCAGAAGGGCTTGCAGCCTGGTCCAGGGACCACAGCACTCGGACCCCCCATAGGACGGCTCCCAGGAGCAGGGTCTGTCAGGGCTCTGGTGGCCCATGGCATAGACTTCAGGTGGAGGAGGCTGCAGCAGCCTGGGAGCTTCACCTATTGCTGGACAACATCCTGGCCCCGGCTGCAGCATCCTGCTGGGGCATCCTGTGGAGTTCAGCTCACGGAGACAGGGTGGCCCTCCCCCTCCCCTGACATGGCAGGTTACGTCTTGGCCCACGCACCTCCTTGTGGCGTGTCCCCTCTTTCTGGTCTTACTCCTCCCCCATGGATCTGGAATTTTCAGGGGGAGACAAAGAGGTTGAAGATAAAGAGGGGCAGAGCAAACCTGTGACATCCCAGACAGGTGACAGTTCAGCAGGAGCCTCTGGGTGAGCAGAAACAGGAAAGGACACTGAGAGATAGACGGGCAGCACCCAGGCCCAGACCCACTGGCCCTGGGAAGCATTAGACCCAGGTGACGTGGGAGGGAAAAGACCTCAGATGAAGAGAGGCAAGGCCACCCTGGCCCAGCTGACAGGTGCAATGCTGGGAAGCCTGCTGGGACAAAAATGGGGAACAACTCCCAGACAGGGGCCCAAGGGAAGGTGGTCACTGGTTAGCAGCCACTGGGCTGCGCCATGCTCCAGGTCCTGCCTGGTCACAAGGTGGCAGTAGATCTTGAGCACGTCACCTCCCACTCAGATTCCACTGGGCAAGCCTCTGTGGGGGCCCTTCCTGCTCGATCTGTAACTTGGTCCTTCTGCAAGTTGACGTCACTTGGCCAAGGGCACTGGCCCACGTGGCTGCACCCACAGCAGGGTCCTCAGAGCCCGTGTACCAAGCTTCCAGCCAGGCGGGTCTCGCTGACTTCCCTGCAAGCCACAGGCCCGGCGTCTGGTCCCCTTCTCATTGTTTTTCTTCTTTCTTCCTTCAGGGAGAACGGGGTATGCCAGGGATGCCGGGCAAGCACGGAGCCAAGGTACCTGTCCCTTGCACACCCCAGGCAGTCCCCAAGGCCCCTCCCCGGGGGTCAGGCTCTGGCCCCCTGCTGGGTGCACACTTCCTCCCTGGACCCTCTCCCCTGCAGCGCTTGCCTGTCCCCCAGGTAGGGGCAGGTGGGGCTCTATTTTGGCCCACAAGTGATCCCTCACCAGTGCCCCCACCCACGTGGCCAGGTCTCCTCCTGGGACATCTGGTCATAAGGAGACTCTCAGATGACTCAGCTCCGGCTGTGGGCCTGAGACCCAAGTAAGAAGCAGGGACCCTTCGAAAATCATCTCCCCCGTCCCCCCTGGGATTTACTAATTAGCACTTTGGGTCACCTGTTCACCTACGGTACATCATCTTGCATTAATATAAAAGTGGGGTTCATTCTCAGCCATCCCTAACCCATGAAGGCAAAGGACCAGAGAGTTCCGGGGGAGCTTGACCCCACATCCACACTCCAGATTAACAACATGATCAAACCAGTCCCTTGGTTTTGTGTCCTCTGCAATTCTCCCCTCCCCCAGGGGCCTCATTCTAGACCCCTCCCCTCCATCTCCTCCTTCTTTCATGTTCCCGTGAAGCCCCTCTTCCCTCTCAGGGACACCCCCTGGAGCCCTGTCTATCAACCCATGGTCCCTGCAGTGCCTCTGTAGAAGCCTGGCAGGCCTGAGCCTCATGACCAGTGTGCCCACTCCGTGCAGGGCACTCTGCAGGGGCGGGGGTGCTGGGCTCCAGCAGAAGTGCGCAGTCCTCCTTCACCCCCTCCCCACCCCGGGAAAGGGCTAGCGTGTCCTCCGTGCTCCAGACCTAGGAAGCTTTCATACCATTTTTTTCTTTCTGCCAGGGGGCTCCTGGGATCGCCGTGGCCGGAATGAAGGTCAGTAAACCCTGAAATCCCAAACAGGGCAGGTTGGGAGAGCTGGCTTGGGAGGTCAGCTGCAACAGCAGGGGCTCCATGGCATGGTGGCTGGACTGAGGAGAGGACAGACAGGATCAGGAAACATTTTCCTCAAAGCAACATTCATGCCAGATGCACCACCTTAAGACAGATGTTGATGTCTTGCAAAAAGGTAGTGAAGCTTTGCCAGCCCTCACAAGCCTGCCAGTGCACAAAGGGAAGCCAGTTCTTTGCCATGTGCTCTAAAATTCAGCAGCTCCATGCTTCTGAAGCTTCAGAGAGGATAGCAGGAGTGATTCTCCTGAACTTCCACCCTAAGCACCCATTCAGTTGGCAAGAAGAGGCACCTTGGAAGACATTGCACAGGACTACCTAAAGGGGGCGCTGTGTCCAAACCAAATGTCCATCCCTTCCTCTCCTTCTTTTGGGTTCCCTGCTCAGGCTCACATGTGCCACCCCCTCAACTGGGGGAAGGGTAGGACCCTCTAGGGACCCACAGCCCAGGAGGTCTCCCATAGCCTGGGACTGCCTGCCTGAGCAGAGGAAAACCTGGAGTGGCCCCATGTCCCACTGACACCCCCACATACCCACAGTACCTTAGCCTTAGTGCTCTCTCTCCCTCTCCCTCCCTCCGTCCCTCTCCTTTCTTTACCTATTTCTGCCTTTTTTTTTTCCACACAGGGTGAGCCAGGGACCCCAGGAGCCAAGGTACTGAAGCAGAGGGACCGTTCCGGGCGGCATGGAGCATGGGTCGGTGGTGGGGTGGTGGGAGGAGCTGCTGTGGTTTGCTCTTGGCCCCCTGAGGACAGCCCAGGGCTCTTCCAAGCAGAGAAGGGTCCTCTTGTCAGGAGCACCCTGCCGATGCCCTCCTCTTCCCCAGATCCTGGTCTGTATGCGTGCCACGGTTGTCTTCTGCACTTGCAGGGCTCTTTCTTTGTTGTCTAGGACAAGAAGAGATGTCGCGTGAATTTTTTTTTTCCTCCATGGTTTGAGAAACGTAGGGTTAAAAGTATCACGCTGATTTCTGTATTTCAGGCCCTCTCACTTCCTTTAAAATGCTAAATGAGCATTGGAAAGTCCAAAAAGAAAAATATCTTATGCAGCACCTTCAAAACTTCTTTTGGACAAAAGCACCCCTTCATGTAAGAGGAGAAGTTTAGGGGACCAGTCTCCTGGGAGCACTGGTCTTTGATCACTGCCAACCGCTCCCCTCCCCTCGCTTATCAATCTCGCTTATCAATGTCTTATTCAAAGGGGACCCAGGAGCAGCAGGGGAACCTGGGGCCCCCAGGTTTACCCAGAAAGAGGGGGCAGTGGGTAATAGATGGTGTCTTTTTTTTTTTTTAAAGAGAGAAGTGAGAGAAAGAGAGAGACAGAGAGAATTTTTAATATTTATTTTTTAGTTTGCGGCGGACACAACATCTTTGTTGGTATGTGGTGCTGAGGATCGAACCCGGGCCGCACACATGCCAGGCGAGCGCGCTACCGCTTGAGCCACATCCCCAGCCCAATAGATGGTGTCTTGAGCTTGAGCCCCTCACCTGGCCTCACTGGCCCCTGTTGTGTCCCTGTGGCTGATGTTCCCTGCAACGTGCTGCGGGTCACGTGTCCCAGGAAGAGGGGACTGGCAGGTGGCCCAGCAGAGCTGCAGAAACTCACACTTGAGAACACACAGCCCTCTTGGAAGCCCTCAGCTCCCCAACAGAAGCCCAGCAGGCAGGAGAGCCTGTGTCCCCGTCCTGTTCCTGGAGGACCTCCTAGGCTGGACCCACATCCTTCCCCTTTAGACATGGCCCATTCTGGTCAAGGCACAACGGAGACCAGCCCAGCAGGACAGGACTCACCTCCCTCCCATCACAGGGCACCACCTGGCCCTCCTTGGGCAGCTCCCGGCCATTTACCACTCAGCCTCTACACAAGGGCACGCAGACAGGGGGTGACATCGAGAGCCTTAATGTGGCATCTTTTGTGGCTCCAGCTAGAAAGTTCTTTGAGACATCTGACCAAATTGTGGTCCCAGAGCACCCAGTTTGTGTCTACATTTGTAGACACAAATACCGCTGTCCCTCAGCTCTGTTTAGACAGGAATTTCTCATGTCACACTGCTGGGATGCGTACCTGACCTCGGACACTGCTGTGGACTAAATTGTGTCCCCAAGATTCTAGGTCCAACCCTGACACCAGGATGACTGTACTAGGGAACAAGGAGATAATTAAGGCCAAATGAGGTTATAAGGGTGGTCTCCTAATACAAGGGGTGGCCCTGTAAGGGGAAGAGAGATCTTTCTCTCTCTCTGCCCTGTGAGGACACAATAAGAAGGCAGCCATTAGCCAGTGAGCAGGCCTCACCCGACTCAGCCAGGCTGCACCCTGGTCTCAGGCCTTCCAGCTTCTGGGGCGTGTGAGACAGACCACCCAGGCTACGGGATTGTTCCAACAGCGCACAATGAGTAATGTAGTCCCAGTGAAGGCAGAGAAGATTGTGTGTATAGGAAGCGGAGCAGCAGGTGACCCGGGCTGGACCCGCTCAGCAAGGGTTGTCCACAGCCAGGTGACCTGCTGGGTCCTGGCTTGCTTCTGTGAAATGAAACTGGGGTTCAAGTACCTCTAAGGGCCTTTCTAATGCATGTCGTAGGGAGAAGGTGGTGAGAGACCTGCTGTATCAAAGTACCCCAGACTAGGGTATAGAACAACAGAAGTATGTTCTAGAGGTTCTAGAGGTTCGAAGTCCAAAGCCAAGGTGTTGGCAGGGATGCTTCCTTCCGGGTGCTAGGAGGGAGAATCTGCCTGTGCCTCTCTCCTAACTGCTGGTAGTTGGGGCCATCTTTGGTGACCCCTGGTTTGCAGAACTATCACCCACCTCGGCCTCCACCTCACAGGGCTTTCTCCCTAGGTGTGTGTCTGCAGGCCCCTAGCACACTGGATTAGGGGCCCACCCTAGCCCAGTACGACCTCATCTAAACCAATTACATCTGCAATGACCCTGGTTCCAAATAAGGTCACACTGTGAGGCACTGGGGACTAGAACTTCAACACGGGAGCTTGGAGGGAGATAATTTGACCCACAATAGGACACAGACTTTTCAAAATATTCCTTCGAAAAGAAGGTTTCAGTTAGATGGGTTTTGTCTTCCTAGAGGTAGGAGGAGGTGGGCAGAAAGGTCAGCAGGGAAACTCTAAGGGACAGATGATGGGGACATGAAGAAGGGCACAGCAGATTCAGGAAAGAAGGGGTCCCCCAAGCAGTGGGTCTTCAGACTTCCCGCTCTCCCCAGAGGGTCTCAAGGCTGCTGGCCTTTGTTATGTGTGTGGCCAGTGTCACTCCTCCGTCACATGAGAGATGAGGGCCAAGGTCATGTGGGAACAGGGAGAGCAGGGATGCAGTTTGTCACCAGCGTGAAGTGGCCCAGTGAAGGAGCCAATCCAAATGGGACCTGGAAGTGGAGCCCTTGAGAGATCAGCCCAAGGAGGGCCAGGTAGGAGCGAGGAGAGCAAGGCCCTAAGACACTTCCCACCCCGTACTGTCTCCCCGCAGGGCGAGAAGGGAGCTGCCGGTTCCTCTGGGCTCCCCGGTCTTCTGGGACAGAAGGTAGGTGTGTGCCAGCTCTGAACGGCGGGCTCCCTGCAAGGCCCCTGGTCCTTCCTGGTCCCACACATTTCCTGGGGCCTCACATTAGAGGTGTCCCTCTACCAAATCGGGGAGAAGGGGCCACAGATAGGCTCTGGTGTACCAAAAATCTGCCCCAATACAAAAATCTAGGTAGCTACGACCTGAGGAGATTTCTTTTTTCCTCCTCCTTCTTCTTTTGGTACCAGGGCCATCTGAACACACTGTGGCCCCAGGGAACCCAGTTTGTGTGTACGTATGAGCACAGCTTGACCCTTGAGCCACATCCCCAGCCCTTTTTAGAGACAGGGTCTCACTGAGTTGCTTAGGGCCTTGCTAAGTTGCTGAGGCTGGCTTTGAACTCACGATCCTCCTGCCTCCACCTCCCGAGCTGCTGTGATTACAGGTGTGCGCCACCCTGCCCGGGAGAGATGTCTTTGTACACGCTCTGAAAACCTGCCCACAGTCCACAGCTCTGAAGGATATTTCATTTTACAGAGACTCAAGGCCACATGTGTCTGGGGAGAAGTGCACGAGATGGGCACCTTGGGAAGTCACGGTACACCTCAGCCTGCTAGAGGCTCTGAGCACCCACAGCAGAGGAGCTGCCAAAGCTTCCCGTCAGGCTCCACTCCTCAATGTGGTTAGCCTCCGACCCTTTTTCACATTACAAAGAGCCCACTGAGGAGTGTTCCACAGAACACACTTTGAGAAACACCACATAGTCGCAGGAGCTGATAGGTCTGTGGTTTCAGTTGTAATCCTGTCCCGCCTCAGTGACCAGGGCCACACTTTCCATGCACAGCAGACCACGGATCTGGAGCCCAGAGCTAGAGCCCCTGGGCCCATAGTGTCCTCCTGCACTCAGCAGAGCCCGAGGGGTGGCCTCCTGCTTGTCCTCTGGCTGTAAGGGGAGGAAGCAGCAGGCGAGGGAGCTAGTGGAGGGGTGAAGTAACCCTGCCTTCCACCCCCAGGGAGAGAAAGGTGACGCTGGCAACTCTATTGGAGGAGGCAGGGGTGAGCCCGGCCCCCCAGGGCTCCCTGGGCCCCCAGGGCCAAAGGTGAGTTCAATGTCAAGGGAGATGTCCGTCTGCCATCTTTACCTTCCGTGTGTCCTCAGGCCTAACATCCTGGACGCCTCCCCTTCTTGAGCCTTCTCCTGGTTTTGCCCAGTAGATTCTAGAAAAGCATGGACCCAGGTCCTGCTTCTAAGCAGGTGACCAACCCTCCAGGAGCAGTGTCCCCCTGGGCAGAGGGATGGTCCCCCACGCGTTAACTGAGTCAGGGACTGAGAGCTTCAGGCCTTAGCACGGCCAGGAGCCCTCACCTGGTGCAGACACGCTCCGGGGGAGGAGGAGGGCAGGGCGGAGTGGAGGGGGCAGCGGTATAGGACCACCCTCCCTCACCTTTCACTGGCTGAAACTGCGGTGGTAAGGTCCGGGTTTCCCAGAGCCGATGTGTCCTGTGTTGTCTGATTATTTCTGCAGCCCAGGAAATGAAGGGGAGTCTCTCTAGCTCTTCATATTGTTGTAGGGACAGACGAGGCCAGGCACCGAAGACAGCAGGAAACAGTTTTATCTGGCTGCAGCCAGGTTCAGAGGGCACAGCTTTTGCTCTAATCAATCAATCAATCCCCTGAGCCCCAAGTTTAGGTAGTTTCAGAGTTTTATACCCAGCATGGAAGGGAGGGGCTCAGAAGTTCACAGTCTGCAGAAGTTCACACAAAAGCAGCTTTTTCTGTCATTGTTCTGGGCAAGTTAACCCTTCAAGGACAACACCTGAGAAGGGGAGAGCTTCTTCTCCCCTTTCTTTCCCCCACCCCCCTCCAGTTGTTACCATGGAGCCCCATTGTAACTTATCTTAAAAATGTAGACATCTCTGTGAAGCCCAAGGCCAGAGGCCTTGTGTGCACATTTCTAGAAACTACTATACTGGATACATGTTTGTGAAAATCTAGTAAGGGGGTCTCCAGCACCTGGAGTGCTGTCATCTTCGCAGCCAGTGGCCAAGTAAAACAGGGCGACAGGAAAATAGGAAGTTTGTCTACATTGAACTCTTTTGTAGAGACTCTTTTGCTGACAGTCCTAAAATCAGCCATGGTGAAGATTTTTGGAGAAGCCCAGTTAAGACTTTTCTGTGGAGAAAGGGGGTGCCACTTCAGTATCTCTAATGATCTGACGCAATGTGCTCGTTCAGTACATCGACATCCCCCACGGGCCTGCCACAGCTGGCCCTGCACAGCAGGGGGGCTGCAGGGAACCTGCCCTTGGTTCACTCTCAATCTAGCAGGAGAAGCAAACCTGTGATTCAAAGGTAGAATGTAGGGGACCCCAGTGTCCCCAAAGGCAGGCAAGATGAATGGTGGGCAGGGTCTCCCGCCAAACCCCACATATGCCCTGACTGGCTGGAGCAGCAGCTTTGCCGAAGGCAGCCCTGCCCGCCCCCTACTCACCCACTGTCCCCAGGGCTGTCCCATGAGTCACAGGCAAGGGGCTGCCACAGATTGGATCTCCTCTGGAGCTTGGGCAAACTTGGCCAACACTGTCTGCATCTTGAAGCAAGAGGGAGGGAGAGCCACAAGGCTGGGTCCCCAAACTCGGGCCTGCTTTCCAGGTCCAGGAGAATTGTCCAATAAGTGAAGCACTTGGAGCGGGCCTCCTCCCATCCCACCCTGCACCCCCTGTCCTGGGATCCTGCAGCCCCTTCCCCACATGCCCAGGGGTCCCATGCACCCCTCTGTCACCCAGGCAGGACTCCCCAAGATGTGACATCCCAAGTGCTCCAGACTCCCTGCAGGTGGGCTGATGGTGACCCTCAGTCCAGTTGGGGGCTGTGACCCTTCTGGGCCTGTGTGTATCAACCAAGGGCTGAGGAGGGCCTGGACGGCAGGTGGACACTGTGAATAGCACAGAGCTCAGAGGAGGAGGGGAGGGAACAGAGGGCTTCCAGAGGGAGGTGAGGCCAGGCTGGGCCCAGGAGGGGGCTCGGGATGGTGTCAGTTAGTGAAGCCCAAACAGGAGCAGGGAGCAGCAAGGTCTGCTTTTGTCCCCTCCAGCAGCTGTCCCAGCCCCTCTTCCTGTCCTCACACCGTGTCTCTCTTCCTCCCCAGGGAGAAGCGGGTATGGATGGCCAGGCAGGCCCCCCTGGACGACAAGGAGACAAGGTACAGAGGCTCCACCTCTGACAGCTTGGGGGTGCCAGCCCCCGCTCAGGGAGCAGCCCTGTTGTCCCTGACGTGGAGCCTGGGGCACAAGGTTGACAGGCCGTGACCTCCCACCTCCATCTTTCTGGTCAACTTGGGCCTCAGAGGACCACCACTGAGACAGCACTCATGCCAAGGCCGGCCCGGGGAGGGCCCACCTGGGCTGGGAGTAACACTGAGCCCAGTGACTGGTAGCTTCCAAGCCTCAGGCCCAGCAGGGCAATCTCGTGGTACTTTTAGAGCTGCTCCAGGGCTGTGTGTCCCTCACAGGTGCACAATGACTCAAATGCCACAGGGGCTGGAGGGAGGGGGATAGAGGGCAGCTCCCCTAGGGTGACAGCGGCTCCAGCTCCACCAGCCAAGGTTCCTTCCTGCCTGCTCGACACTCTATCTTGATTTTTTTTTTTCATTTTTGATGTTAGCTTTCTCCCAGAGAAGCTAGAGCCGTGGTTTGTTTTTCACAGTTAGCACCATGTTTCACCCATTCCATGTCCACCCCTCACTCTGGAAGGCAGGTGTCCCTGCACCTGCACCTGTGTCCTCCTCACACCTTCTCCGGCCCCCAGGTGTCATCCTGTAGGCAGGGTCCTTCACAAGGGGAGTGGGCAAAGAACCACAGGGGCCCTCAAAGAACCAGGCCACGGGCCACAAGTGACAGAGCCCTTGCTACCTGTACAGAACGGAAATGGGAGAAAAGAAGAGCCAGGTCCCTGCTCCCAAGGAGGTAGCTCCCAAGGTCAAGGAGACAGGAGAGAGAGAGAGGTGGCCAGAAGAACAAAGGGGAGTCACTAACGACTAACATAGGACAGAAAGAAGCAGGAGCCCAGAGGAACGGGGAGGAAGAGAGGACAGTGTCCAGGGGATGTTCCCTGAAGGGGCGGAGCCTGCATTTTGATGGGCGGGAGGTCTGAGTCTTGTTGGCCTCTGAGCCCCTCTGCGGCCCCTAACACAGGGCCTAAGTGGGGACCCAGCTTCTCCCGCACCCAACTTTCTCAGCCCATTTCACTCATTTTGTCATACAACAGGGGCAGCCCGGAGCCGCTGGAGAACAGGGACCAGCTGGCCCCAAGGTACATCGCCTCTCACCTGGAGTCAGCAGGAGCCACTTACCTGAGCTCTTGAAGGGGAGGAAGGGAAGAGGGTGCGGCCCCAGGTGGGAGGTCGGATGGCCACTGTGATTGGGCTCACCCTCCTCCAGACCTCTAGTCCCCAGTACTCAAACGGAGGCTGCTTCCTTTGCCATAGTACCTAGCCTCCTCTGCAACCCTGACAGTCCGCCCCAGAAGATGTGGCCAGTGTGGACAGTGGGCCCTCAGGCCCTCCGGGTCCAGGCCCTAGTTGAGATCTCATCTGCCTTTCAGGGCTCCAAGGGCGAACCAGGGAAGGGAGAGATGGTGGACTACAACGGAAACCTCAACGAGGCTCTCCAGGTGGGTGGACCACAGCCCAGAGCCGAGCCCTGGAAGTCCCCGTGGACCTCGGCCCTGACCCTCACACAGCTGCCTTGAGGCCCTGCAGCCAGGCCGTGGACAGGGCTTCCAGGACAGAGTCACTCCTGTGGCCTCTCCCCTGGCCTCCCGCTGTGCAGCCTCCAAGCACATGGCCCCATTGTTTGTGGCATCAGGTGTCCTGGCTCTCTGTCTGAGCCCTACTGGCCAGTTACCTGGCTCTGGGCAGCTGAGAACTCATTGGAAACATCCCAGCACCCACAGGGTACTGCCCCTCCAGGGCTCTGGCACCTAACTCCCCTTTCACGGGGTACATTCTGTCTTCCTGGAGCATGTCTCCTTTGTGTGTCAATTTTACCCTATTTCAAGTTCATACGCTCCCCACCTTTTAAAGCAGGTGCCTCCGCCTTGGCGCTGTGGACACTGGGCCTGGACCATCATTGTGGTGGGGTGGGGAGGCTGCCCGGTGCATTGTGGGATGTTGAGCAGCATCTCTACCCACTCACTGCTGTGAGCACCCCACCCTCAGTTGTCACCCCAAAATATGTCTCCAGATGTGACCAAAGGTCCCCTGGGGGACATAACCCACCCCAGGTTGAGAACCGCTCCTTCAAAGGAATGTGTGTGTGTGCGTGAATCCAGTCCTAAGTTGTAAAGGATTTTAAACCAAGGATCATCCCACCCGTCTCTCTCTGGAGTAGTTCTAGGCTCTGCTGTGCTGTGTCTATTTAAGGGAGAGATGGTATAAGCCTGAGGCTCTGGGAGAGGAGGAAAGACCAAGGGAGGGCCCCAGCAGGTGGTTGCAGAATCAGGGTGAGAGGGTGGAGGGGGGAGAGACTGCCCGGGCCTGTATAATGCCTGCTGCGCTCTGTCCAGATTACAGACCTCGAGGAGAGGTGGGGAGGCCCCTGTGAGGGTCTGCCTCCACCCTGCCCTCCAGGGGCCATGATTGGGCAGAAGGGATCTTGCAGATGGCCCTGGACTTGCTCTTCAACTAACTGCCTGTTGTTTTTCTTAGGAGATCCGAACACTGGCCCTGATGGTGAGTCTCCGCTCGCTCGCTTTCCTGACACAGGGTGGGGATGGAAGTAGAGTCTAGAAGCAAGAAACTTGAATTCTTGCCTCCAGAAAGTGCACACTTGGTCCCTGGGTGCCACTGGTCAGAGAGTGTGCTGAGCCTGGGGCAGGACTGGAGGTGGGCCCCTGGAGCTGCCCAGCCCTGGGTCAGGGCTGCCCTTGGTGATGGCTCTTCACCAGTGCAGCTGTGCGCTCGGGTGTAACTGGGCTGCTTACTGCTGTGTGGTGGAAAGAGCAGGATCCAGGAGGATGCTTTTCTTTTTCTCCTTTTTTCTGAAAAACCCGTAGCAAGTCTCCACTTGTCCCCATTTTCTAGAAATCGAGCTCATTATCTGCTCTCAGGAAACCAGTGAATTCCACACTGGGTTTTGCACATGTGTCTACTTGGTAAATATTTGCAGTTAAAACAGACACCACTAAGTTTAACTCCCCAGGCAGAGAGGGAAGGCAGGACCCTAAAGTCCTCAGACTAGGGGAATTTCAGTTCACCTCATATTTCCCATTCACTTAGAGAGGACACAAACTCAGAACCAAACACCACCTCTGTGACGATCCAGGGTCAACATCGGTATGAACTATGCGATTCTGGAGTCAAGGAACTTCATTTGGAGACCTTAAAATATATTATGTGAAATAACATAGAAATAAAACTTTCCTGCAAACTATTTTTTTTTAAAGTCAATCTTAGGTATAGCCTCCAATAAAATAGATCCATTTTAAGTATAGAGTTTGATGAGATTTCACAAATGTAGATATTTGTATGCATGACCCCAGTCACTATAGGAAGCCCGAGCTGGGCAGTGTGCTGTATGGTAAACCATGTTCATGGACAGGTGTTTGGGCTGTTTCTTGATGACCTAAGTCATGGTTGGGAAAGTCAAATTTATCTTTTTGGAGCCCCAGTGGGAAGGGCCTCAAGGGAAAAGCTGTTGGCCTTGGCTGTGTGCCCTGCCCCAACTTCAATCCAGAATCACCTGTGCTTATCGGTTTGCACTGGGGACTCCCTATGTTCCCCCCACCCCCAAAAAAAGTCGTTTCTACTAACAAAGACGTTTGAAAATGACTGATCCCTGAAGGCCAGCCTCTACCTCAGCCCTCTGGTGGTGGGCCACCCTCCTGGTTGGAAACCTCTTCCACACACCTTTCCTTTCTCTCCTAGGGGCCTCCTGGTCTACCTGGGCAAATAGGCCCCCCCGGAGCTCCAGGGACCCCAGGCCAGAAGGTAAAACTACCTTGACAAGGGGACAAAGACCCTGTAAGGATACTGCCTCCCTGATAAAGGGACCTCAGGGCCACCCCTCGTCCTGTGGCCCCCACCTTCCCAGTGTACTCACGACCGTGTGGCTCCTCTCAGCCCTGGGCTCCGTCATTCCTCCCTGGCTGTCTGTCGTGGGGGTCCTCGCAGGCAGACACCCTGCTCCAGCAGACCCACAGCTGGAACCCGAGCCACCCCTCAGGGAAGGTGGCATTTGAGCCCCTCCCCACTCACCCCTCCATCCCTCACTGCCTTTGCTTTCCTTTATCCCCCATCCTTCGCCCACCCACCCCATGCTTTGTCTTAGAAGGACTGTCCCTCTGTCCTCTGCCCAGCGATCCCTTCCCCTCTTCCCTAACTTTCAAAGGCGTCTCATCTTTCCAGACCAACTCAAAAGCCACCTCCTCCTCGAAGCCTCCCCGGCCTGGCCCATCAGGCAGAATTCACACCCTCCCTCTCTGAGACACCTGCATCCCCTTATCACACCTTCCTCACCTCCTCCTCCTCCCTGACCTAAAGAAGTGGGTGGGTGAAGATGCAGGGAGCCATGGGCAGCCGGGCCAGGAGGGCTGGTTCAGAGGGGCAGGGATGCACAGGGTTCTCAAAGACAGCAGTGCAAGGTTGCAGCTAAAACCCGGACCATGGAGCCAGGACGCCCTGACCCGGATCCTGGTTCCCTTCCCCACTGACTGTGAGCCTTGGGCGCATACTGTGTGCTTTGGGGTCCTGATCTGTAAAAGACACCACGAAAACACATATCTCCCAAGACTGCAGTGAGAATCAAAAGGCTTGCACTCTGGGGGAAAGTGCAGAGAAAGATGCCTGTACCCAGGAAATGGTGCCTAAGTGACGTTGTTATGGCCTCTGCTCTGAGAGTCACCTTCAGTTGTTCTGGCCACAGGGGGAGATCGGACTGCCAGGCCCTCCAGGACACGATGGAGAAAAGGTAAGAAGAGCCAGAGCCAGACAAGCCTCTGAAACGGCCCTTTCCAGGGTGAGGGCAAAACGAGGCTCTGGAACAGGCCCGGCTGCGCGCCCTCAGGGCATGCAGGAGGGGCAGAGGGGGCAGGAGGGCTTGGGCTGCAGCCCCAGAGGGAGCACTAAGAGCCAGTCTAGGGGGCTCCCTTTGCCAGCTCCAAGCAAGAGCAAAACTCCAGTCCTTGGACCCCCGTTCTGCTCCATCCCCCCCGCTTTTCTCCACTCACATGCCTAAGAAGCACTACTGATGTCTTCTAAAGGGACCTCGAGGCAAACCAGGAGACATGGGCCCCCCTGGCCCCCAAGGACCCCCAGGAAAGGATGGGTCTCCAGGAATGAAGGGAGAAATCGGATCCCCAGGGAGCCCAGGAGAGAAGGGGGAGAAAGGGGAGACGGGCCCGGCAGGCTCTCCGGTGAGTGGCAGGCCGGCTGGCCCTCCCTGTGCGTGACCCCTGCATGCCCGCCCTTGGCTCTGCCCAATGCCAGCCGCTGGCTGAGCTGGAAACCTGGAGGCAGGAATCAGGGGCAGGGGATCCTCTGAGACGCCTTTGTGCCACTCACTTTATGAAGACCAGCTTCCTGACTCAGGCCAATCTAACTCCTGTTCTGTCATTGTCCGTGTCCTTGGGAAATTCCCTGAGCCTCACAGAGCCTCAGTTTCCTTCCCTGGACACCTCGTGGGTCTCTGGAAAAAAGAGAGTCCTGGGCACTAAACTGCCTCTTTGGAAGGCAGGCAGAGAGAGCCCCATTCCCACGAGAGGTTGCATGCGGGAGTCCTTGTCCCCTCCAGCAAGGCTGCTGACTTGATCTGTGAAGTGGGTGCCCTCCTAGGCACTCGCCTTGGAGGAATGGAGCCATAATGTGTGCCCTAGATGGCCACAGGTGCTCGGCATCACCACCCTGAGCTTCACTAACAGAGACCTTTGTCAATCTGTAGGGTCTAGACGGCCCAACTGGGGAGAAAGGAGAACCCGGTGGCCAAGGGAGGCCCGGAGCGACAGGATTGCCTGGCCCCATCGGGCTCCCGGGATTTACAGTAAGGCCAGAGGGCGGGGTCCTGGGGTGTTGGCAGACTGCTGCAGTTGAAGCCACGTGAGCCGCCAGCCTAGGGTGCCTGGCACCGTGACAAAGCCACATTAGCCCCGAGCCCGCCCACCCAGCCTAGGGGGTCCTCTTGACGAGCAGCTACTGGATTTGAGTGCACACAGGGTTCTAGTCTCCTCAGCACACAGCACGGTGACCTCTGTCTTTAGGGCCGACCTAGTCCTAAGGTATAGCACCTTGGACCTGGACTTTCCTTCTTGGGGTGGAAAGAGCCTTAGGGGCTGATGTCCCCCAACACATCCTCTCTGGGGTGGGGTGCTGTTCATTTCCTATGGCTGCAAAACAAATCACCACAAGTTCAGCAACTTAAAACTACGCACATTCACTGTCACAGCTTCTGTGGGTCTCTCCTGGATCTCACAAGGCTGCGATCAAGGTGTCAGCCCGCTGCGGTCTCAGCTGGAGCCAGGGGCCCTCTCCCCAGCTCACTGGCTGTTGGCAGAATCCAGTTCCTTGTCATCATAGGACCAAATCCCTCAGCTCCTGGAGGACAGTCCCCTGCCACCTGGCCCTCCCCGCGGTAGGCAGTTCACAGTACAGCAGCTTACTTCTTCAAGGTCAAGATCAACATGAGGGTCCCTAGTACAGCAGGGCAGAGCCGTGTGTGTGTGTGTGTGTGTGTGTGTGACGTGTTTGCAACACAAGCTCAAGATGTCATACGTTTTTGTGTATCACAGGTACGTGGTGATTGTAACATGCTCTCAGGAGTGACAGCCACCACCTTGACATGTGCCCAATTCCATGGCTGACAAATGAGTCACAGGTCCACCCCAGGGTCTGTCCACTGCAGGACCACACAGAACAGCAGTCCCTTCCCCACTCTAGAGCTCAGGGCCTTGCAGACACTGGTCACAGCACCCACCCGCCAGCAGTCTCCCTCCCACAGCCTCCAGGGTATTCTGTGCTGACACCTGGACCAGCCTAGTCCGGGTCGAGTTGGTCACAGATGCGGGGTCATGCCTGTGCACTCACACTGGTGCTGGCACTCACATCCTGATGTCTTGTGCCCACAGGGAGAGAAAGGAGAAGCTGGAGAGAAGGGTGACCCAGGAGCAGAGGTAGGTCACACCTGCTCTTCCTTTAGTGACTTGGGCAATGATTTGATGGAGGTCTCATCAGAAAGGACAGACTCTCCGGGGTGCCCAGCATCTCTGTGCTCCAGGGTGAAACCTGCAGCTGATTGACAGGAGAAGGGCGAAAGCAAAGCACAGCCTGGGCATCCTGAGCAGCACCCTGCTGGGCGCTGAGCCTCTGAGCTTGGCTCTCCTCCAGGAGCATCTCTCCAGGGTTCCCAGAGCACCTGCCGGGTTTCTGTCCTGCCATAGAATCTACAGACAGAAAAACAAACAGACCTGCTCCTCAGGCAGCCCACAGGCCCCAGTCCTGGGCACGAGTGACGGACACTCATCACCGGGCGAGCATCTCAGGTTGGGTCTTGACGACTTTGTAGGAGTTCACCTCGAAGCTTTAGAGGAAGACTTTCCAGAGAGAGGCAAGGTTCTGTGAGATAGTGAAGGGAAGAACCCCAAGGGAGGGGGAGTCAGGGCGGAGGCCAGGTGTCAGGAGATGGGAGAAAAGTGGGCTCCTGTGTAGGCGCAAGGGAAAGCCACGGGGTCGGTTTGCGAGGGAGAGTCCACAGGAGGTGGGTAGACCTGGACAATCCAGAAACCCCCTCAGAACAAAGGGACAGGCCACCAAGCCTCTTCCCCGCTCCCCTGTGAGGTTCCCTCGCCCTGTCACTTTTTCTTTTTTTTTTTTTCTTTTGGTACCAGGGATTGAACCCAAGGGCCCTTAACCACTGAGCCCCATCCCCAGCCCTATTTTGTATTTTATTTAGACACAGGGTCTCACTGAGTTGCTTAGTGCCTTGCTAAATTGCTGAGGCTGGCTTTGAACTCATGATCCTCCTGCCTCAGCCTCCCGAGCTGCTGGGATTACAGGCTTGTGCCACCACACCCAGCTCCCATCACCTTTAGTATCACAGCCCCACCTGGATTTAGTGAAACAGACCTGACTGTGTAATCCCATGTATGTTACTTACTTAGAAATGGATAACCTCCTAAAGAAACAATCCTAAATCCAGAAAGGGCCTGATACACAAAGACATCCTTCCCAGAAGAACTTAAAGTAAAAATTAAAAACAGCCCATGTTTCTAACAAGAAGAAAAGGATTGAATGACTTAAGCTAACAATACGAATAGTAATAATGGCCCATGTTTGAGAGCTTTCCTGGTGACAGTGCTGCTGCCAGCCCTGGCTATGATATTCGTTTCCATTCCACTCAGAAGAAATGGATTCCATGTTAAGTAGAAAGAAGCAGAAAACCCAATTATATTTATCTATTTATATGTCATCACAAGTACATTCATACATTCAACTACATATTATTCAACAAAAACGTGTAAGGAAATTTTTAAAATATTAGCAGTGCTTCTCAGCTAGGTAAACCAATGATTTTTTTTTGTTTTCTTTCTTTCAATTCTCTTAAATTCATAATATATTTTAATGAGTTGGTGCTACTTTTAAAGTTTCATTTTTAAAATAATTGTACAGGTAAAATTCTTTGAAGTTTAATCCATTGCAGATTGTGTAACACTACCGTAATCAGATCTGTGTACGTATTATTTATAATAAGAAAACAAAGTAAACTTTTTAAAAGTAATTTCCAAAGATTGTATTCCCGACAAGGAGACTGGGAGGAAGCTGAATGAAAAGCCCCCAGGTCCAAGGGACATGAGGGGTCTTCCTGTGCACCCAGTGCATCGTGGCCTGGCAGAGAGGTCTTCAACCTGGCCAGAGTCTAGTGACTCTATCCCTGGCAGAGATGAGGCACCTGAGGAGAACCTTCAAGCTCAGGGGTGGGGTGCCCAGCTCAGTAAGAGACAGGCAGTGGCTGACCCTAGACAGTGGGTGTCGAGTTTCATCAGAGACAGACTCCGAAGTGGGCACCCTCTCTGTAGAGAAGGAGGTAGCCTGGGCTCCTCCATCTTCACCACGCAGCCGAGACCTCTTCCGCTGAAACCTGCCCTTGAGGGAAACGGGATCCACAGCCCTGGATTATCCTTCAGAAACATCCCAGCCTTCCCCCATGCCTGATAAGCAGTCTCTGCTCCTCTAAGCAAAGGACCTCAAACTCAAATGCCTGCGGGGATCAGACCCCCCACAAATGAATGCAAGATGTCTGAGTTAAAGACAATAGGGGGTGGTGGAGACTGGGGTGAGCCAAGGATCTCATGCCCCGCCCCAGAGGGGCTGGGCCTGGGGTAGGGGAGGGGGGGGGAGGGGGCTGCACCCTGCGCCCTTCAGGAGAGCTTTTGAAGTCCTGATGAACAGGGTGTGAAAATAATTCTACTAGATTTTCTAGAGTTTCAAGAAAATGTGGGAGAATGGATATTTCAGGGCCATTTCCTGGCAAATCTTGGCAACATCATGTAGGCCGGTGGGTTGCAATGGGTTTCTGACCTGTCCTGGGCCTTCTTTTGGGAGACTGTGGGCTGAGCTGACCTCCAGTGAGCAGCCCTGTCCTCCTATGGCCTTAGTCCTCAGCAGACCCCGGGCTGTGTCAGGAGGGAGGACCACCTGGTGTGTAACTGGGCTCCCCTTTGGCTTCCAGGTTCCTGGGCCACCAGGGCCAGAGGGACCTCCTGGGCCTCCGGTAAGTATGGACAGCTTGTTGGCAAAATTTCAGTCCCCTGTGCTCAGGTCCCCAACTCCTAACCACCAGCACCCAAGGTTGTCACTACTCTTCTTCCCTCCCATGTTAGACAGCCGTCCCAATGACACCGAGGAGCCTGGGTGTGGCCCCCCTGCAAACTGTTGGCCAGCATGGCAGCCCTGGGCTTACTTTGTCACTAAGCTGTGCCTGACATTTACATAATCCTTTGTCATCCATCCTCTGTTCTTCTTCTCCCTCCTTCCTGGTACCCAACTGGCAAGAAAACCGGATTAAAATGAAAAGTGACCCATTAAAACCAGCCCCACTGGATTGGCCTTCCTGTAGTTGCAGAAATGCACCTGTGGGGCCCCTTTATTTTGTACCTAGAGGCCCCCCCAAGCACCCAAGCCAACAGATCCCAGTCTGTACCTCTGCATGGTTCACAGTGTCACCTGTTGTCATTGTAAAGTAGTGGTAGCAATAACGACACTAGTCAACATTTACTGAAACTTACCATGTGCCGGATACTATTCTAAGTACTTTTCATACATTTAATTTATTCAGTTTTTGTTCGATTTCCTCAATATTCCCATGGGGGCCACGGTTTTTCTGTTGGCTCCTGGCTGGGAAAGGCTGGCTCAGACCCCACCCAGGAAGCCCCAAGCATGGCCTCCCGGCATTCCCTTCCACCTGTCATGGACAGGGCCTCCAGACCACACTGCACACGAAACCCCTGCTCTTCTGGGCTCCAACCCGCGGACAAGAAGTTAACTGAGTTGCAGTTCTAATGCACCTTGTTTTGATTCCAAATGCAGGGACTCCAAGGTGTTCCTGGACCAAAGGTGAGAAGAGGTTCTGTGACAGGGGCGGAGCCTGGGGTGGGGGGGCCGGGGGGGGTGCATCCATTAGAGCAGAAAAGAGGGAAAGTGCTTCAGGAACCCCACCTTCTCCCTAAATGGCCTCAGGTGACACTCCATCCAGCGGGGTGCCATCAACATTCAGCACTGACACCTGGCATGCTGTGGAGGCAGGATTTTCCCATTCATGCATACAAAGTGACAGGCTAGATCCTTAGCCAATGGTGAGATCCTTTTCCCGTGTCACCTGCCCCACACCATCCACTCAAGCTCGAGAGGAAGACAGGTGGCAGCCGAGTGTGGGCCCCTCCCCAGGGCCAAGCCCCCGGGCTCAGTTTAGTGAGTCTCTCCCAGTCTCCTCCAGAGCATTTCAAATGATAAGGGGGGCCACAGGCTGTTGGCATGACAAGGCCCCTTACTCCCTACAAAACATCCTTCAGGGGAGTTTGGGGACGTTTCTTCTCCCAGCTAGTTTATGAGCCTTGGTGCTCTGGTGGTAGAATATTCCAGGCATCTGCCAGCAGATCCTGCAGGATCCCAGTGTTCCTGCCCTGTAAACGGTCAGCTATTTCAACACCTGACCTGGAACTGCCCTGTGCGTTGCCTCCACTCCACACATCCCTTGTCCCTTTGGGGAACTCAGTGTCACCAGAGGATGCTGAGGCAAGACAGGGTGGTAGATCAGGGATCCTTGGAGTCTCCGGCCTGCCACCTGTGGCCCAGCCACCCCCGCCTCCGCCCTCCTCTACAAACCCCACCCCTGTCTCCAGACCCCAAGAGACAAGCATGGGTTGTCCAGGACGTGCCCTCTGTGACCTCCTCTTTCTCCTTCCTCCAGGGAGAGGCAGGACTAGATGGAGCCAAAGGAGAGAAGGGGGCCCAGGGAGAAAAAGGAGACCGAGGGCCTCTGGGCCTACCCGTAAGTATCTCAGCCAGCAAGACCGCAGTGAGGAGCCCAGGCGGGTGGCCCTGTGGGGCCGGGAGCAGGTGGCAGGGTCCTGGGAGTAGCCACTCAAAAACTCCAGGGTCTCAAGTTCTGAGCGTCTGTTCCAGAGCTCGAAGGCCTTCTTTTCCCACCAGGGAAAAACCTTGGGCTCTGATTCCCTTTCCTAGGGTCTCTTCCAGGTGTTCTGGGAAAATAAAAGCTAAACAAGACAGGGCCCCACCCAAGGCAAGTCCAGGGGAGAGGCAGACTAGCCTGAGGACAGCCCCAGGACCTGCTTGTGCCCAAGGCAGGGCCATCACAGTCTCCCTTGGGAGCCGAGCTTGGAGAGTTTGGAAAGAGTGAGACCATGAGGATCTTCTCCATCTCACCCGTGTTCCCAGAAGGACCCCAAAGAACCCCTGCTTTCCCCTCTTAAGCACTAGCCACAGCAGCAAAGCATGTAAAAATCTTGGTCCCAGCAGGGTGAGGCCACTTGTACCCCAGGCTCCAGAGAGCTCTGATCTCAGCCTGCCCAGGGCTCACGGCCCCGTTCCTGGTGAGGGCTTCTCAGCAGGTACCTTCTTGTCTAGAAGTAGGGGCTGGGCCAGATGAGTCCCTTTGCTCCCAACTCCAGTGGCCTGATGGCCTTTTACCCTTCAGTGTGTCCTGGTGATCACGCCACAGCCCACTGAAATTGGCACTCTGGAAGGAGCTTTAGTGCTCCATCTCCCTTATGGTCACTTGAGATCACATATGAGGTTGGTCACCAGGCGGGGTCAGAGGCTGCTTCTCCACTGAGGCCACAGCCTATAAAGGGACTCCTTTCAGCTACTCAGACTCCTCCGGCCCCACCCCAGGGAACCACAGAGAGCAAAACAGCACGGGGCAGTCCTTTCCCCTGGCTTAGCAGAGCCTGAAGCTCTGGTCCTGTAATCTCAGCCTCCCAACAGCAAAGTGACACTTTGTGTAATGACACTCTCATAAATGCAACGAACGTAAGGTTACTGAAGCAGCTGATTTGCTTGATGTGCTACAGAAAACTAATGACTTTAGCAGACATTTCCCCATGTCGCAAACTGCATCCAGAATGATCAAGTCCACATTTCCATGGAAGCACCTTCCTTCCCCCCAACCACAGGCCTCTCCTCATGCACCCTCATGGCCCTGACCTCCCCAGAGAATGTTGGAGAACTTAGTCAGAGTTTGGCATGCCAATGGCACCGTGAGTGCTCGGGTAACAGAAACAAAGAAAGTGCCAGGTGAAGGACAAGTCCCCAGTCCCTGTTTAATTCTTCAACTTTCAGTACAGCCATGGATCAGAGAAATACCTTGCCCAGCTTATGAAAACTGTAGAACGAGTCTAGTCCTAGACGGCAGGTCACATGGGCTCCGGGGGTCAGTAGGGAGTGATGGCACCTGTGGTACCCCAGATGCCCAAATGCCTTTCCCCTGGGAAGCAGCCTCTTCTCAGCTCAGCGGACGATTGCCTTGGAGGAAGGAGCATTTCACCATCTTTCAATTTTTCAAAGGAAGCTGGACATCCAGGATTTTGTATGAAA
This sequence comes from Ictidomys tridecemlineatus, assembly GCF_052094955.1. Classification (NCBI taxonomy): domain Eukaryota; kingdom Metazoa; phylum Chordata; class Mammalia; order Rodentia; family Sciuridae; genus Ictidomys; species Ictidomys tridecemlineatus. Next base: position 51,831,997 of record NC_135477.1, on the reverse strand, counting down.
TCTCCCTATTTTCTAATTTTAGATCAAATTTATTTGCAACCCTGCAGCCCAGACAGTGTATTCCGTGGCCCACATAAGTCCTGAGGTTCTGAGTGTGTGTGTCCTCTGCTCCAGGCCTCATAAGACAACGGTGTTAATGCTGCATAGACACAGTAAATGGCTATTAGCTCTAGTTGTTTCCTGGCTGGAGCCATAGTATAGACTGTTTCTCCCCCCTCCACCGTGTCCTGTTGAGCCCCCCTCTGTTGCACTCCATAAGTGGTTCTCGATGCTAGCAGTGCACTGGAGTCACCATACCATCACCCAGGCCCAGTCGTAGAGCCTGGTTACATTGGGCCACGCTGGAGCCTGGGCCTCTGTATTATGCAACTTCACCCCAGAGGATGCTGTGTGCAGCGGGAGTTGAGGACCCTGGCTCTGGCCTGTGAGTCAAGATCAGTCCCATAATGATGTGATCCTAACTCTGAGAACCAAGTCCTTGTGGGGTTCTATCCAACCGGGAGAATCCTTTCCTGGGGAGGAAGCAGGCTGCTGCCCACCCTTCTCTGCAGCTTTCCCTCCACCTTTAAAATCCTGAGGTTGAAACCAGGCATGGTAGCACACACCTTGGGAGGGAGCATCTTGGGAGGCTGAGGCAGGAGGATTGCAAGTTCAAGGTCAGCCTCAGCAAATTAGAGAGGCCTTAAGCAACTTAGCAAGTCCCTGTCTCAAAATTTAAAAACAGTAAAAAAGACTGAGTGTGTGGCTCAATGGTTAATTGAGTTCAGTCCCGAAACCAAAAAAAAAAAAAAAAAAAAATCCCGAGGTTGAGGCCCTCTGGAAGCAATCTCCAAGAACTCAGCCCTTAATAGTTAGAGTACAGCAACAACGACCCCACTGTGGCCTCCTTCCTTTCTGGCTTGTAACTTTGGAATCTTGAGAGAATGGCCCTGGTTTTCCTAGATGGATCACAGGACAGCTTCAGAGCCTAGCGGTGGAGCAAGAGCTCCTTCCTACCACGGATCTGTGGTCAGCAAGGAGTGAGGCAGCTGCCCAGCAGATGACTCTGAGCAGCACCCATCTGCCCACCCCTTTGCCACGAGGGACGTGTGACTTAGGCCCATCATCCAGTCAGCTTTTTCTATAAAAGGGTGCTTGTCTGGGAGCATAAGGATGGGTTGAGTTTAGGTCAAGTTTTGCAAACTGTTAAGTCTCAGAAAAAAAAACGTCAGGCATTGTTAGTGTTATCATCACGGGACCAACTCCTCCCACCAGGCCAGCTTCTACTGGCTTTCCAAACTCAGCACCGAGGCCAGTCCCAGCTCTGTGTCCCCAGGGCACGTTTATGTGCTGGAGACAGGTATGGTGGCACACACCCCTGTAATCCCAGCAGCTCAGGAGGCTGAGGCAGGAGGATCGAAAGCTCAGCTCAGTGTTAGCCTCAGCAACTTAATGAGGCCCTAAGCAACTCAGCAAGACCCTGTCTCTAAATAAAATATTAAAGTTGGGGTGCTGGGGATGTGGCTCTGTGGTTAAGTGCTGGAACTCAGAGCTGGGTCCCTGGGGTTGGGGAAGGGGGTCTGATCTCAATAGATTTGCAAAAAGAGGCTGGGAAGACCCTTTCCCCCTCTGCGTAAGCCTGTGCCCCGCCCCAGTGAAGCCCATCCTAGGAAGAACATGAGGCTCCGATTCTCCCCAGGATTTCCTTTCTGATGCCCCTTCTCCGGAGCACTAAAGCCCTTGAGAGAGGGGCTGGAAGGAGCGAGGGCGCAGGGTGGACCCGAGCCGCCGTCAGCCTTGGTCCCTCCAGCCTGCTCACAGCCGGCCCCAGCCTCGGTGTCTCCATGCTTTCGTTGGTTTCCATGTAAATGCCGCTCCCTGTCCCCCGTCATGTTGAAGTGCCAGCATTTATGTCTGTCCAAGTCACTGCTCTACTCACCTCTTCCCTCCCTGTTGTCCCCTTTTTCCCCCCCCCCCCATTCCGCCCTCCCCCTTCTCTTGGTCAAACTGTGCCCTTCGTCCAGGGAGCTTCAGGTTTGGACGGCAGGCCTGGGCCACCGGTGAGTGTCACTTCTCTGTTACCCCTCACCCTGACCCCCCATGCCCAGCCTGTGACCCCTCTGTCTGTCCCACTGTGGCCTTGTTTCCCCTGTGAGTCGTGCCTTGTCCCTTGTAGGAAGGTCCCATCCACATTTAGCAGAAGCGTTTTTCCAGGCCTCTGGACCACAGAGGCTGGCTTGGTCTGAACTACCCTGTCCCCAGTCTGCACCCAGGGACCCCAGACATGCCAGGTGTCGGGCACGGGAGGCTGCTCCTGCAGCACCCACCCAGACCTTGAAGGAATGCTGAGCTCACCCTGGGGGTTTGGACCCGTCCCCAGCAAACATGACCGTGTCTATATGTGCCCGTCACTCTGTGTCATCTTCATGCTGTGGCTCTGTCCATCTTCTGTCTGCCCGTGAGGGCTTCCCAGTGCTGTGCAGCCACCAGCTGGTGCTGGGGAGGAGGGTGGCATGGAAGGGTGAGGAGCTGGAGGAGCACAGAGGCCAGTCCCAGCTCAGTGTCCCAAGGACACGTTAACCACACCTCTGCCAGTGACAACACCATCACTCGGCAGGACAAGGGAGGGGACCCTCCGGTCCCCTCTCTATTTCTCAAGATTCCCAAAACTGGGCATGCCTCACTCCTGACCACAAGCACTTCTGCTTGTGCCAAACAACCAAAGTGTCCTTCCGGTCCCCTCCCCAAGCATGCTGCGAGGTCATCTGAGCTCCGGTGCTCCTGGCTGATGCATGGTACCTCTCGTGGGGTTGGTCACTGATTGTCAAGGGCCGGGAGACTGGGCTTCCTGCTCAGGAGCCATCCCAGAGCCGAGCATGGGCCCAGCCCCTTCCAGCCGCTGAGGCCCAGGTCTGCCTTGTGGGTGGGCTGCTTTCAAGGCCACATGGCCATGTCCTGCCAGGAAGATGAGCTTCTGGTGAGCTGGTGGAGTGGCACTTAGGAGAGAGGAGAACTTGCAGACAGAGGGAGGCTGACCTTCCGGGGGGCTTGCAGGCAGTGCCAGGGGGACCTAGGACCTTTAGAGAGAGGAGGGCACAGGCGGCCCCATCAGAGCCTCGACTTCATGAATGCTGCTCTGTGCCCTCCTAAAGAGGAGGAGGTTAGCCCGGGGGGTGGGGCATGCCAGGCCGGGGCAGGGGACCACTTAGGCCCATGAGTTTAAGACCAGCCTGGGCCACATTCCGACAGCCATCTCGAAAATAAAAAAATTAAAGAGAGAGAGAGAGAGAGAGAGAGAGAGAAGGTGACATGGACACAGCTAGCCCGTGATGACACATCTTCAGAGCCCCTGTGCGTTGGCGGGCAGCCCCCCAGTTCACCAACAGAGCCGTGACTCTTCTCGAGACATCCTTGTGCCTCACTCCTCCACCACAGCCCCCTTCCACCCACCGTCCTCACCGAGCACACCTGTCCTAGGTGCCTGGTCAGAGCTGGGGGCTGATCTGACGTTGGCAGAGAAGCCATGACCCCCCCCACCCCAGCAGCTCATCCTTCTGTCTTGGGCAGGGGACGCAGTGAGACACATGTACTCTGTCCTCTTTGACCCCCGGCTTTATTTTTTTCTCATGACTTTAAAGGAGAATGTTTGGGGGAGAAGAGACTCCAGCCCTGCCCAGACGACTAGCTGTGTCTGCGTGGGCGCTGCCCAGGGTCAGGCCCGGCTTTCACACGGGCCTGGGAGCAGACACGTGGGTCACCCTCTTCAGTGCACAGAGGGGAACACTGCCACCCAGACAGGCTGCTTCCAGACAGCGTGGGAGTCTGTAGGCCTTTGCAGCAGGACTGGAGCCTGGCCCAAGGCCTGGGGAGCCCTGTTCTGGGCTGTCACCCTGATCTGGCCTGTCACCTTGGCTGTTCCTCAGTGGCACATGCCCATGGCCTCCCTTCTTCCTCACAGTTGCCAGTCTGTGCACTGAGCTGACCTGGTGGCTTTTCTCACGGGGAGAAAGTCAGCATTTTCCCACTTGCTTGAGCCCCACCTTCCCCAGAGACACCCAGAGCTCCAGAAATCACCCCCAGGCCCAACCAAGCCCCCCGCCCTTGCCTGAGTGGGACAGAGAAAGGAGACTGTGAAATCGAGGCTTGGTCCAGTCTGGCTGCAGGTGGGGGACCAGGGGAAGGTACTTGATGGTGCCACAGGAAGCCCTGCTCCATCTCCAAGCAACGCCAGCCCCCACTGCCCCCCGCCCTGAGTCAGGAGAGGTCGTGGCCCACCTCTCTGCAGGCCCATGAGGTGCAGGCTCCCGAGGCACACTAACCAATCCCCTCCAATCCAGTCTGTTCCCAGGACGCGGGGTGGGCTCAGAAGCCAGGGCCAGGGACAGGTCTGCTGGATGGCCCTCTCCCGCCTGCCTCTCTCTGTGCATCTGCCTTGGTCTCTGTGGCATGAAGACCCTCCTGCTGCATGTGAAGCTGCGACAGCAAAGGGGTGCCCGCCCTAGGCCCCAGCCCCAGGACAGGGTCACTTCCCTCCCAAGTGCTTCTGGGAGCCAACTCGGCAACCACTCTGCCATTTTCAGCCTTGGCAAGCTTGGCTGTGACATAAAAGGGTTTCGTCCCCCAAATCTGGCTCTGAGGCAGGGGCCAGCGCTCTTTCCTCCAAGGCCCCCCAAGCTCCAAAAGGATCATAAATGGCCCCATCAAATGGCCACCCTGAACAAGCCTGGCCTCGCCAACCCTGAAAACTGGGCCCTGGACCTTGCTCATCTCCAGCGGTCGGGCGGGACTCCCAGGGCTCCCCAGCAGCCAGCCCCTCAACTCTCCTTTCTTTCACCCCCTCAGGGTACCCCAGGACCAATTGGAGTTCCAGGCCCAGCTGGACCAAAGGGCGAGAGGGTGAGAGCTCGGTGGGCGGGAGGGCGTGTTGCAGGCCACCCTTCCTCAGCCTCAGCACCCAGGACCCCACGGGGTCCCCACGACAGCCGCAGGGGGCTCAGCCCTCATGGCTGCCTTCCGCTGTCACTGCTGGTCACTGTCCAGCAGCCTGGGGGAGCCAGGCGGGCCTGGGGGAGGGGGAGCCTTTTGAGTGCCACAAGTGGACAGAGATGAGACGGACGCGTCCTCCACTGGGGTTTCTAGTCACCTGTCACCTGTCATGGTTCAGTCTGACAAGGCCCCAGGGGGTGTTATGACTACATGTGCCTAAATTTCATAATGAGGTAGGGAAACGGCATAGACAGAGCGCCCTTAGAGGACATCAAGCAGTCAGGAGGCCAGGGTGTCAGGCATGGTCCCCACAGTCACTGCGATGAGTGGCCTTGGCAATGTAAGGTGACACCTGAGATCCAGCCCCATTCCACGCCAAGTGGGTGAGAGGTGAGGACAGAGGACGCCAGTGTGCAGGACAGCCCCCTGTCTTCCTGCACCGGGAAGCCCCTGTTTCCACACTCTCGGGACGGGGGCTCTCTGGAGGGCAGGCTGGTCCCCAGGGACACCTGTGGAGTTCTCCACCTGCACCAGCAGCTCCCTTCTCTCCGTCCACCCACCTGGCTGACCGTCTCCGGGACACAGAGGGTGGGCATCTCCCGCAGAGGGGCCTGGGCTGCTCTGAGATCACTGCCACACAAGGAAGCGAGATGACGCGGAGGTTTCAGGGAAGAAACCACAGCCCCCTGCCCTTCCCCTTCTCTTGGCCACCTTCCTGCCCCTCTTTCCCCTCCCCTGCTTCTCTCTCGGGCCAACCCTCAGGACACTGCTCAGTCCTTCCAGAGGGCCTCGGGGGCCAGGCGCTGCTGGAGGGAGAGTGAGGGGATTCCAAGTCCCTCCAGAGCAGAGTCTGCACCCGTGACACCCACCTCTCACCCAGACCTTGCTTCCAGAGGGTTCTTTGAGGAGGCCGGAGAGGCTCCCAGTCTCCGTACCGGAATAGGAGCTGGTTATGGAAGACGGGTACCTGAGCAGGGAGGGTTCACGGTTTCTTTCTCTGTTTCAGGGCAGCAAAGGAGACCCAGGGATGACGGGACCAACGGGAGCAGCTGGGCTTCCTGTGAGTCTGGCGGAATCAGAGGTTTCTCTCTGCCCACCCCTGTCCCCCGCCACCCAACAACGAGGTCAAAACAGTGTCCAGAACCTGAAGCACAGATCTTGGGCTGAGGGAGAAGTCTCGTTCCCATGAGAGAGGGAGCTGCCAAGAGGCCACTAGGAGGTGCTAGAACTTCCTGGGGTCCCTGGCAGGGGACCAGGTGCTCAGCCCTTTGGCCCATCTCAAGGGATGCAGTCATGTCCCAAGCCCTTCTACTTGAGCCTCTGTCATGGACACAGAGGGGCCTCCCAAGTGAATGTGCCATGGTTCCTGCCCTCGAGGAGGGGCAAAATCAACTCCAGATCTCTAGGTCACAGAAAGGAGATGTGCTGTGAGTCACAGAGCTTTCTCAGGGCAGCTGGACCTCAGGGAATGGACCTAGCGTCCATCCGTAGTCCATTCACCTGTTGGCTTGTTGTAAAGGTCCAGCGTCTACCCCAAAGAGCCTGGACCTCTGCTTTTTCCCATCCACTTAAAGACTGAGCACATGTGGCCTGGGTGGGCTTGTCTGGGCCAGTCCCCCTCCCGCTCATTCCCCTGGAGCAACTGCACCTTGAAAGAGGGTCTGAGAAATTGCAAAGTCATTGGCTAGCAAGGGCCTGGAGGAGAGCCAAGGAATTCTCCTCCACCAAGAGCACCGCGTGCCTGACTGCTCGGCGTCAGACCCACCACTCCTCCGTGTGCGCCATCTTGGAAGAACAGGACTATCAGCCAGGATATAGGCTGGAGAGCAGGATGGCGATGTGGCTCGGTGGCTAGGTGCCCCGTGTTCAATTCCCAGTACAAAAAATAAAATAAAATAAGAAGAAGAAAAGAAAAGAAAACTCATTTGCCTCTAGGTCAAGTCCCCCTCCTGTAAAATGGGGACAATCAAGCCTGTCCCTGCTGAATTAGGGGTCCATACAGCTCTTTCTGAGCCTGGAGGGAATGACTGCCTGCAGGACCGTTCTATGTCTTTCCCACTAACGTGTCTTTCTGTCTCTGATTTATTGCAGGGTTTACATGGACCACCCGGGGACAAAGGGAACCGGGTAAGTCTGAGCCCTACACTTGAGCGCTGGTTACTAACGTCTTCCTGAAGGGCTGGGATGATCAACAAGGGATTCTTAGCCCAACATGGAAAATACCGTTTCTCCTGATAAATCACTCTAAATCGAAAGACGTAAGAATGAGGCCTTTATCCACACACAGCATACAGAGAGGCGGGGGCCTAATCTTGAAATTGAAGCGTGTGTGTTTCCACATTCCCCGGGGACACTGAATGCCGGTGGCTGTCAGCTTAGCATGGCCATACAGAGCCCAGTGTCCAGCGCTCTCCACGTGGCCCTGATAACGGCCCCTAAATGATGCTTTCAGACCCATTCCTACCTGGTCCTCACCTTCTGCCAGGAATTCCAGAGTGCTGGGAAGCAAGAAAAACCTAGAGGAAAGCAGACAGCTGAGTCAGCAGCCCAGCCCTGAGGAAAATACCACGATTTCTCCTGGAGTCAACAGGACTCTGAAATGAACTGTGCTTTCCAGACCCCCTTCCCTCCTGCCGTCTTTACCACGGCACACTGACTGTTCACGGCACCCTCGGCCTCTTGATGGCTTACGACATGTGCCACAGCCTTGGCTACTTGGGTCCAGCTGTGATCACTTAACTATATCTGACCCAGAGAGGACCTGTAGGTGCTTTCTAGAAGGTCTCTGTTTCTACCTCACAGGGGTTCTCTCTTGGCTGCACATGCCCCCTAGAGGCCCAGGAGCATCTCCTCTGTTCCCAAACACTCTTCACTGGCAGTTGGTCAACACCACTCCAATTTCCCCCACAAATTCTATAAACCAGAGAGAGCAGACAGAGCTACCCCTACCAGACTGTCCATGGCAAGACTCAGTCTAGAAGTCATTGGCCAGCAAGGGCCAGGCAGGAGGGCCAAGGAACTCTCCTCCTCCAAGTGCACTGTGGAACAGGCAGACCCACTTATGGCCGGTCTTTCGGGCCTCTCTGTGATCATTCCAGCCCTTCCTTGGCCTACTGACCTCCTTTCTAACTTATTTCTAACCTGTTCTGGTTTTCTGTTCTGGTCCACTTGTGAAATCGATTTCTTAAAAGACTTTTTCAGTTGGCTGAAGGCACTGAGCCATGTGAAGATTGCAGGTGACGACAAGGGTGGAGGCGAAGAGAGGTGGAGGCGAAGTGCCCTTGTCACAGGTGGAGGGAGGGGGACAGCCCAGGCTGGAGACTCGGATGCCAAAGCAACTGGTCTTATGATGATCCTCTGAGGCCCCAGTGGGAAGATATTCATGTCCCCTTCCTGGTGTTTAACACTGCCCCTGTCCCATGTCTAAATTAGGAATGTGTCATTTAGGCTAAGTCAAGTTCAGAAAACAGTAAAGTAATTCAATGCTTCCTTGGAGTTCACCAGAAAGAGCCGGGTGACTTATCCCAAAGAGCACGTTTAGAACCCAAGGCACAGCCTGCACCCTTCATCCAAGAGACCTGAACTGCAGGTGCTCCAAGGGTCTCTTCTAAATCCCGGCCTCCTGGCTCACACCTGGTTCCACCTCCCTAGGCACTGCTCTGAGATGTGAGGCCTTGGTAATGAAGCCTCCTAAACAAAGAAAGGCCCAGCAGGCTGGCGCAGGCTGGCACAGGGCTTTGGACTTTGTTTGGTTTTGTTTTTCTTCCTGAAAGCTCAGGATCTTGATGTTTCAGTCCAGGTGAAATGCCAGAGGGTGAGGGCAGCATTCTGGTTAGAAACCTCCGTGTTACCTGGAGGTGAAGCTAGAGAGGCTCAAATCCCCCACACACCTGAGTTTGGGAGGAGGCTTCCTGTAAGGCAGCCCTAAGCTTTGCCCTCATCAAGCCTGGGGGATCCAGCAGAGATTTGTTCTAGCCTTCAGTGGGCTAAGACAACCTTAAAATGAGGCTGCCCTGTGTCCCAGCCACGGGTGGCCTTATAACCTCTTTCCTGTGTTGGAAGAAAGAAAGAAGGTCCTCGTAGAGGTGGGCCAAGGCCCAGGTCCAAAGCAGGGAGCCTAAGGCTGCCCCAGACAGCAAGAACAACACTATACCCTTGTCACTAAGGGCACCCTCTCTCTCTCTAAGTAGCTCTGTGAATTTGACCCAAGAACCATGTTTAGGAATCAGTCAGAGGACAAAGGGGAGCATGAGTCCAGCCATGTGGTCATCAGAGAGTTGGGGTGTTACCATGGAGCTGCCTGAGAGCTGGCCAACTGGAAAGGTCTGAGATGCTGGAGGAGCCTTGCCACTCCCAGATGCCTGCCTGGGGTGTGTGCACACGCGCGCATGTGTGTGCATGCATGTGTGTGTGCATGCATGTGTGCGTGCATGTGTATGCGTGTGTGTGTGTGTGTGTGTGTGTGCACGTGTGTCCCTTCCTGAGCCCTCTGTGTCCCAACTCCTCCTCCTCCACACTCTTCTGGCCTGGGCCTGCCTCTTCCTTCCTTTATTCCTTTGGTCTTTCTCCCCCAATATGCTCATCCCTGGGAACCCCATGACCCTCATCCTCTCCCTTCCCCTTCTCCCCTTGCAATTTATTTCCTCTGAAATCAATTTCATACACTTATATCTATCATTTTTAAAATCTCTGCCTTGACTTTGCCCTTTACCAGCTAGAATCCCTCCCTGCTGGGCCTCTTCTGCCCCACTGCAGGTGGGGACAGGGGGGTGGAGGAAAGCTCCTGGCCCAATACCTGTGAAGGCTCGGAACACAGTGCTCCCGCACATGTTCCACCCTGTGACCCTCGGGCCACATCCAGGGCTGGACTACCCCACCTCCAGACAGCTTTGCCCACTCATCTCCTGACCCAAAGAGAACTAGGGGCTGCACTCCAAGATGCACCATAGTTTCCCCACCCAAAGAGCTGATCCACCATTTGGGAATTGCTTACGTTATGATGTTCTTTTCGGTGGACATGTCCTCAAGCCAAGGGAACTGTACCTAGTGTGCACATACAATGTTTTTTAAACACATGTCATTTTCTAATTCATTTAGAATGATGCATTGGCAATTGCAGACAACCTCTGGAATCAAGAAATTGGGCAATTTTCAAAAACCCAGGGAAACATCAGAAGTATTTTTAAAGACTACCTCTTTCTAACAACTGAAGACTGTGCTGTTTGCCACTACAGGAACACGGCAGACACGAAGCTCCAACCCTAAGATTTACCTCTGGAAGCAGCTTTAGTTCCTATACTAACAGGAAATAATAGTCAGTTATTAGTATTAGGAATTATGACTTACTGAGCACATACTATACGTTATTATTAAGAAGCATTTAATATGTACAAAGACTTCACAACAAATCATTAAAGTTTGTACCCATTTTACAGATAAAGAAACTGAGACTCAAGAGAGGTTATGCAGCTTCCCCAAATCAGACCACTGACCTATGGCAGAATCAGCTCTCACTCCAAACCTTTGTTCTCCTCAACACACAGGAGAAACCCTGTGCAAGGCCCTTAGTCTTCCTAAGAGAGTTCCTGGGAAAACTCTTAAGGGACATACTTGGCCACTTTTAAGGAAACACAACGTATAAAAATCCAACTCTAAGTCCATTACAAGGTTGATTTTTTTTTTTTTGGTATCAGGGATTGAATCCAAGGATTTCTACCCCTGAGCTTCACCCCCAGCCAGTACCCCCTCTTTTTTACTGTATTTTGAATCAGAGTCTCACTAGGTTGCCGAGGCTGGTCTTGAACTTGTGATCCTCCTGACTCAGTCCCCTAAGTCACTGGCATTACAGGCAGGTACAATCAGCCTAGCTTGATACTTCATTTTTAAGAATTTCCCACAGCCTTTCTTTAAATGAACCCTGACATTTAAAAAAAAATTAAGGCTCGGTTTGGAAAGATGACATTTACTGAAGCTTCTCAGAAATACATGAATTCCTTGAACCATCATGTCCATCCACAAATAGCTGTCTACAGCAAAACAGAGTTCACAGAAACACCACCTGACTTCACGCCAGTGTGAACCATGTGGGAGGACCCAGCTGAGAGCACGCACACACAGGTGCACACACACACACACCTGCAGGCACGGGCACATACCCACACTGTTACACAGGCCTGCACGCTGCACTTGCACGCACGAGCAGAAGCACACCCAGGGCTCCACCTAAAATCACTTTGCCTCCTAAGAGAATGTCAGAGGGCTGAACAGGGATTGGGACAAAAGGTAATCAGCCCAACGCCCCTCAAAAATAGACCCTCCAGCAGAGGGAAGGTGATGTCCCTTCAGCATCCAAGGGACATACTTGGCCACTTTTAAGGAAAGTGATTCCAGAGGTTGTCTGCAATTTCATCTCAGACCCTCTCTGGGCTCTTGTACCTTCAGTCCCCATTTCCCACCACCTCTGGCTTGGAGGTAGCCCTGCCTCCTTGTCCCCCACCCACCTTCCTGGGCCAAACTCTCAGGTGCTTCAAGCAGGGATGTGGGTGTGGACCTCACATCCTACTGGGGAGACTATCCTAATGAAGAGAATCTCCTTTTCCTTCTTTCATTTTCTTTTTCTGTCTCTAACCTTAACATATGAATGACCCTAAAGTTTTGATGTTCTTTTTTTTTTTTTTCCTTGAACTAAACCATCACTTACAGGGGGAAAGGGGAAAGAAAGGCTCTAGGGGGCCTAAAGGGGATAAGGGAGACCAAGGAGCACCTGGATTAGATGCCCCCTGTCCACTGGTATGTTTTCATTTCTCAATTGCATTGTTCTGGTTTTTTCCTTGAGGTTTACAAGCTGGAAACAAAGAAGGCAAATAGAGTATCTGTTCCCTTGAAATCCTGCCGGCTGTTGGTATTGCCTTAAAACCACAGCTGCAAATAATTAAGGCTAAATCCTTTTCCTTTGAATGCTCTTCCTTTGAAGATGCAGAACAATGGATGCTTGGAAGTGAAGAAACCATGTGGAGAGGGAACTGGGGCGGAGGCCTGGGCTCTTGGGTTCCAGCATGGCTCTGGGAGCCAGGGTAGCCCTTGGGGGCCATGAATTTGCCTTCTTTGTTTTGGGCCACTTCAGTGGCCTAGTGGTTTGGTTGTCTCAATGCTCACTCGGTCAGGATGCAGGACACCAGAGTTAGCATCTCCTGAGGGTCACTGATACTTCTGGGCACAACGAGGCCAGACCAGGGGCTTCTCCTCGGGAGACAGACACCCAGCAGGAAGGCACTCCAATGAGCCAGGATCTAAAGATCTGTGGCCCCTCCGCCAGGCTTCCCAAGTGCTTTTCAATCCATGTGAAGGTTCTAAAAATTATGACGGGCTGTAGAGGGAGGTGTGGGTCTGCAGAGGGGGCTGGCTGTGTGCGATGAGCTCTCCCGAGTGCAATGAGAGCTCAAGGCCGACCTGGGAGATGGAGGATCAGCTGGCGTCTTGCCTTTATTCGTTGGTGACTTAAGGGTCCTGCATCCTGGCCAGGGTAGGACTGCGCCTCTCCACTCCGCAGCTGGAGCTGGCCAGCCTTGACCTAAATATTCATCGTGATTGGTTTCATGAACAGGGACACCGAGGTTTTAAAGGAGAGAAAGGGGAGCCGGGGTTACCAGGGCTGGACGGACTGGATGCCCCCTGCCCATTGGTATGGCACCACCCTCCCTTGCCCGCATGGCCAATTTGGGCTTCCCTCCGTGTGTGGTTTGTACCTGCGTGCCCCCACACTCCTGTTCCTTCCGCCCAGCTCCCACTTCCTGTGGGGTCTGTAGACACCCAGGGTCACCCTGCCTCTGCTGGGGCACCCGGCCATGCTGCCCTCTTGCATGCAAAGTTTGCTGGGGTGTTTTCTTGGCCTTCTGCAGCACATCGCCTTGTCTGGGCCATCCTCCCACCCTTGATGTAGGACAGGCGAGGCTGGACACCTAAGGAACGATCAGGAAGCAGGTTTATGGCTGCAGCGGTCCAGAGGAGGCTTGTGCCTAAAAAAAAAAAAATCTCTGGACTATGAGTCTGGGGAAATTCTTTGAACTTTATACCCAGTGGGAGGAGAGGTTTGAAGGTTTACATGAAAAGTGCTTTTTGTTCCATTTTTTTTAGACTAGACAGACGTTTCACAAGTCTTTACCACAGAAAGCAGAAGGAACAATTCTTGGTTCACCATCAAGTTAGCGGGCAAATTTAGCTTTTGCAAGACACAGCACTTGGCCCTTACAGAAAATAGGAAGCTCCAAACTACTCTGAGTTCTTTGCAGAAATTTTTGCTGCTATTCTGTTAATAAGAACAATTATGATGAGTCTCTGGAGAAGCTTAATTACAGAGAGAGTCTTTGGGATACAAATAACCTGGTCCGCTTCACCCTAGGGCAGTTGGAGCTGCATCTGAGCCTCATTGCCCAACTGCTCCTAGGCAGATCTGCCACCTGCGTCCAAACTAGAAAAGTGGGCGTCCTCTGGATAGCTTCTTAGAACTGTGACTCCTTTTTCTTCCTGTGTGTAGCTGAACACCTGGCAAAACGTCGGTCTGCACCCCTGCCCCTTCCACCCCTAGCAGTTTGGCAGGGGACAGGTGGACGTGCTTCTAGACATAGGGCAGGCTGAGAAGTGCCAGAACTGTGGTGGAGAAGAGGGCTGCCTGCCTGTTCTTCCAGGCTGGGTCACTGTCTAGGTGACACCATCAGAACGAGGGGATAGTCCCAGATCCGGTGTTCAGATCCCAAAGGGTTCGTCCTCATGTAAATCCCTGAAGACATTACAAGACCCTCGCTTGAGGTCCTGGTCACTCATCTTCCAGTGGCTCATGCTGAAGAGTCTGGGGGAGATGGAACAGGCAGGAGGCAGGGAGATGGCCAAGGATCTCCACGTAGTCCTCTTAACTAACTACAACAGAAGAAGGTGGCCCTCGATTCCAAGGGGGCTGGCCCAGGAGGCTCCTGCTGGCCCTGCGCTTCCCCAGGAAGGCGGGAGTCCAGCCTCACGTCCCTGCCCTGGAGTCACTCAGGAATCCTCCTTGAATGAAAAACAGTTTAGGAGTGACTATAAAACCCCTTGAACCACACTGGGGACATTTTAAGACCAAAAGGTGAGCGCAGGACGAGCAGACAGAGCAGCAAGCTTCCCGCCCGTCCTGTGCATTGACCCCCGCCCCGCCTGCAGCATGCGCATGCGCGTGTTTCTTAACCGTGGAGTCATTCTTGGGCTGTGACCCCCACACACCACCCCCTGAGTACCCTGAGCTCTGAGGCCGCGGGCTGGGCTGCCCTCATACTCCTGCACTTGCTGCTTCTTCTCTGCCAGCCGGCACCCATCCGCTGCCCCTGTCACCATCCACGTCCCAGTGGGAATGCCACGCAGCCCACGGAGGCTGGGCTCCCTCCCTGTGTGCAGAGTGGCACAGCGCAGCCTGGTGGGCCGAGAAGGGGACAAGGGTCACTGTAGAACTGTGGGATGCACTCCTGCCATCCCCTCCCGACCCAGAGGGGAAATGGAGGGCGTCCTTACTTAGCCATTTCCACAGTTATGTTTTCTCTAATAACATCCCATAACCATGTGCCTTTGCCTTTTAATTTTTTGTGGGAATGCCCATAACTTCCCTTTCTCATTTCCCATCCCACCTCCTGCATTGTGTTCTTGTGGCCCTGGGGGCAGGGGAACTATAGATCAGGACATGAGATAACTAGACATTGACCTTGGCTCAGCGCTGCTGAATGCCAGGTGATGAGAGGTTGGGAGTCTGGCGTGGGTTGGGGAAGTGGGCCTGGGGCACCGAGGAGTCCTGAAGACTGAGCACTTGCTCCAGTCCCCAGAAACCCCGGGGCTGCCTCTGTCTCTGCCCTGGAACCTGAAGTTCTGGAGTCTGGACTGCCTCCCTAGGCCTGCCCTGGGTTCAGCTCCACCCTCCCCACCTTGCCTCTAGAAGACTCTAAGTTCCCCTGGGGTATTCAAGAAAGAACAGGATGTTAGGCCAGAAGACTGGAAGAGTCCGTCACTGTGGGCAGAACATCCTGAGGTTACAAGGTGCTCCATGGTTACCACAATGAGCAGTTGCTGTGTACTCTGCTATAGCATTTTGCCCCAAATACCCAGCAATGTCCAAGGCCAGGCCAGAACACTCTGTCCTCTAGCTGAAGACATCTCTGGGTCACATTGCAATGCCCCTGAGGCTGCTTGTCCCTTGAACTCCAACCTACCCACTGACCTTCATGGAACTGTCTAGATGTCCTCCTGTGCTTAGGAAGAGAGATAAGTAAGAGATCAGGGAGTGGGTGGGCTGGGACCCTCATTGCATATCTCCCCTTGCCCAGGTTTTGCAGAGGAAGAAATTAAGGCCCAAGTGCAAGGTGACTTGAGCATCCAGCACTTTATAGAGCTGGAGCAGAGATTGCCTCTCAGGGTACTCAGGGACATCTGTGCTTGCTGACTGCACAGGTTTGGACAGCCCCTCTTGTCCTTGCACTGCAGGTACATGTGACCTTAGCCAATGTCAATGTCAAAACAAAAACAACTGCATCGGTTTCCCATGCCCTTGCAAGGTTCTGACCTCAAGCAGAGAGAAGAAATAGGCAATAGTGGGTGGGCCGTGTCTGATCATTGGCTGGAAGGTTTGAGGCTCTTTTTACCCCTGCCCTGCTTGCTTGGCCTGAGTCTGAGGCTCTGCTTCCCTTCTCCTTGCAGGGTGAAGACGGCTTACCAGTCCAGGGCTGCTGGAACAAGGTAAGCTTCTCAGGCTTGCGCTGCCTGGGGACAGGGGTCTACTGCCCTCCCCCATGGTGCCTTAAAGTTTGCAGTGCTTCCATTCTGTCTTTCCACAGATGAGGCAGGAAGACCAGGGTGGGGAAAAGTCCTACTTCAAAGGCAGGGTGCCTGCTAAACATCCCAGGTGCTGCTGCCCTCAGAGGACATTTTAAAATGCTTTTTAAGGTGTCTGCAAACCCCAATGCATGGAATTTCCATGTACCACCCAGACGTAGGAGCTCCGGGCCGTGTTTTGAAATAGATTGCCAATGCCTGCTCTTGCGGCATTCAGATGAGGTCATTTAAGCCATATAATGGTATTTATCCAGATGTAAAACATCTACGCTGCCCAAACTCTCAACTCACATGGCTTCTATGCCTCTGGATTGCCTGGCTCACTACCCTGCGCTTCTCCCTGAACTTGAGCTGTCAGGGCCTTGTGTCTGCTCAAGTGCCCCATGCAGCCCAGCCTCTTCTGGGTTCCCAGAGTCCCCACCAACAATGACATTTCACTTACTCACACTTGCCTTGGCCTTTGCCATCATGAAGCACTCTGAGGCCACAGAGCCAGCTCTTCCATGAGATCCCCCACCCAGCCAGCACTCCCCAAGGCACAGGACTCCCCGCCTAAGGGCCACTGACCTACAGATCCGGAAGCCCCACCCCTGCGTCCCCAGCATAGGTAGCAGCAACCGCGCTGCCCCGTGCAACATCCTGCACCAGCCCTCCTCCACCAATTTCTCAAGGTTTTAGTGTGTTGCTTCTTAAAGTTCCAAGCCCAAGCTGCTAGGGAGTTGGTGCTTTGCTAGTCCAGTCCTGTTTCGGGGATGGCAGAGCCACACTTACAAGGAGACAAATAAGCTCCTCCGTGGGATGCTCAGATGCTCATTAGCTCACAGGGTTGGGTGAAAGCAGCGAAAGCATGGAGACGTTATGCACTAGGCTGAATACCCACTTGCCGGGGGTGCCCCCCTAACAAACACAGGAAAAGCCCAATATTCAAGGGAGATGCCTCCCCAAGAATCTGCCCCTCACACCAAAATTCACCCTCTTGTCCAGTTCCAGAAAGACCTAGTTAAAGCTTCACGGAAGCAGGTAAAGAGTGTGTCCTGTAAGACCCCCAGGCCCTTTTCCTCCTAAAAAAAAGAAAAAAATATTTTCTTGTTTCAGTTGGCTGCCAGTTGTCAGGAAATTGAAATACTTGAGCTTAACAGAGAAACCACAGCCACTACCCACACCTACAACAGAGCCAGGCAGAGTGGCACAGGCCTGTGATCCCATCTACATTCAAGGTTGAGGCAGGAGGAGGATGGCAAGGTCAAGGCCAGCTGGATAATTTAGGACACCCTGTCTCAAAATAAAAATTGGAAAGGTCTGAGGATGTAGCTCAGTGGTAAAGAATCCCTGGGTTCAATCCCCAGTGCTGCCAATAATAATAATGATGATAATTTTTTTAAAAAAGGACCATGACACCTTAAGAAGCAACTAGAGGCCCTCTTGGCTATTCACTCCCTGGGACCTTGCAGAGATCAACCTGGCCTCTAAGACAGCACAGAGAGTGCCCTCTGGTGGGAACAAGGGGAAATGACTGAAAGGTGAAGATTGTGTTTCCCACCCCCAGGGGGCTTGAAGTCCACTGAGTTTCTTCCCACTAGGAGCCTTATGATTCCTCAGTTTCCCTATCAAGAGCCCTCATGCAATTTAGGATGAGATACGCCCCCTTTCTTTCAAGGAAGGAAGTATCCAAAGACCCCTTGAAACTAACCGAACGTTGTTTTGATTTTGTTTTGCAGTGATGCCTCTAACCTTGGATTGGCCTGTGTGTGTTTTGTACATAGAATATTTATTTTTATACAGTTTTCACTTTTTGAAAATGCCAGAAGTATGATGCATCTTACAGATTATTAAAAAAAAGAGAGAGAGAGAGAGAGAGCGAGAAACCTGCATATTTTGTACAGAAAATAACCCATTCCCTTTTGTTTACAAAATGTTTTGTATAAGTCTGCGTCTCTAATACACTTTCTGTTTGTGAGTACGGTCCTAACGTTTGCATGATATTTGTGCACACTTATTAAGTTTCGAAGCTTAATAAATTATCGTGTTTCAGTGCCAAAGAGGGACAGCCAGCACTGAGGTGCTGCTAGCTCGTGTGTGAATTCACATATACGTGGAGGTCCGTGATGTTTGCCAGACTAGGTGTATCTGAGAATATTGTAAACTCTGTGGATTTTCATTATTAAAAAGAAGAAAAAAGGAAACATGGCAATTCAGGATCCTGATTAACCACTCAACAGACTCTTTCTTGTGCAAGCAGGAAATCCCAGAAGCAGGGGTCCTCAGAAGTATGGAGCAATGTTTTGATTCCAACAGAGAGAGAGGGAGGGGTCTCCATGAGGCAACGTCTATTGTAACATTTCCCAAGTTCATCCCAGAGCCATTTAGGCATGGAGGGGTCCGTTGTGCCTGAGACCTCCAGGAACACAAAGGGGCCATGTGTGACTGCTTTTGGGTTTTGGTGGAATGTTGTGTTTTGTTTTCGAGCCACACTCACTACCACCAGCTCCTGCAGATCACATTGTTGGCTTGATAGGAATTTGAGGGCCACCCATGGCTGCAGCCAAGGGGCTTCCCTTCATGCTCCGTTCTACTCCGGCAACTAGTTAGAAAATTCACCAGATCCAGGTCAGGTGGAGCCAGCCTGAAGTTGTTTTTATTTTTTAAAAGAGTTGTACCGCTTTCCATTCATAGCTTGCTGCTTTATGCCGGTCTCAGAACACCTGCTTTAATGGTGAGGTGTTATTTTATTATTCCAGCCGTGAGGTGGAGCATGCAGGTTTATCGTTAGCTATGTTACAACATAAATTGTTGCTTCCCCAGGGCTCGAAAACAACAAACGACCCTGGGAGTTTCAACACACACCTCCACCTTGTTCACAATGGACATTTTATGTGGACATCTTTTCTTCACAGTCAGCACAAGGGGAACTGCAAACTCTACACACAGACTTGGCATCAGTGGGCTTCGCATTCCTGAGAGTCCTGTGGGGTGGGGGTGAGCTCAGGCTCTCCGGCTCTGGCTGCCCGGACCCCAGGGGTGATCCCAGCATTCTCTGTCTCGGTGTCCACTCTGTTATTTTTGAAACCAGATCACTGCCTCCTCTAAGTCTCAGCTTCATTGTTTCCAAAGCAACACTGTTGAGCTAGAGTTGATCCCTGTGGACACCAATGGAGCTCCTGTGTCCCCTTCCCAGGAGGCAGGAGCTTGCAGCCACCCAGGCCCCACACCTCTGGCTGGCCCCAGGTGCTTTGCCCACGGAGCCCTGTGGTGTGTTCCAGCCCGTCCCAAGCCAGGGACACCTCTCAGCCTGAGCCAGACACC
This sequence comes from Ictidomys tridecemlineatus, assembly GCF_052094955.1. Classification (NCBI taxonomy): domain Eukaryota; kingdom Metazoa; phylum Chordata; class Mammalia; order Rodentia; family Sciuridae; genus Ictidomys; species Ictidomys tridecemlineatus. Next base: position 51,812,887 of record NC_135477.1, on the reverse strand, counting down.
CACGACCCTACCCAGGGCGGCTTCCCATCGGATGCAGTGGCCGCTCAGCTGGACCTGTGGTTCTTTTAAGGGTCCCCAAAATATTTTAATTTTTAATGCTTTTAGATTTAGAAGGGGAAAAAGTGAATATATAACAATGAATCCAGCCTGGATTACAAATAGTCAGAAATACAACTTTTTATAGGGCAAGTAATTCACAAAGAGGAAAAAGTGCCCAGGATCTCTAAAAGTCATCAAGTGGCCTGCCGTGTGCTCTGCTCCTTGAAATCCGCCCTCACCTTGACCCTCTGGGTTAACCCATCTCCAGGGCTGACACCCCCCCACCCCTGGTGGGGACCTAGAAGTCAAAGTTGCCTGTTTTCTGAACCCACTGTCTGATGGCTTTGGGGCTCCGGTTGGAGCAGTCAGCCCACTGGTGATCTCAGCTGAGACTCCAAATCAGCTGATGGCCCCGGGTGAGTCTGGGCACCCATAAACCACCTTCTGCTTCAGATCTGTGTTCCCATTTACCCACCGTCCCAGCTAACACCACAGAGGACTGAGTCACTGACTTCAATGCTAATGCTCAGAGGATGAACGCAAGAAGAGAGAAAAATACATAGAAAGAAGTTACAAAGTCAGAGTCAAGGAAAAGTAGGTGACAGGGACGGCCTGCCTGGACAGGAGCGATCCTCGCCCTTCCTGAGATCACTTCATGCTGTCTTCGGCCTGGCTGTGGCCCCCATACTGCCCTGCCCAGTGAGCTACAGTTCATAGAGGTTTGGCCCCAGACCATAAGCACATTACCCTGCCGTGTGTTTGGGGTCCCTGGACCCCTCCGCCAGGAGCCCCCTCCATCACAGGGCAGTGGGCTCCTGACTCCAGCCGGGTCTTTTCCACTTGGATCTTAACTCTGTACCAGGCAAGTGCAGGGAGGTTGGATGTAGGAAGAGGAGTCGTCAAAAGTCTGCAGGGTCGCTGGACTTCAATGCTAATGCTCAGAGGACCTGCACAATTGAAGAGGGGAACTGTAGAGTGGGAGGATGGCACAGAGAAGCTGGGGCCCCAGAGGGCTCATGGAGGTCAAAGTCTCTGGCTCCATACTGGGGGCCTGGCTGCAGCCAGGGAATCAGAGATTCACTGGCTCTTACCTGGGGCAGACTTCCAGATCGTCATTGGTAGAAAATTTTGCAAACTGCAAAGAGCTAGGTCTTGAAGGCTTGGCCTCCGGTGGTTACTCTCTGATCCCAGTACCTCTTGCTGTGGTCTCTGTCACAGAGGGGGGACACAGGTGGCCCAGCATTTTCCACTTCCCAACATGCAAACATCTGGCTTGACAAAGACCGAACCAGTGCCCTGTGAGTGACAGCGTGACAGATTCATCCAGGCCTCTCAAGATGCACAGCTTATGCAGCTGTAGTCACGTGGGTCCAAGGAAGCCTTGCCAAGGAAGGGACAGCCTTCCCCCCACGCCCAGGCTGCCCCGTCTCGGCCCCCACCCAGTGCTTCCTCCCTACTGGGCCAGCAAGTCCAGAGTCTGGGTTTCTGGTTCTCTCTACTCTGACCACTGTCTGGCCTTGGGCAACTCACGTCAGGTTCAGTGTCTCAAGCATCAAACAAGGAAGCCACACCTGGGTAGCCTCCGCGGTCCCTCAAGCCCAGACACCCTGAAACCTTCTGAGTCCATGGAGAGGTGAGCGCCTAGAAGACCAGATGCTGGAGCGCTCCTGCCCACCCCCTGGGGTTACTTGGGGTAACATCATGCCTGGCCGTGGGATTGCAGATCTGCATGTGGCCTGCGTGTGGCCTGCGTGTGACCTGCATGTGGCCTGCTTGTGGCATGTGTGTGCCTCATAACCCTCAATAACAACACTTGAGTAGGCTGCGTCACGTGGCGGCAGAGCTTCCTTGAGAGCCACAGTGGTGGCAGAGGGCGTGTCTCACGGTGGCTCCACACTGGGAGATTAAGAAAGAATCAGCCACACAGCCTCAGCCATGTGGCACGCAGGGGCTCCCCAGGGATCCCCAGCTCTCAGGGCCACCTTCCCTATCAGGCCCCCTGTGTCCCTCCCACTCAGGCAACTTGAGGCATCAATCACCTGAGACTCTCAAATACTTAAAAAGAGGAGAAGGTGGGTGTCTGATGAGTGGTCAGTAGAGATCCCACCAAGATGGAGAGCAGAGGAGGGGAGCAAGGGGGCCCAGAATCCTCAAGGGCTGCCGCTGCTCCCCGAGATGGTGGAGGGGGTGGCGCTGCAGGGCAGGAAGCGCTACCTCAGACCCTCAGGCCGAACCCCACAGGCAGAGTGACCCTCTGGCTCTAGGAAACACCATGTCTCTGGGCAGCAGCCATGCACCTGTGGAGGGGACAGCTGGAGCAGGGCTGGGCTGGGGACCAAGCCCTTCCCCAGGGGGCCTTCCCCAGTGGGCCCCACCTCGAGGTCTGCTCAAGGTCCTCTATAGACATCTCTGCTGTCCCCCTCCATCGCCTACATTGGCTCCTCTGCCGGAAGCCTTTCTCCCCCATCTGTCATGGTGACACAGGGGCCATGGCCCCGCGAAGGTGCTTCTGGGCTCCTTGGGTGGCCAATCTCCTTTGTCTGTTATCTGGAATGTTCTTTTTTTCCTCTACTTTACATGGGGGTGGGGGAGGGGCGTCCCTGCAGACGGTGAACAGAGAGGACAAGGACTTCCCTATTCACTGGTCTCCTCAGGGTCCTCAGTCAGGGTCCTCCAGGACAGGGCTCATCCACATCTGGGGAGTTATCAGTCTGCTTTATGAAGCACCTACTATGTGCAGGCTCTGTGCTTCCTACCAGTCACTGGGAAGGGAGGGAAGAGGTCACTCTGGATGGTGAGGCCCGGGCCTGCCCTCCAGGGCCAGCAGTAGCCAGCAGTGCCAGGACGTGCATGCTCAGTGCTCAATGGGCACAACAGCCAGGGCTTGGGCTCCTGAGAACAGAGGACACTCCAGTGGCCAGTGTGGCCGGGGTCAGCCTGGAGTGGGAGAAGCTGGCCACTGCCCACAGAGGGGCCCTCCCCTGACTCATGCTCCTTTCCCTGTTAGAATCTTCCGGTGAATGTGAGCCTGGGCCGTGCTTGCTTCTCAGCTCAGGGGAGGACAAGTGAGACTGTCCAGGGGAAAGCCCGTAGAGGGGACAGGTCCCAACCGTGAGGGGCTGGGAGTCTGGCCAGGTGGCAGCTGGGCTGGGGAGATTCTGGCCTTAGGGCGCCCCCATGAAATGGGCCACTGTCCAGCAAGCCTCCTCTCAAACACTCCTTCTCTGCACCCCCTCAAGGGCCAGAGTCCCTGGTTAGTCGCCAAGAAGTGAGGCCAGCCAGCCCAGGCCCGCGGGAAAGCGCCTGCCCCGGAGAAGGAAGATGAAGGAGCCGCCCCTGCACAGAGGGTCGCCGGCCAAACTCTCCCAAGGGCCTGGCTCAGGGGCTGATGGGAGTGTGATCAGGGGAGAGGAGGCCTGTGCCCTGGGGCGGGAGCTCTCTGCTCCTCCAGCTGCAGCCACCTTCAAAGCTCTCCTCTGAACCGTGGTTCTTTGAGCAGCGTCTGGGCAGGAGGGGCTGTCAAAAGCCTTCCCAGGAGGCTGTGGCCGGGACCTGTCATCCTTCCCAGCTCCTCCTCAAAAGCGTTCCTCCTGGAGGTGCTGAGCCTTCACCCTTTCACTTCTGGGTTTTTCAAATGCTGTGAGCTGACTCCACCGAGCTGGGGAGAGGGAGGAACGAGGCTGTCGCAGACAAGAGAAGCTCGCAAAGCCAGGCTGGGCCGTAGCGGTGGCCGCCCGACGGGCCCTCAGAACCAGGAGCCCCGGGATGCCCCTGGCACCGCGGAACGAGGGTGGAGAGCGAGGCAGCCATCGGCACAGTTCCCAGGGGGTCGCCAGAAGCCCCCCCTTCCTGGAGCAAAGTGGGTGAAGGAAATGAACCCCCTACTTCTCCCTTTGCCAAGGGACTCCAGCTATTTCTTCAGGGATGAGGGTGACCGTATTCTCTTGTCCAATCCAGGACACTTTCAAGTGAAGGAGGACACTCTTAATAATTACACTGTGACAACCGATGTCCATCTGGCAAACCAGGAAGGGAGGTCACACCGACAGTGACCCAATACCCAAGTCACCCTCCAGCCATCAACACCTCTCCTCACTCAGACCATCGGCTGATGGCACCAGGTGGCCCCAGAACCAGGTGGACACTGTGTGGAGAACAGAGGGGACTGTACCCCTGTCCTCACCTCTGACGGAAAGATAAAATGAGCACACCAAAGTCACCCTGCCTCCGAAGGGAGGGGAGACCAGAGGGACACAAAGGACAGTGGGTGTTCAAAGGAAAGAGAGAGAGAGAGAGAGAGAGAGAGAGAGAGAGAGAGCTTGAGAAATCTGTCCCCAAGACTATATAAGATGGAGGGCATCCTGGTGGCTTGTCCTTTTGTTTTGGGATGTTGACTTTAAATCCTCAACAGCATCTTTTCTCAGCCCTGGAGGTTTGAGGAAAATGCTTGAGAATGAATTTAGGGCTTTCTCCCTCCCTCTCCCCCATTTATAGCGTCTGACCCACAAAGCTTGGCAAGATGCCAGCCCCATCTTCACTTGGTGACTTCACCCCTTTGCCCTCTCTGGGGACTCACACGGAGTAGGCACAGCAGCCTCTTCACATGAGTGGGAGGAGTACATCCAGGGCTGGAGAAATCCCCTGGGTCTGCCTTGGACCCTGTGGGGTCAAGGACACTTGTGCATAACCGGACATGGCAAGAGCCATAGCTGATGGATCCAGACACGGCCCGGGGCTCAGTGGGCCTGTGGGGCTTTTCACGACCTCACTAACCAGCCGCCCGCCCCGCTGGCCATCCCCAGGGCGTGGGAGAAATAGAAAGCTTCCCCACAAAATGACACACAGTGAAGGGGTAGAGGACTTTGGGTGGCTCCCAGGATCCTGGACGTTTGTGCAGACTCAAAGGGTCTTCGTCGTCTGCCAGCAAACCACCGCCTGAGCCAGCCACGTTGAAGAAGACGGAGCCATCCCGGCCACCTTTTCCGAGAGGAGGTGGCCTGGCCCCGGGGGTTCACTGTGAGAAAGGCAGTGGACCTACTGCTAAGAGACATTTTTCTTGCACTCCATTCATTCCAAAGACCAGGTGTTTTATTGAGAAGTCTTTCCCAAAATGCGCCCCCAGCCAGGGGGCAAGTGCCGGGACGGGGAGTAAAGGAAGCCGCCCGCTGGCCCTAACTGGGACTCGCTCCTGGGGGACTTGGCCAAGCACCTCCCGCTCCGGCCTCCACTTCCTCCTCTGGGCAGGGGTCAGGGCCACCTGCCCGCAAGGTGCTGCAAGGGCCGTCTCTGGAAAGCACTTGGAACAGTGAAGAGCAGGACAAAGGCTAGCCAGTAGGATGGTTAGTGTCCGCGGTTCAGGAGAAGACCTTCCTTTTGACACACAAACCTCAATGAACTGGAATCGCTCAAAGAACGGTTCATTAAAATTTCTGGCAAAATTCCTTGCAAAGAGGCCCTCCTCTACCCAAGCAGGAGAGCTGACTGCTGAGCAAATCAGCAAAGATGTAGGAATGTCGGCCAACTTGGGGCGGGACAGAAGGACGCACTGAACCCTAAGAAGTTGCTTCTTAAAACTAAATTCCAAAAACATTCATAGGGTCTTTATTTTATTTTTCCTAAAAGAAAAAAAAAAAGTCAGCAACTTAAAAAAAAAAAAAAAAACTTCTTGCTTTGAAATTCCATTTACCCATAATCCCGGTTACATGAGGTGAGTGCTGCTTTCATCTCCCCAGCAGCTCCCTGCCTCCCATCACTCATCTGTGTCCCCCACCTGTGCCCTCTTAGACACGTGGACAGATTCCCCATGTGGCCAACCTGATGTCTTAAGTTCAAAAATCGTTACCTCGGTATTTCAGTAGAAAAAGTTCTATTTTTGTGTGCGTCTTGCGGTGAACTTCAGTCTGGTTAATTGAGGTGTTAATGCATTTTCTTAAAATCAGACAGAACCTAATTTTCAGAATGGCGTCACACGGAAGGTCAACGGCCTACCTGGCTACTCTTGAGGCTGGTTGTGGGACAGTGACCTTTCCAGGAGTAATCCCTCGAGGTGGAAAGCACTGAGCTGTCCTTGGGATGGTGATTTTCGGTAAGAACCTGTCCATACTGCAGGCAGTAGGTCTTTTAGATGGAAGAAGAAAACGTGAACTTACCTATAGTTGGCGAATGGCTTCAGTTTTCCTGTCGTTTCTGTTTTGATGTTGAAGGAAGATGTCTTGTTACTGTTGAATTTTTTTTTTGTAGACCTTTTAAAAAGTTGTTCCCCCTAAACCCTCCTTGGGGTCAGAAGTGCCTCCTGTGAGGCCACCTTGGTGCTGAGGCCCTGGAGGGAAGCAGCCCCCACCTTCTCTCCTACAGCTTCCCCCTCACATGCATGGCTGTCCCCTGCCGGGACCCCTAGTGGTCCCTTTTATCAGAAAGAGCTCACTTGTCAACACTCGGACTCCCCTGGGCTGACCTAGGTCCCTGGTCTCCAGGGTGCACCATTTGGGCAGCCACAGGGAGCTGGGCGGCTTCTCCTCATTGTACCTGCTGATGAGAGAGCTGGCAAGGTTTCTGTTTTCTTGCTGCCTTTTGACACTTCATCAAGTGGTTTCCAAAGCCCCCCAGCCATCCCTGACCCCTCAAGGGAGATGGCCCCTCTCCCCCAGTAGGTGGTCTCTCCGCCATTGCTGTTCCTGGCTCTGCCCCCCTTTATTTGGGCATCCCATGATGGTTTCTCTACCTCTTCTCTTGCATCTGCCCTTATTTTGATGCCTTTTCTTTTTTTCCTCCCCTCTCACTGACCCCGTCTCTTTTTGTCTCCTTCCCATCTACCCCCAAGAGCAGTCCCCTGGGCCCCCCTGCAGTCCACCTCTCCGGCTTCCCCCGGAAAGAAGGGAGAGTCTGCAGTCTGTCAGCTTCTCTGACAGCTTCGTCTGTCTGCCGGCCTGACCCTCCCACTGCCTCCCATTTAAATGGATTCTTTGACAGATAGATCTTACTACGTTCTCCATGAAAGGGGAGAGTACACACTTCCGTTGGATTTGATTTTTAGTTTCTATTCTAAGTCTGATAAAAACATCCTTATCGTTACCACCAGGGAAGAGATAGTTTGATCTTTCTTCGCTGTTTTGGTTTTCGCCTTCGCGGTCGTGAGCAAAGTCCCTAGGGTCTCCTATGGGCTTGAAGTTCCATGTGTCGCAGCCTGCGACCTGCTACCCCTCAGCCGAGGAAGGCAGCAGATTTAGTGCACGGGGTATCTATCAACTGAGAGGGGGAGACAGATGTGGTATTTTGTGATTCCAATGTGAGTCACTTTTCTGTTCATGTCAGTAAGTCACCCGCTTTCCCTTATGCTTTTCAGGGGTTGATCATTTTGAACCACATAGATGTCTATTTTTTCCTGATTTAAAGGGTCATTCTGGCTCAGGCCTGAGTTGGTGCCCACCCCCCTTCCACCAAACCCGGATGGAAGGCTGCGCTGAGCAGAGAAGGGCTCAAATTCCCTGCACAGGAAAAGACCAGCAAAATGCTTCAGGCTGCGTTCTTTCCTTCTCCCTTGGGAACCCTCGTGGGCCTCCTCTGATGCCTGGGCTGTTGGAATCTGGGATGAGGCTCATAAGCCATGAGACACAGAAACACAGGCCTGGTATTCATGGCAGACTACAGAAGAACTCATCTTTTTCTTAAAAACCAATTCTTTGGTTCATGGCTTAACCTGAAGCGAACAAGCCAGTTCGTTGGTCATCCAGGCCCCCATGGAAGATCCCCAGTATCTCCCATAGGATGATCACGGGTCTGCAGGGTCCCTGTCACCACAGCCATTAGAGGTCAATGGGTGTGCTGTGGAACGTCAGAGTCAGCATGTAAATCTCCAAGTGTTCCTATAGCCAAAGGGTTCACAAAACTGGGTTTAAGAGGAAATCAGAACCCACATTTTCCCTGGTAATAAAGATATTGGGGCAGGTTCTTTGGGAGGCAGCGATGTCTCTGGGAATACGATTGGGCACGGACCTTGTTCAAGTTCATGTCACACGAGCCCTCACCCAGTAGAGGCAGAGGCCAAGGAGCAACAGGCGGCAACACGGATTGACCGAGATGACTATCTTGCCTGGCACCAGCCTTGGGGGGCTGCTGGGCCTAGGCTGAGGAGCAGCTTCTGGTCCCCTGTCCAAACCTTAACTTCGTCATAAAGCAAGGATGCCCCACTGGGAAGGGGCCCTGGAGAAGGTCTGGTTTCTCCATCCGTCTTCTATTCTGCAAGTGCCTAAGGCGTTGCTTAGCAAGGCTCTCCCAAGTGTGTGCAGGCTGGAGGTCAGTGCTCAGGGTCCTCGGGCTGCCCACAGCAGGCTGCTGGCGAGGGAGGAAGAAGCCTTCCAGGGAGCCCAGGCATCAGAGAGCCATCCCACAGTGAGGTGGTGACACAGAGCGTGATGGCCTGTGGGGGCCTCCCACGGGCCTGGGCAGGACTGCTGAGCCTCCGACCAGGGCTTTCCTCCAACAGCAGAGCCCTCTCAGTCCCCATCACTGGGCTTCACCAAGCACAAAGCCATCCCTGGGCCTCTTCGGTTAAGGATCTAAAAAGAATTTTAATCACCTTATACATTGAATTGCTTTTTTTACAAGATGATAGAGCCTCGTATCATATCCCAGTGATTTGATAAAAATGCCATTTCTGCCGGGAAAACATTACTGAGAACAAGGTGTGGATTCCCTGATTCCTGATGCTTCCCTTCTGCCCAGCCCCACATGGGGAATGTCCACAGCATCCCAGGCCGACCTTACCAGCCAGTTTATTGAAGCCATTGGATTTTAAGCTTTTGATCCCTTAACTCTTTCATTGAAACTTTTTTTGTGTCATGTGGTACACTTGATGGACAATATTTAAATGTACAGTATTTTACTTCCCTGATGAACTTGATCATGTAATAGTTTCTCTTGCTGCAGAGTCTTTGGACATTTTCAGAAATGTTTAAATCGTCATACCTATTTTATATAGGGGTTGTGCCATAACTAATTTCACACATGTAAATACCTTTGGACACTTCTTGGTGTTTTAAGTTCTGTTTGTTTTTTATTGAGATCATTACTGCTACGATTCTATTCTCTTTCTTAATTTTAGATATTTTTTTTTCCTGGTGCACTCAATTTATTCTTTTCAATCACCCTGAATATTGTGAAAGTTTATTTATTTTTTGTCATTTCTGTAAGTAGATGTTTTTTAAGTAAGTGCTTTATGTAAGCAGTAAACTCTTTGATAATTTTGACCTTAAAAAAATTGGTTCTTCTAAAGCGACCTACATCTTCCCATTATCAGGTACCATTTCAACAACAACAAAAAAAAAAAAAAAAAAAAAAAAAAAAACTTGTTTCTTTGCTGCACATTTCTGTCCTCGCCACGTTTGACTTTGACTTTTAATTGCCAGTGATTCCATTTGCTGATGCTAGTTCCCTGGACAGCAGTGTCTTTTGTCCTTCCAATAACTTCCAGGAGAAAATTGAATGGCAGGAAAAATGCCCCCTACCCTCACCGAGAAGCTACTAAATTCCCACTTACCAGATGGCTTCACAAGTGGCCCCTCAAGTGTTTGGGGACTGGAGACACGTCCCCAACTAACCCACAACCTCATCTATTTGAAAATGCCTGCTTTCCACGTCTGCACCTCCAGGTGGGCCTCAATGTGAGCTCCAGAAAGATGTGAGGAGCCAGGCCCTGCTCACCAAGGAGGCAGCAGGCACAGAGGTATCAGTGTGGCCCTGGGGTAAAGTCCCCATGGGGAGGGACAGGAGGCTCAGTTCTAGTCCCATCCTGTCACGGGTGCCTTTCTGGGCTTTAGTTCTGTCAAGTGCAGAGGACATTCACAACAACTTGAATATTGTGAATTAACTGAACCAATCAGTCTGTTCCTTGAAATGTAATTTTACTCCTGCCCAGATGTGGAGGATTTTAGCCAAGGAATGAGACCTTCTTTCCAGGAAGAGATCCTACATCCCCCACCACCCCCCCCAAACGCAGGGGCCAAGGACTTGAACTGCAATGTCATCTCCGGTATCCTAAAGATCAAAGGTGAACCCCAGAGAGTGATTTGGGAAGATGAATTACTGATGCCACGAAACAAAGGCTCTTTTTGAAGAGGCCACAAGCTAAAAACTAGAAACACTGACTCACTAAATTAGCAAAATGAGTAGACGACAGTTAGTCCTCATTGCACTTCAACTTAGGAAAACGTAGCCAGAAAATTCCTTGTTGAAAAGTGGCCCTTGCCGTCTGTGTTGTCCTCAAGTTTTATGTTGCTCTTTTGTATTTATTCTCTATGATGTAAATACTTTTCATTGTAAAAAAAATGTAAATATTAATTATATATTTTGCTCTTGTCTTTTTTAAAATGGAAGTTGATCCAAGTAATAAATCACAGATCATCTACATCTTGTTCTTTATTTTTTTTCTTTCTTCTTTTTTTTTAAGAAATTAAATACTTTAACATCTTTCAGAAGGGAGAGGGTTTCATGATTAAAGAGAGCCCTCATTCCTAACTAATGGAAGTAAGATGGTGCTGTTTGGAGACAGGGGGTAGGGGTAGGGTGGGGGGCCCTGTTTCAGTTCTGACTCTTTTATTAACAGGTGCGAGACCTTGACAGAGCCACTTAACCTCTTGGAGCTTCATCTAAAAATGAAAACAGCTGCCACAGTTGTTTTAAAACTCAACAAAGTAACAAATGCAAAATATTCTGAAAACAGAAACCTGTAGTCAGAGACATGGAATTGCTACGCCTTAGCTGTAACGGTGTCTGTAGGCTGGGGACGGATATTTTACAGATGGGAGATTCGCTCAATATTTTTATTTTGCTTGAATCCTATTTGGGGACAAAAACAACAAGAAATTGAGTGTCAAGTAAACTTCTGGAGGGTACTTCTACAGATCTATGATTGATAATCGCAATTATTTGATGAACTTCAAAAGCATTGGGGGGAAGAAATAAGATTTAATAACTTTCGAGAAAATTCTTGAGCTTTAAATATGTTCTTGGTTTGACCAAAATTTCTTTGTCAGTGTCTTAACATTCCACGAAGAAGGCTTTTAACAAGCGGAAATAAAATCAAATGACCAGTAATTGGCAATCCACCCAGAGTAAGCAGAACTCAAGAACGTGCCAGGCAATTCTACTTTGTATATAACAACATCCAACTGAAAAGTGCCCTCTTCTTTGTGAATATCCAAACCGAAGAATACAATTCAAGAGAGAGTGTGATGGGCACCAGGTGTCTTCCCACTTCCTGAGACCAGAAGGCTTGACCTTGACGCTCCCCAAGTCAGAGCAGAAAGAAGCCTTCAAATCAGCTGCACCCACTCTCCTCTTGCAGAAGGGAGAGGGAGATGGACGGTTCCCATAACGCACCAGTGTTCAGGCTCATGAGAAAAGGGCTAGACATGCAGGGACCACCAGGCCCTTCTCCAGGGCAGCAGCCCACCACTCTGGCCAGAGCCCAGGAGACACAGGACAGAAGAACAGGAACTTGCTGCCCTCATCTTTAGGTCACCTACTGGCTTGCTGGCTTCTTAGGCCTTTGGAAATACAGTCACTGCATTGTACAGTTTGGGAGTTTGAGTTGGTAGGGGGCTCCTAAAAGCAAAGGTGTCCACCTCTTTTCCTTTTCTGAAAAACCTGGGGGAGCTGCAAGACAGACCCTGGAGAGGTGGGTTCCAGGTCTGGGGCTGCTATTGATGGAACCGGAAGCCCTTCCTGCTCTGAACCGCCAGCCACTGGGTGGAACAGCTAGAAGTGCCTTCTTCATTTTCTCTTTCCTGGTTCTTCGGCCCCCTCTGCCAACCCTGAACTTCTATCAGATCCTGGATGCAAAACTGGTAAAGGAGATAGGCACCGTAGCACACATACTGTGGTTTCCAACCATCAGCCCAACAGTTCAGAAAATGGAATTTAGGAAAAGATTCCAGCCAGGCACGGTGGCACATACCTGTAATCCCAGTGGCTCCGGAGGCTGGGGCAGGATGATAGCAAGTTCAAAGCCAGCCTCAGTCAAAGCTAAGCAACTCAGTGAGACACTGACTCTAAATAGAAGACAAAATAGGGCTGGGGATGTGGCTCAGTGGTCAAGTGTCCCTGAGTTCAATTCCTGGTACAATCAATCAATCAATCAATCAATAAAATTAAAAAGAATTCCAGGTGTATTTCTTTATTTTTTTAAGTGACAGATGTTTAAGAGTCCTGTTTAAAAAGTCTCAAAGAACTGATCTAGCAACCCAAATCTCAGAACAAGGAGAAAGAGGAGCTGATCCTTTCCAAAGCAAGAGGTCTATGGGAGGGTTTTGTGTTAAAAGATAATGTTCAGAAAGAAGTCAAATCACACTCCTAAAGATATTAAAGGGAACACATGTGAAAGATTTCATTTGACTCATATGATGAGGGAACCAGACAGATATTTTAGCAGGTTCAGAAGAAAAAAACAAAAAAACCACAAATTTATATGAAGTGAAGGAATGTCGAGATGAATTGCAAATGGAACCAAGTCAATTATCACTATCCTACAGGAGAAATCACATATCTATCATTAACCACAGTTTATAAAGGGCTGCAAAATTGCTCCAAGACAATGAACAGCTCTAGAATCTGGTGACCCAGGAAGGATTGCTATACATGAGGTACAGTTTTCCACTCAAACACAAAGCTTTTTGTGCAACCATAAAGCAAATGTCTGCTTTATTTAATAAGCAGACCTATTTTACAGACTTTGAAAACACCTCATCGTCTTCAACTCATACATTATGCTGGCAAATGTGCAATCAGGAACAAAAAACCTTGGGCAGAGACTGATGGAGCCCTGCAGGAGTGTTACCCTTCTGACCTCTGACCTCTAAACCCTCCCCTCTCTGGTTCCCGGTCTTCCCTCCACTCCCCCTCCCCACTGTAGCTTGAGGCTAAACACTCTTGACATAAATAACTAACTCTGCAGAGCTGATCAAAAGCAGATGTAGGAAAGGATGTTGAGCCTCGATCTCCCAGCACTCATCTCTAGCTGAGCCATAAATCTCCAGTTAATATGGCTGGAGTCTTTCCTCTGTGTTAAAGACCCGCAGCCCTTAGCAGTGGTGGCTGCCAACTAGGAAGAGCCTCTCTGCTACTGGCCCCTGAATTCAGTGTGCTGCATGAAGATGCCCTTGGAATCTTTCTTTTGAACCTCACGGAGCCCCATCCAGTGCTATTTCATGCATCTTATCCATGTAGTGATTTTAACTGGGCTGGCAGAATCACAGCATCTGAATCCTGGACACACAAACTCTGACTCCCCCAGCCCTCTTTTCCAGGATTGATAAATGTGGCCGTTGTATCCCCGCCATCGCTAAAGAGTGATTTCCTTAGCAGCGCTGGATCATTTCAAGTTTAAATAATAACTCAGAATATGAATTCAAGATGTGTCTGCGGGACTCACAAGGTATGTGGCCTTCACCAGCCCTTCCCTCCCGTGGCCTCTACTTCTTCATTAAAGTGAAGATGCTGAACTCTCAGTCTCCTCGGATGCTGTCGAGTTCCACAGCCATGGCTGCAGATGCATGGCGGCTGTTGGCATTTTCATTATGACATGACAGAGTTGCTGTTGACGGCTGTAAGTGTGGTTGACAAAGGCACCTCTTGGCCGTAAGGTCTGCAGTGTGGGGGTTGGGGAGAGCTGGGCCTGGATAGATGTAACCACACAGATCTCCTTCCCAGCTCAACCTCACTGGGGAAAGCAGGAAATCCCCCCATCCGCTGCTGCCAAATGGCATCTCCAGGGATTCTGAGCCTGAACAGGCCATGGGGAGTTGGGGGATTAGATTCACCAAAAGCAGACAGTTTGTCTCGGGCTTGGAAGAGTGAGGACGGAAGGTGTGGAGTTAAATCCACTCTGATTCAGCCCCTCTACCTCCAAATTCTCACTGGCAACATTGAATGTAAAAAGAGAGTGTAACAGAAGGACAGTCGAGACAACAACAAAAACACTGGCCTGTGGCCTCAAAGGTATCAATGTGGGGCTAGGGTTGTGGCTCAGTGTAGAGCGCTCACCTAGCACGTGCGAGGCCCTGGATTCAATTCTCAGTTCCACATAAAAATAAATAATTAAAGGCATTGTGTCCATCTAAAACTAAAAAAAAAAAAGTATTTAAATAAAATATATCAATGCCATGAAAACAGATAAGGAAGAGGAACAGATCCAAATTAACAATAAGATCAAAAAGATTGAAAGGGTCCTGAGCCTGGTGGGGGCGAACTATGAAGTCCATGGTAGGGCCGTTGGCCATATTTGAGGATGTCGCCTATCCTCACCCTTTGAAAACACACAGGAGTATCTGGAAGTAAAGGAGAAGGGTGTCCACAACTTGCTCTCACATAGATCAGAAGGAAAAAAAATAGAAAGAGATAAAGAGAAAATAAAAATCAACTATGGGAAATAATAACACTCATATAACTCTGGGCGAAGGGTAAGAAAGAGTTCTTTATACTGTTGTCATTCTTCCTTGTGTTGGAAATTATTTCAAAAATAGATTTAAGAGGCGACAAGGCGGAGAGAACTCCCACGTTCTAAAACAAAATGATTTTGAACCTAAATCCTATAACCAACCAAACCATTATTCCAATGTATCAGAACAAAATAAATACCTGGGACTGGGAATATTTCTTAGACAATAAACTCTACTAAAATTAGTAACAGAAAATGTCCTCCAGCAAAAAGAAAGACATGGAGATAAGAAATACTATGTATATAAATTAGTGAAATTTATGAATCAGCCTAAATCTCGGATGTTCTGTTGATAGACTCTCGAACAATCAAACTCCCAGTAGCCCCTTCGAGAGGAGCGGCAGAGGCCTGGCAGGGGGGTACCACCAGGCAGGTCACTCTCTGTTCTGAGGAAGGAAGATGAAAACAGATAAACTGTGCACAGGCAGAGGAGACCTCCCCAAGCCAGAAATGTAGAGGTATCCAGGGACATCCCTGAGAATGGCAGAATATAGAGTTCAGAACATTCCTCCATAAAACCAACCAGAACAACAACAACAAGATGATCAGAATCAACTTTTCAGAACTCGGGAAATTAATGAAAACTTACACCAATCCATTAGAGAAAACTGGCTGAAACTCGGTGAGAACAGGGTCTGTGGAGTTTAACCTTTCCTACTCCCAGGACCCGCCTCATCCTTTATGTATCCTGGAGATTAATGCTGGCAGTAGCCTTGAAAATGTGGAAACCTGCCGCCTGTGGCCACTGGGTTGAAGAGGTGGTGACAATGACCAGGTTGAAGCTCCCACCCTCAAGGCCAGGTTTGCAGAAAATTGTGGTTACTTTATCCGTCCGCCTTGCCTTGTGAGTTCCTTTTCTTGTGTCTCTCCTTTAGCCATATGCGCTCCTGTTCGGGTCTACTCCTATCTCCTGTTCATGGTGTCTATTTTTAAAAATATTTATTTGTTCTTTTTAGTTACACGTTACAGTAGAATGTATTTGACATACACAGAGTGTATCTTCCCATTCTCGTGGTTGTACATGGTGTGGAGTTTTGCTGGTCGTGTATTCATATATGAACATAGGAAAGTTGTGTCCGATTCATTCTACTGTCTTTCCCATTCTCATCCCTCCTCCTGTCCCCCGACTCCATCCTGTCCAATCCAGTGAAACTCCACTCCTTCCTCCCCCTTGCCAATTGTGAGTCAGCATCCTCATATCAGAGTGATCATTCACCTTTTGGCTTTGGGGAATTGGCTTATTTCACTTAGCATGATATTCTCTAGTTCCATCCATTTACCTGCAAATGCCATATCATTCTTCTTTATGGCTGAGTAAGATTCCATTGTGTCTCTATGCCTCAATTTCTTTATCCATTCATCTATTGAAGGGTACCTAGGTTAGGTCCACGGCTTAACTATTGTGAATTGAGCTGCTATAAACATTGATGTGGTTGTGTCATTGTAGTATGCTGATTTTAAGTCCTTTGGGTAGAAACTAAAGAGTGGGATAACTGGTCAAATGGTGGTTCCATTCCAAGTTTTCAGAGGACTTTCCATTCTGCTTTACAGAGTGGTTGCACCAATTTGCAGTCCCACCAGCAATGTATGAGTGTATCTCTTTCCCCACATCCTCGCCAACATTCATTGTTACTTGTATTCTTTTTTAAAAAATATTTTATCTTTTAGTTGTAGTTGGACACAATACCTTTATTTTATTTACTTTCATGTGGTGCAGAGGATCAAACCCAGGGTCTCGCACGTGCTAGGTGAGCACTCTACTGCTGAGCTATAACCCCAGCCCCTGTTATTTGCATTCTTGATAATTTTGGAGTGACATGAAATCTCAGTGTAGGGTAAATTTGCATTTCTCTAATTGCTAGTGATGTCGAACATTTTTTCATATGATTGTTGATCGATTTTATTCCTTCTTCTGTGAAGTGCCTGTTCATTTCCTTTGCTCACTTACTGATTGGATGGTTTGTTTCTTTGTTTTTTTTTTAATTCTTTATATATCCTGGAGATTAATGCTCTATCTGAAGTGCAGGTGGCACAGATTTTTTCCCCATTCTGTGGGCTCTTCATGATGTCCCTTGATTGAATCATTTTCTCTTGTGCTGCATGGGATCTATGTTGTTTTGCTCATCATGTCCCCTAAGCACACAAAACCCGAGGCAGATGTTACCAGTGAGAGGCCACATTGAGTGACTGTCCTGAAAACCAAGTTGGAAGGGACTAACGACCGTGGAGGTGGAAATCAGCAGTGCTTACCGCTCACTGGTCAGATAGGTCCCGTCCACCACAGCTGTGAACTTGACCAAGAACAAAGTGACAGGGGCTGAGAGATGATTGACTTCATTGAAGGCAACGAGAACCCCCAAAAGTGTGACTAGAAACAAAGAAGGGCCTTGTAAAATGATGAGAGACAACCCATCAGAAAGATAGCAATTACAACCCTATAAACCCCTAAAGTCAGACTCCCCCAAATACACAAAGTAAAATCTTACAAAATCGAAAGAAAAAAAACAGACTCAAAAAATAATAGTTGAAGTTGGGTGTGGTGGTACACGCCTGTCATCCCAGCAGCTGAGGAGGCTGAGGCAGGAGGATCTCGAGTACAAAGCCAGCCTCAGCAAATTAGCAAGGCACTAAGCAACTCTCTGAGACTATGTCTATATAAAATATAAAAAAGGGATGGGGATGTGGCTCAGTCAAGTGCCCCTGAATTCAATCCCTAAAATAATAATAATAATAATAGTTGAAGCTTCAATATGCCCCTTTCAAAAATGCATAAGACAGCAAAACAGAGGGCAAGCAGGAAACAGAACACGTGGGCAACACTGAAAACCAATGGCCTGACTGACGTTTGTGGACCACCCATCCCACAGCCACCTTCTTCCCGCACCCGGGGAACTCTCCAGGACAGACCACGTACCAGGCCACAGGCATCCATGAACTTTGAAAGATAAAAATGATAGTCTGTTGTCTGACCACATAAAATGAAATGAGAAATCGGTAACCGAATTCTTTGAAAAATTCACAAATATGTAGAAATGAATGACCTATTCCCAAATCGGTCAAAAAGAAGAATCATCTCCATAACCGAAATTTTTCAACTTGGGAAAATAGAAAAAGAAGGGCAAACTAAACTCCAACAAAGCAGACAGAAAGAAACACAGAGCAGATCAGAAATTAATGAGATGGAGGAGAGAAAATCATTGAAAACCAAGGTCAGTTCTTTTTAAGTAGCAAGAAAATTGATAAGCCCTCAGCTAGACTGACGAAAGAAAATTAAGAGAAGACTCAGATGACCGAAATCTGAGTGAAAGAGGAACATCATCGCCAAGCTTACAGAAGTAAGAGATACTCCCAGGGAAAACTGAGTGACTGTAGGCCCACAAGTCAGACAACCTGTATTAATGGGCAAATATATGCATTATCAAAACTGACTCAGGAAGAAATAGGAAACCTGAATAGACCTATAACAAGTAGAGATTAAATTATTAACTTTAAAACATCTCAAAAGAAAAGCCCAGAACCAGTTGGCTTCACTGGTGAATTCTACTAAACATTTGAAGAAAATATGAAGTCCAATCCTTTACAAACTCTTCCCAAAACAGAAAGGAAGAAATGCTTCCTACCTCATCCTATGAGGTCATATTATACTGATACCAAAACAGAACACATCACTGAAAGAGAAACTATAGACAAATATCACTGATGGACATAAGTGGAAAATTCTCAGCATAGTAGTAAATTTAGTCCAGCCACACAGAAAAAGTATAAATACGACCAAGTGGGATTTATCCCAGAAATGTAAGGTTGGTCCAACAGATGAAAAGTAATTACATTAGCCTTACAAGGAATAAAATTAACAAAAGGCAAGACTTGCACACTGAAAAACTGAAAGACACCATTGAAAAAAATTAAAGAAGACCTAAATAAATGGAAAGACATCCATGCTCATAGATTAGAAGATTTAATATGATATTTTCATGAAGGCAACACTCTCTGCATCTCATTTACATATTCAACGTGATCCTTATCAAACTTCCAACTTCTTATTTAGACAAAAACTAACAAGCTGATCCAAAAATTCATATGGAAATGCAAGGAACACAGAGTAATTAATTCAAACCATCTTTTTTTTTTTTTTGTGCCAGAGATTGTACTCAGGGACACCCGGCCACTGAGCCATATCCCCAACCCTATTTGGGATTTACTTTAGAGACAGGGTCTCACTGAGTTGCTGTGTGCCTCACTGTGGCTAAGGCTGGCTTTGAACTCGCAATCCTCCTGTGTTAGCCTCTCCAGCCACTGGGATGACAGGTGCCCAAACCATCTTGGAAAAGAACATAGCTAGAGATTCATGCTTCCCAATTTCAGAACTTACTACAAAGCTACACTAATTATGACTGTCTGATACAGACGGGAAGATAATCAGATAGAATCAACGTCACAGACTCAAGTATCCAGAAACTAGACCTCACAGAACTGACTTTAAGTAAGATACCAATACAATCAGTGGGGGAATGAATAATCTCAACACACAGGGCTGGCACACTCCATACCTACATGAGAAAGAACGATACTATTCCTACTTCACACTGCATGGAAAAAATAACTCAACATAGGCCCAAATGTGAAAGCTAAAACTATTAAGTCCCTGAGAAAAAAATATAAAAATGTATTTTTGGGATCTTGGGTTTAGGCAACATCTTTTTAGAAATGATATTGAAAATATAGGCAACAAAAGACAATATAGATATATTGGACTTTAATAAAATTGAAAACTTTGGGGCTTCAAAAGACAATATCCAGAAAAGAAAACAACACTAACAAAATAGAGGAAAATATTTGCAAATTATAAGAGACTTGTATCTATCACATAAAAAAGGAACTCTTCTAAAAAGACAAATAACTGAATTTTTATCAGTGAAGAATTTTAGTAGACAAATCTTCAGAGATGATACACAAATGGCCAATAGACACATGAGAAGATGCTCAACATTATTAATTGATATGGAAATGCAAATCAAAACCACAATGCGATACCTCTCCATACCCATTAAGATAATGACAATAAAAAAGAAAAAAAATGCAGCCGGTGCAATAGTAGTGCATGTCTATAGTCCTAGAAGCTCTGGAGGTGGATGCAGGAGGATCAAGAGTTCAAACCTGGCCTCCACAACTTAGTGAGGTCCTAAGGAACTCAGCAAGACCCTGTCTCTGAATAAAATATTTTTTAAAAGGGCTGGAGAAGTGGCTCAGTGGTTAAGTGCCCCTGGGTTCAATCCCCAGTACCAAAAAGAAAAAAGATGGAAAAACAAGAATGCAGAAAATCCAAAGCCCTAATAAACTGCTAATTGGGGCGTAAAATGGTAGGGCCACTTTGGAGAACAGTTTGGCAGTTCCTCAAAAAGTTAAGCGTAGAGTTGCCCTAGAACCCAGAAATTCCACCCCTAGGTACATAGCCAATTGAACTGAAAACATTAACACAAAAATCTGTACACTGGTGTTCATAGCAGCATTATTCACAGTAGTAAAACATCTGAACAACCCAAATTAGTGGCCCCACCTCCTCCACAGAAAATCTTAACTAAGCCTCTCCAGAAATCTTCACCATGGCTGATTTTAGGACTGTCAGCAAAAGAGTCTCTACAAAAGAGTTCAATGTAGATAAACTTCCTATTTTCCTGTTGCTCTATTTTACTTCGCCACTGGCCTGGAAGAAATCAGCACTCCAGGTGCTGGACGCCCCTTTACCTGTTTTTCACAAACATGTATCCAGTATAGTAGTTTGTAGAAGTGTGTTTGCAAGTGCAAAATGTGATTTAAAAAAAAAAAAAAGACAAATCCTTTAACAAGGTCTCTGGCCTTGAGCTGGGCTTCACAGAGATGTCTACATTTCTAAGATAAGAAAGAGAAGTTACCAACTGGGCTCCATGGTAACAGCTGGCAGGAGGAGGAAAGAAAGGGGAGAAGGAGCTCCCCCCTTCTCAGGCACTGTCCTTGGAGGGTTAACTTGCCCAGAACAGTGAGAGAAAAAGCTGCTTTTGTGTGAACTTCTGCAGACGATGAGCTTCTGAGCCACGCCCCTTACACATTGGGTATGAAGTTCTGAAACTGCCAGAAATCAGGGTTCAGGGGATTGATTGATTACAGAGAAAGCTTTTCCCACTGAACCTGGCTGTAGCCAAATAAAAATCTGCTTCCTGTTCCTATTGGGTGTCTTGCTTCATCTGTCCCCTGCAACAAAATGACTGTCGATTAATGAATGGATAAACAAAACATGGTGTGTCCGTGCAATTGAATATTATCCAACCAAAAACAGGAATGAAGTCCTGATCCATGTTCTGCTCCGTGGATGAATCTTATGAAAGAAGAAGTGAAAGAAGCCAGATAGGAAAGACCACATGTTGTATGACCTCATTTATATGAAGTACCCAGATAGGAAGAGCCGTGGAGACAGAAGATCTGGGTTAGTGGTTACTAGCACTGGGTGTCTTGGGGGTGGGTTAGAGTGACTGCTAATAGGTAGGGTTTCTTTGGGGGTAGAAGAAATAGTCTAGTCTGGCTGGGCACAATTCACGAGCCACTTGTCAAGCAGAAAGGAACTTTATTTTTAGAACACACTCAGCACCACAGGAGCTCTTCAGGAATTCCCTCAGAGCCCAACTGCCACCACCGGCTTCCCACAAGCCTCTCAACCCCTACTCCTCCTGCTCTTGAGGCCGATTGGCTGGGTCGTGTGGGCGGAGCCAAAAGAGTCCCCCAATGAACAGCTCCGTGGCAGGGAAACAGCCCAATGAGCATCACCACAGAGGAGCCAATCAGCTGGAAGTTTGCTGGGGCCCCTTGGCTGTGGCTCTCAACATAGAATTATACAGTGGTAATGGTTGTACAACTTCTTTGACATATCAGAATCCAGTGGTGGGGGGGGGGAACCCCACTGACTTTAGACTTAAAAAGGGCAATTTTAGGGGGCTGGGGTTGTGGCTCCGTGGTAGAGCGCTTGCCTTGCACGTGTGAGGCCCTGGGTTTGATCCTCAGCACCACATAAAAATAAATAAATAAAAAGGTCAATTTTTATGGTATTGGAATTATATCCCAATAAAAATGATAAACAAATAGGTAATTTAAAGATATACTTCTGAAAGGGAAGAAATATGATTTCAAAATTCCAAATAATTAAAAAGGAAAACTTAAGAAAAACTGGGAAAAGGAAATAAAAGAAAAAAATCATAATGTAAAATTAAAAGGTAAAATATCTAGATAATCATTTTTAAAATGTGAATGTGTTTAGATATTGTTCAAATGCCAAGCTGGGAGTTGAACCCATGGCTTCACTCAGGCAAGGTGAAGTGTATCATCGCTGAGCTCCATCCCCAGCCCAGGACGCAGAGGGCTCCGGCTGGGGCTCAGCGGTAGAGCACTTGCCTCACATGTGTGAGGCACAGGGTTCGATCCTCAGCACCACATAAAAATAAATACATAAAAAGATACTGTGTCCATTTACAACTAGAAAAAGATTCTTTTTAAAGGCAGAGAAACAATTCTTATTAACTAAGTTTGAAATTCAATCAATTAGACATATGATAATTATAAATCTTTTTGCCTGAGCATAAATTCTTACATATGAAAGAAGAAATTTTAAAATCCAAAATAATGCAATATTTTTAATCCATTTATCTCAGACCAAGAAGGTTAAAAAGAGACAGAGTGAGAGTGCTAAGAATATCAATTACATAGCAGGCATCATCCTGAGAATATGGGTTTCTTTTAAAAACTTATGGAACATTAGTAACATTCAACCATATTTTACACTAAAAAAGAAAACCAATCATCTCAAAAGCAGAAAGCAGAAAGTTTTCAATCACTATCTATAACACAATGGATTTTAAAACGAATCACTAACGATAGCCAAATAATACATATACTTTGGTCTGGGGTTGTGGTTCAGTGATAGAACACTCGCCTAGCATGGGTGAGGCCCTGGGTTTGATCTTCAGCACCACATAAAGATAAATAAATAAAGGTATTGTATCTATCTACAACTTTTTTTTAAAAAAAAGTATTTTTTTTTAAAAACTATATAATACATATAATACTTTCTTTCACATAGACTTTTTTTTTTTCTTTTTTGTTGGTGGTGCTGAGGATTGAACCCAGGGCGTTGTGCATGTGAGGCAAGCACTCTACCAACTGAGCTACATCCCCAACTCCTAACATGGACATTTTAAAGCACTATTTTTTTAAAAAATATTTATTTTATAATTGTACACAATACCTTTATTTTACTCATTTATTTTTTTACGTGGTGCTAAGGATGGAACCCAGGGTTCCGTGCATGTGAGACACAACCCCAGCCCTAAAGTACTATTTTTGATAATTCTGATTAAAGAGGCAATCGAAACAAATTGCAAGTTATTTTGAAATACGTGACACTAAGCACGCAAAACTTACAGGTGAAAACAAAGTGATAATTGGAAGAAAATTTAAAGCTTTTATTAAAAGAATGGATGAAAATAACTCAAAGGTACAAAAAAGGGGGACCAAAAATTCCAGCGAATATAATAGAAGAAAAAATTAGGATAAAAACAGAAATCAATTCAGTCATAAATTTCTTTAAAATGTCCCCCAAAATAGACAGAACTCTAATAAGTTTATATATTTAGCAGGGGAGAAGAAACAAAGCAAAAATAAGGAATGTAAAAATAGGGAAGTAAGCCAGTACAGTGGCACACACCTGTCATCCCAGCAGCTCGGGAGGCTGAAGCAGGAGGATCACAAGTCCAAAGCCAGCCTCAGCAATTTAGAGAGGCCCTCACCAAGTCAGCAAGACCGTCTCAAAATAAAATATTAAAAATGGCTGGGGAGGGGAGGGGAGGGGAGGGGGGATAGTAGGGGATAGGAAAGTTAGCAGAATACAACAATTACTAACTGGGCATTATGTAAAATTGTGGATGTGTAACCAACGTGATTCTGCAATCTGCATTTGGGGTAAAATTAGGAGTTCATAACCCACTTCAATCTAATGTATGAAATATGATATGTCAAGAGCTTGGTAATGTTGTGAACAACCAATAAAAAAAAAAACAAATTAAAAAACAAAAAGGAATCCTCATAAAAAAAAATGGCTGGGGAGTGGCTCAGTCATTGAGCATCCCTGGGTTCAATCCCTGATCCCCAAAATAATTAGTAATCATAATAAGGAAGTACATTGTAAAGACAGGGGTGAAATTTTAACTTATGAGATAGGCATAATTTATGCCACAGAGTAGTTTAATGGGTATTCTTCTCATATTCTGGAAATTTCCCCACTGTTGAAAATATTTTCATGTTGTCTTTCAAGAGAGAAACAGCTTACTTTTTTTTTTTTAATAAATAAGCAGCTCATTTCCCATTTTAAGTGAGGGAAATGAAAAGATGGTTTAGACAGGCACATTCATAGACCCGGAGCGTTAGAATAAACGTGAAATAGAGGGAAGCCGGCTTCTTGCGCAGGGGAAGAGAGAAGTCCAGGAGCCTTCTTGGACGGCATATTTTGTCCTATAAAAATTATTAACTGATGCATCAGCATCAGTTCACTATCTCCATGTGCAGAACCATAAAATAACTCCAGGGCAAGGTCGGGTCCAGATCCTGCCTGCCCTGAAGAGTGCGCGGGAAAACCCCACCCTCGTCCTGGGTCCTGTTCTGCTGCTCCGGCAGCTGCCTCTTTATTTCTGTAAATCCGTGCGTCTGAGTCCTGCAGCTAGGTCTTGAGCTTCCTTATGGCAAGAACAGTCCTGCATTGTTTTGTCTCCTCAATTCTTCCAGGTCACGTTGGAAGAAAAACTGAACTTCTTACTGATTAGTAGAATTATTCAATCAGCATCGGGAGATATTGGTCAACGAAAATAGGATGCTCCATTTTCAGGGCATGTTGTCACCAGTATCCCCAGCGGGGTGGGGGGATAGGAATGCCCTTGGAGACCTACGGAACTTGAAATTTTAAATTTTGATGGAGCCAACTCTGTAAATCTTTTGTTTTATGGCATATGGATTTTATATGTTCTTTGGAAAAAAACTATGTTAACTTTACAGGAGACGTTCAAAACCTTTCATCTGTTTCTATACACTGTTTATTGGTGCATTAGAGTTGTACATGATGGTGGGACTTGTTGATTCGTACATGCACACGATGTAAAAATATAATTGGGCCCATATCCGTTTATATATATATACATATTTATATTTGTTTGTTTGTTTGTTTGGCACTTGAGATTGAACCCAGGGACACTTTACCACTGAACTACATCCCCAGTCCTTTTTATTTTTTGAGACAGAGTCTCATTCAGTTGCTGAGGGTCTTGCTAAGTTGCCAAGACTGGCCTCAAACTTGCAGTCCTCCTGCCTCACCCTCCAAAATGGCAGGGATTATAGGCACGTGCCCTAGGCCCAGCTTCTATGTACTTTGATAGTTGATATAACATGGTACATAAGGGGCTGGGGTTGTGGCTCAAGCGAAGAGCACTTGTCTAGCATGTGTGAGGCCCTGGGTTCAATCCTCAGCACCACATAAATAAATAAATAATAACATAAAATAAAGGTAATGTGTCCATCTACAACTAAAAAACAAACAAACAAAAATATGGCAACTAACTATTCATTGAAAATTTGGCCAAACTTGTCTGTAAAACTGTTGGAGTATGATGCTATGTTTGTTAATACATCTTTGATGAATTTTTACAGATGATGATGACAAAGAGGGTAAAAAAACAAAACTGTAGCTGCATGGGGAATGTTCTCAACAATTTTAAGTGGAATTTTATTTATTTATTTTTATTTTTAAAATTTTTAATATTGGTACTGGGAATTGAACCCAGAGGTGCTTCATCACTGAGCCACATCTCCAGCCCTTTTTAAAAATCTTTTATTTTAAGACAGGATCTCACTAAGTTGTTTAGGGCCTTGCTAAGTTGCCAAAGCTGGCCTTCAACTTTCCATCCTCCTGCCTCAGCCTCCTGAGTCACTGGGATTACAGGTGTGCACACCTGGCTTTAAGTGGAATTTTAAAAATCAGAAAACAAAATTGGAGACTCTTACTACATATGGACAAAATAACAAATGTCACTCAAAAAAAATATAACATAAAAATGTTTGTAAGGTAGATTGTTGGTATTATGAATGTTTGAGGGTTTTTTTGGGGGGGCAGTTAATGTTACCTTTAAGATTGTTCTAAGAATAGATAAAAATCAAAGGAGTGGGGAAGAACACAGGCAGAAAAATAAATGGGAAACAACTTCCCGGTAATACCAAAGTAGAATCGTCTATTACAATAAGAACAGAATTCTGACCAATGGTTGAGAAATTGCTTTTGTACAACTCTGAAATATTTCTCCGTCTACTATACACACATAGCTCACTAGATCTCTTTTCTATTTGAAACATGGAATTAGGGAGGCATTTCCTCAGAATCAAATTTGGAGGCATGAGATCTAAAAAGGCTTTGTAACCTCCTTCCTATAATATACTCAGGTTAACGGGGTAATTGTATTCCCCAAGGAAGTCTGTCAAACGTTTCCATTTAGTGGGGGAATGAACAAACAGAGCCCAATCCATTCTCCGGTAACAGAATGATGTTGTTTTTAATCATTGAAAAGAACATCAATACAACAGGCAAACAATACCAAAGTTTATTCAAGAAAATGGAGTAATTTACCTAAAATAAACCACAAGGGTTTACAATACAGACGATCCTCGTTTAGAGGACAATTTTTCTGTATTCCTACAACACACAGTAGGAAGCCATTCACCACAGAGAGAATTAACTCATATATATATATATTTTTTTTTTTCACAATGCCTTCATTTTATTTATTTATTTTTATGTGGTGCTGAGGATTGAACCCAGAGCCTCATACATGCCACCCAAGAGCCACAACCCCAGCCCCAAGAGTTAGTTCTTAGGGAACAACTCTTAGGCTCTTGCTAAACATAAAATGTCCAGTTCCATGAAGGACTGTCCCTTCCTGACAGGGTGTTGGGAGTTTGGCTCCCACAGCACTGGAAGGTTTCCAAGAAAACAGGATTTCTTACCCCACCCCACCCCCACCAATATTCTGCTCAGAAACTCTTGAAATTCCTAGATTCTTTCTTAAGAATTATAGATTCCAGCTAGGCTTGGAGGCACACTCCTGTAATCTCAGCAACTCGGGAGACAGAAGCAGGAAGATCACAAGTTCAAGGCCAGTCTCCACAACTCGGTGGTGTCAGGGTCTGTAAACAAGTCAAGATGGCGCCTGGTATTTTGCAGAGGGAGTGGTTTGTGAAGTAACGCCAGTGAGCCATTAAGTGTGGAGATTCCTTGTTGGTTGACTGCTGTATCTAGTTTATGTTAATTAAGATAAGCTGTGTGGAATGTATATATACCCCTCCTGTCCTACAATAAACGGCTCCCACTCCTGCTGTATCAATGTACACAACACCCCCCACCCCCCCACCTCCCCACCCCCCGGTTATTTTGCTGCAGCCAGACTGCAGCACAGTGGACCCTGTCTCAAAATAAAAAATAAAAAGGGCTAGGGATTTAACACCCCTGGTTCAATCCCTGGTACCACAAAAAATATATAAAGACTCCAGCAATTATTTACAAACTCTAAAATCTCTGTTAAACTTCTCAAGAAATTCATTGGATTTTACAAAGGAGGATGAAGGGAAGGGAGGTGGGATAGAAATAGAAAAATAATGGAATGAATCGGACACAATTTTCCTATGTTCATATACAAATACACAATCAGTGAAACTCCATATTATGTTCCACCACAAGAACGGGACCCCAATTTGAATAAGTTATACTCCATGTTTGTATAATATGTTAAAATACACTTTACTGTCATGTATGCCTAAAAAGACCAAATTTTAAAAAAAAGTCTCAGCCAAGTACTCAACAATACCATTTGCAATTTACAGTCTTTAAAGCAGATTGCAAGCCATGTGATTCTTTCTAATTCCAAGCCATCTTCAATTTTGCTAGTAAAATTTTCAAACATTGTTTGAAATGTGTTGCTAACATGTATGCATATAACACCTACTGCATCCCCTCTAATTTAAAAGTTATCAAAATAAGCTGCAAAATGATGCCTGACTATAACCTCATTTTTAAAAATAACCCCGCCCTGCTAAAATCCCACAGCTTCCTTATGTGCCTGGTCACTAGCCAGTTCTCTCCATTCCCTTACAACTCACTCAGAACCCTGAGCGTGTCTCACACGTGAACATCCTCATGATCACACCCCTCCCTGTGAGCATCTTCTCCTTAACCACCACCAAGATCTTCCCTGAGGCCAAAAGAAACAGTCACAGATTTCAGTGGCTGAGAGGCTCCTCTGTTCCGGTCCCAACCCATCCCAAGGAACAAGGGTCAGAGCTTAGGGTTGGCCAAGGGAGTGTCATGCAAGGATCTCATCCCAAGACAGCCAAAAGGTGAAGACAGAAGAAAACCAGCACTCCGAAAGGGGACAGCCTTGAGCCCAAGCCAGAGAGGACAGTGGCCAGAGTCAGCCGCTTTGGGAATAAAATTTGAGATATGGATTCAAAGACTGAGGCTCAACAAAACTGAATGAAAGCTCTGACGTACCGATGGCTAGGATACCACAAGGTATCGGAATTTTTCTGCCTCATTATAATCTTTTGGGACCATATTTATACACATGGTTCATCATTGATAAAAATGTGTGGAGTGTGACTGACTACACAGAATCATGTTACTTTTGAGTAGAGAAAGTTGTGTTCTCCCTTCCCAATCTGGATATTTCTTCTCTCTTTTCTCTTCTCCTTCTCCCTCCCACCCCTCATCTCTTTCCCTTCCTTCCCACTCTCCTGGATGGAACCAGGGTTGGAGAGACGAGGAGAAATTGCAGCCTTCACATACTGCTGACTAGAATGTCAAACGGTGCCACCACTTTGGAAAATATCTGACAGTTCCTTCAAAGGATAAATCACAGACAGTTACCGTGTTCCTACCCATTCCAATCCTATGAGGACACATGGACATACAAAAAATTTGTGTGCAAAATACACATGGCAGCATTATTAGTAATCGTCAAAAACTGGGGGAGAAAATTAATGTCCACCCATCGACAATGGAAATAAAAGGTGGTATCTGGCGTTCAAGGGAATAGGATTCAACCAATAAAAGACGGAAGTGCAGATCCATGGTGGAACACAGAGGCACTTTGAAAATATGACATTAAGTGAAAGAAGCCAGACGCAGAGGCCGTGTGCTGTGTGGTTTCCAGAACAGGAAAACCCACAGAGACAGAGCAGATCAGTGGCCGATGGTTGGGGGGAAGGCAATGGAAAGTGACTCCTTATGAATATGGGGTTTCTTTGGGGATAATAGAAATGTTCTGGAAATAACTAGTTGGGTTGATTGCACAGCACTTGAATATACTAAAGACCATGAATTATACATTTCAAAATAGCGATGTGGATTTTATTCCTATTTTTTTCAAATGATGGACAATATCTCAAAACCTGATAATCCAATGTGAGAGCATACGTTGTCAAAAGTGATCCAGTATAACACTTAAGACCCATGTATTTTATTGCTTGTAAATCATATAGCCATCGAGAAATCTCTGGAGGATAAGCAACCCCCACAAGCACCTGATCATAGGATGGTGTGACACTTCCTGTCCCCCTACAACTGGCCACCAAATCTGTAAAGTCCTAGTCATCACAGTTCCTTCTGCCCAGTACTTTCAACAAAACAAAATGACAAGGCATACTACAAGGCAAAACAAGATAGCTTAAAAAACAGGAAGGATCAGAACCATATTGCTATGTCAAGGGTTTGGGAACAGTCAGACCAACAACAATTTAAATTAAAATAACTCACCTACATATGCTAAAGGAACTAGTGGCAAAAGTGGACAACATATACATTACTTTTTTGTAACACATTATTATAATCATTATATTTTACTATTAGCTGTTGTTAATCTCTTCCTGTGCCAAATTGATAAGTTAAGCTTTAGTATATGCATGTTTGTATAGAAGAAACATAATATCTATGTAGAGTTCAGTACTATCTGTGTGTTCACCTGTAAACGTGTCCATGTGTCTTGGAGCATACCCTTCGTGGATAAGGGGTGACTACTGCCTATGAATAATCATATTAAACATGACTGGTCTAAATAACCAACTAAAAACAGAAGTTTTCAGCATGAACCATAAAACAAGACTGAACTGTATGTAATCTACAAAAACTTACTTTAATACAAAAGTACATAAATTAAAAGTAAAAGAATAGATAAGTTTGCCAATGATGTTCTGGGTATGACATCAAAATCACATGCAACAAATGTTAAAAATAGACAAATGGCACTACACCATGCTTAAAATTTTCTATGCATCAAAAGAAAAGAATGGAAGTAAATATTTGCAAATCATTTGTAGGATAAAGGGTAAATCACCACAATATATAAAGAACTTCTACAACTCAATAACAAAAAATAATTTGAAATGGCCAAATGAAAAGACTTTTTTCCAAAGTTGATACACAATATAAAAGCAAATGAAAAGATGTTTACACCAACTAATCATTAGATGAACACAAATCAAAGCCAAAATGAGATACCACCTTCTACCCATTAGGTATCAAAAACAAAAAAGACAAAATAAACAGATATGGATGATAAACCGAGACTTTATGCACTCTTGGAAAAATATGAAGTGATATTGCTGCTCTGGAAAACGGTATAGTGGGCTCTCAAAAAATTAAAAATAGAATTATCAAAAAAATTGAATTATCAAAAATGATTCAGCAAACCCACTTCTGAATATATATCCAAAATAATGAAAGCAAGATTTTGAAGAGCTAGTTATGGAATCATGTTCATAACAGCATTATTCAAAATAGCAAATATAGGTGAAAGCAAACAAAATATCCATCAATGAATGAATGGATAAATAAATGTGGTTATGATGGTAAATTTTATGTTGTACTTTTTACCAAAATTTGAGATTTTTTAAAATAAAAAGATGGAGAAAGATATAGCATACTAACACTATAAAAATAAAGCTGTAGAAGCTATGGTCACACAGAACAAACAACAGAGGAAGAAAAATTATCAGGGATAAAGAAGTATATTACATAATAATAAAAAGTCAATACTCCAAAATGACATACAATTTTCAATGTATAAGCACCCAACAACATACCATCAAAATATATAAGGCAAAAAGTGACTGAACTCCCTGTCTCAGTAATAGACACAACAAACAGAAAATCAATAAGGACACATTTGAATTCAATGGCACCATTAAAAAAAAATTGGAAATAATTGACCTCTACAGATTATTTCATCCACCTGAACATAAATTATTCTCAAGTTCACTGGCACATTCACTTACCTTACATTCTGGGCCATAAAACATGTCTTAACAAATTTAAGGGAAAGAAATCACTCAGTGTAGCCTCTCAATCAACATGGAGCTGAACAAGAAATCAATAATAGATACTGGAAGATTAAAAATGAACTTTTAAATAAGACATGAACCACAGGAGAAATCTCAAGAGAAATTTTAAAATATTTTGGATTAAATGAGAACAAAACTTAAATGAAAACAAAACAAAAATTAAATGAGAACAAAAATCAAAATCTGTGGAATGCAATGAAAACATGCTTAAAGGGCAATTCAGAGCATTTAATGCTTATAGTAGAAAAGAAGAAATATCTAAAATAAATCGTCTAAGCTTCCATCTTAGGAAACTAGAAATATAAGAGCAAATTAAATCCATTATAAGCAAAGAGAATAAATAATCAATATTAGAACAGAAATCAGAATTGCAAACAGAAAATCAATGAAAGCAAAAACTCATTCTCTGAAAACCCCAATAAAATTGATAAACCTCTAAGAAAAAAGAGAGAAGAGACAAATTACTTCCTTATCAGAAATGATGAAAAGGACATCACCTAAGATCCCACAGACATTAATAATTGAGAATAATGAAGGAATTCTGTGAACAACTCTATGCCCACAAATTTGATAACTTAAATGAAATGTACCAATTCCCTGAAAAACAATCCTCCAAAACTCATGCAGCAGGAGTGCTGCTTCTCAGCAAGTTGGTGCAGGAGGGACTTCGCTGAAATTCAACACCAGAGAGAGTCTGTGAGGCTCAGAAATTCAGGTGCACGGAACAAAAGACATGAAAAAGTACACTGGAACTAGGCTGGCTGTGGCAGCAGCAGCAGCAGCAGCAGCAGTTCTCTGCGGAGGGGAGAGATGACACACCGAGAGAGAAACACAACAGACGATTGTTATGGGAAACCTGTAGAATATTAGAGCAGCCTGAATTCAGCAGATGCCGAGGCTGCACAGGGCACTGGTGTTGGAAAGTGCTGTGTCTCTGAACTGGCAGGAGGAGAGCTGAGACCGGGAGCCCTCCGGAGAGTTTGCTGCTGCAGGAACCTAGCGGATCATAACAAATATCACCAAACTTCCCAGCAAGCACCTACCATGTGGCCTAGGGTGTCCCCATCAGAAGGTTACTGAAACGGGTACAGAGATGGGACCAAGGCAATTCAAGTCACAGATATGGAGGGGAGCACAACTCACTCTCCCTTTGAGTCCGGTGGCTCACATGACCTGCTCACATGACTACCTGAAGAGAGTCACTAAACTGAACAGGTGAACACGACTGCACATGGGCACTGATGCACTTGGCCTTACTCATGAGCAGCAGAGTCTGTGAGACCTGGGGAGGATGGAGTTCCCTGTCACCCAAGTAGAATGCTTGGGAGGCTCCTTAGAGCCAGACCCCCAGCCAAGACCAGCATCTGCCTGGCCCCTGTGTGGATCTACTCTCCCCAGAGCTGGTGCCACCCAGCAAAGTCCCAAAGGCCTATTTAGAACTAAACCCCACACCCCAGAACGCCCTAGTTAGAACTCTGCACCATGCCCACCCTGGGAGGGCTCTGTCCAGACAAAATGCCAACCAACCGTACCTCCCATCACACCCTGCATTACCCTGGGGAGAAAGGGAGCTGCCAACTATGTTAGCCAGCTTCGGTTTCAGCCAACTGCAGCTGGCAGCTTGGTGAGCAACACACACACACACACACACACACACACACACACACACACGGTTTAACAACCCCCAGCTTTTGCTCTCTGTAGGGGGTACATAGTCCAAAAGGAAACAAGGAAAAAGCACTGGTCACCAGCAATGGTCATCCATCCTCATTTACAATACTGACCATTTCATTTGGAGACTTTTTTTCATTAAGATTTGGTTCCTTTTATTTCTTATGTCTTGGTGTTCTTGCTGTGCTGATTGGTTCCTGGAGATCTACAGAGATAAGCAGAAACTAAAAGAATTTGTGACTATTAACCAAGTGCTACAGAAAAAAAAAAAACTGAAAGAAATACTACTCACAGAAGAAATCAAAAATAAACCCCAGAACCCACCCATGGACAAATGGACAGATCTCATTTGAAAAGTAGCTAAGCAAATGAGAAAGAGGACAAATTAAACATGAGAAATGATTCAAGATGGTAGGAATTAATAAACATCTCTCTATAATAACATTGAATGTAAATGGTCTCAAAACTTTAATTAAAGGACATAGACTGGCAAAACAAGTCATGACAAAAAACAAGCATGACAAAACAAGACCCAACCACATGTTGTTTGTAAGAGATTCACCTCACAGACAGAGACAGTCACAGGCTTCGAGTAAAAGGACGGAAATTGAGATACCATGCAAACAGAACCTGAAAACAAGGAGTAGATACTCTCCTGTCTGACGAGGAAGACTTCAAGCCAAAATTAATCAGAAGAGACAAAGAAGGTCACTTCAAACCAGTAAATGGGACAATTCAACAAGATATAACAATGATAAATATTCATGCCCCAAACATTGATGCACCTAATTAAGTTTCAAAAAGTCACTACTTGACTTAAAGACTTAGACATTTACAGTGAAAACTATAAGACACTGAAGAAAAAAAATCGAACAAGACAGAAAAGATGGAAAGAGCTCCCATGTTCATGGATAGGCAGAATTAAGATTGTATAAATACCACATGACTAAAGCAATACACAAATTCAACGTCATCCCTATCCAAATGCCAACGACATCCTTCAGAGAACTATATTTAAAAAGTCCTAAAATGTATTTGGAAGAATAAAAGACCCAAGATAGCCAAAGCAATTCTAAGCCACGAAAGCAAGCTTCAAGCACCACAATATCTTGACTTCAAATTATATTACAGAGCTACTGGAACAGAGCTGTATGGTACTGGCACAAAAACAGACACACAGCCAGTGGAACAAAACAGAAGACACAGAGACGAACCCACACAGGTACAGTCATCTATCCTTGACAAAGGAGCCAAAGACATGTTGGAGGAAAGACGGCCTTTTTAACCAATGGTGCTGGGGGATCTGGTCATCCAGTAGAAGAAAGAAGCTGGATCCTTCTCGCATCTTGCACAACAGTCAATTCAGAGTGGATCAAGGAATTAGACCAGAAAATGTCGTGTCAACACTCCAACGTGCAGGTGTAGGCAACACCTTTCTCAATAAGACCCTTAAGTCTTAGAAAATAATGAGAAGAGTTCACAAATGGTATGGCAACAAATTAAAAGTCTTCTGCACAGCAAAGGAGAGAATTGACAATGTGAAGAGAGAACCTACAGAATGGAAGAAGATCTTTGCTTGCTGCTCTTCTGACAGAGGATTAATATCCAGAACACCTAAAGGGCCCACAAAACTCCCCACACACACTCACAAAAAGTATCCCAATTAATAAGCAGGCAAATGAAATAAACAGATACTTCTCAGAGGAAACATCAGGACCAACAAATACACGAAAAAAAATGCTCAACATCTTCAACAAGTAGGGAAATGCAAATCAAGAAATTTCCTTCCACTGCAGTCAGATGGCAGTCATCGGGAATACAGACAGTAAGAAACACTAGAGATCATGCGGAGAAAAGGGACCACTCCTGGTCAGGCTGCAGACCCGTACGACCACTGTGGAAATCAGTATGGAACTACTATACGCCCCAGCTGCACCACTCGCTCACCATTCAACCTAGTTAGCCAAACTACGGAACAAGCCCAATTAATTAATTTATTTATTCAGCCATTTGCAGGAAAATGGATGGAACTAGGACTCTTATGTTAAGTGAGATAAGTCAAGTTCATGAGGCCAAGTGTTGTATTTTTCTCTCATATGCAGAAGCTAGAGAGGAAAAAAGAAAAAGAAAGGTGACGTTGACCAAATTATATTGGTATGTTGTGTGCATGTACGAATATGCCACAACAAACCCCACTTTTATGAACAACTATAATGCATGGATCAAAAATACGGAAAAAAAAAGAATTTACCAGAAAAAAAATGTCCTGGAACTAATAACTGGTAACAGCAAGGTTGTAGGATACAAGGTTAATATTAAAAAGTTGGTTGATTTTATGAATAAAACCAGTGAGCAAGCAGGAACTCTCTGCACTCAAATTTTTCAATTTGTTCTTATACAGGACAGTAGAATGCATTTTGATACATCAGGCATAAATGGAGTACAACTTCTCATTCTTCTGGTTGTACAAGATGTACACTGTCATGGAATTATAGATGCACATAGGGTAGTAATATACAATTCATCCTACTATCCTTCCTACACCCATGCTCCCTCCCTGCCCTTCACTCCCCTGTGTCTAATCCTCTGTTCTTCCCTAGGCCCCAGCACTTATTGTGAATCAGCATCTTCATATCAGAACCATTCTGCCTTTGGTTTTTGGGGATTGGTTTATTTCACTGAACTGACAGTCTTCAGTTCCATCCATTTACTGGCAAATGTCATAATTCCATTCTTCTTTATGGCTGAGTAATATTCCATTGTGTCTATATGCCTCAATTTCCTTATTCATTCATCTGTTGAAGGGCACCTAGGTTGGTTCCATAGTTTAACTATTGTGAATTGAACTGCTACAAACATTGATATGGCTGTGTCGCTGTAGCATGACGATTTTAAGTCCTCTGGGTATAAACCAAGGAGTGGGATAGCTGGGTCAAATGGTGGTTCCATTCCAAGTTTTCTGAGGAATCTCCATACTGCTTTCCAGAGTGGCTGCACCAATGTGCAGTCCCACCAGCAGTGTATATGTACTCAGTTTTTTGTAAACCATAAAACTGCTTTAAAACATAAAGACTATTTAAAAGCAGTGGCACATGCCTATAATCCCAGCAGCTTGAGAGAAGGAGGCAGGAGACTCAGGAGTTCAGGGCCAGCAAAAGTGAGGCCCTAAGCAACTCAGTGAGACCTTATCTGTAAATAAAATCCAAAACAGGGCTGGGGATGTGGCTCAGTGGTCAAGTGCCCCTGAGTTCCATGCCTGGTAACCCCAAATAAATAAATACTAGTTAAAGAAGAAATTTTTTAAATGATGGAAATGATTAGAAAAGAATTAATGATTATTGAAGATAGGCAAAAAAGAGTCAAAGTATGAGTAATAGTGATCCCCAATGGAAACTAAAGAGAATGGAACAAGTACCAAATACTGTAATTTAAGAAAACTTTCTCAAAATATAAAAAAAAAAAAAAGGTTCTGAAACTATGTTTAAACAGCACACCAACCAGTGCAATGATGTGTGCCTGTAGTCCCAGCTACTCAGGAAGCTGAAGCAGGAGAATGGCTTGAACCTAGGAGTTCAGAACTGACCTGGGAAATATAGTAAGACCCTGTATAAAAAAAATAATAAGTGACTCAGGAGGCTGAGACAGGAAGATCACAAGTTCAAGGCCAGCCTCAGCAACTTAGCAGGACACAAGCAACTTAGCAAGACCTGGTCTCAAAATATAAAATAAAGAGGGCCAGGGATGTAGCTCAGTGATAAGTGCCCCTGGGTTCAATCCCTAGAATAATAATAATAATAATAATAATAATAATAATAATAATAATGCAATAAAAGAACACGATATGGACCTAAGAATGTTTTGACCAAGAATGACCCATATCACAAATATACTAATAAAACTACTAAACTATTGTCTTTAAAGAAAAATAGAAATCCTTTGAGCGCCTAGACAAAACAGTAAATGAGTTATAACAGCAGGAAAACTAGATTATTATGAAACATTTGTATACCAAGAGTTCTCCAGAAGCAAATAGAAATATTTTGAGATATCTAGAGACAGGAAATATGAGCCAAGAATTTCATAGCTGACATTCAAGTATAAAAGATATAAACTGTAAAAAATATAGGGAATATTGGTCCCATGAGCCCCTTTTGAGAAACATACTTAAAAGTGAGCTTCAGTCAAACAAAATGACTAGGGACACATTTAGTCTAAGGACCGGTGATAAGCATGTAGTTATTTAGTTATGAGGGATAAAAGGAAAAGCTTATAATGGAACACTCTGAATTACTTTTTTGCAACATTAGGAAACAAACCTGAGGCCTCACGCCTCATGTTAGGTAAGCACTGTACCCCAGACCTCCATCCCAGCCCTGTATAATACGTATTTTAACCGCCCATGTAATAATCACTATTATTCTGAGGGTGTTTTATGTAGATGTGGGATGAAGCAAATGAACAACTATGGCATATTCAAATTTGGGGGATTAAAATTAGAAGTATTAATATAAGCTCATAAAATATATAATCATTAAAAAGAGGAGGGCTGGGGTCGTAGCTCAGTGGTAGAGCACTTGCCTCGCACGCATGAGGCACTGGGTTCGATCCTCAGCACCACATAAAAATAAATTAAGATATTGTGTCCATCGACAACTAAAATAATATTTTTAAAAAAAAACAGAAAAGACACACATACACTCATAGTCTTAGCTCTGTTTTAAGGAGATAACAACAATAGCCAACTTGGGAGATTTCCTCATCTAGCACCCAGAATGCCTAAAATAACCAGTTTCTACTAAGCAAAAAGAGGGCTTCTTGAGAAATTTTCTGACTCCTGTTTTGAGGCAGGAAAGGTAGAATCTGGGCCTAGAACATCTTGTCATACCACATAAGAGAAAGTTATCCAACTATTAAGGTGTGAAAAGGACTCAAGAGTTCATTTGAAGAGGTGCCCACTAGCCAGAAATGGGACAATTCAAACTTCCAAAAGGATAACGGCTCCTGAGGAAACCCATCAATTAATGAGTTAATAATTATATTGAAAACTATTTTTAAAAAAAAAAAAACTAATGAGCAACCTTGAGAGAATGATAGGAAACCAACTCATTATCTTAAATAAAACATTTAGTCCGCCTTCCCACATAAACGGTACCAAGGGTAATCAAATAGTAATGAGGATACATACCTCTTTATAAAGATGCTCTATTTAATAAATGAAAAAGAAGTTAAAGAATTAGAATATCACCAGTCTTCAATCCCCAAAGAATTAATAAATGTAGGCCTTTAGCATTCATGGCTGCTAACGTCATAAAAAGGGAGAATCAGAGGTTGTGTGCCTGCTAGTGACCAGGCACCAGCAAAGCAGTCCTGCCAAAGGTATCGAGCACAAGTCTAATCAAGTCTCTGATCTAGCTGCCTATTTTCTGGGGGAAAAAAAAAAAGAGGGTAGAACAAGGATTGGGAGGTAGTGCAGTGGTAGAGTGGTAGCCTAGCATGTGAGGAAGCGCCAGTTCAATCCCCAGCACCTCAAAAAGAAAAAAAAAAAAAGAAAGAAAAGAAAAGAAAAAAAGGACAGGGCCCTTAAACTGAACCCACATGTGCATTAGCAAAATTCAATCTGTGGGGAACTGCCTGCCACTCAACCAGTGCAGATCTTCAGAATCAAAGGAAAAGAAGGGAATAGATATGGGTCCTGTATACTAAGACAACTAGCCGGGTGTGGTATTGCACACCGGTAATCCCAGTGGCTCAGGAGGCTGAGGCAGGAGGATCATGAGTTCAAAGCCAGCCTCAGCAAAAAAAAAAAAAAAAAGTGAAGAACTAAGCAACT
The DNA here is from genome assembly GCF_052094955.1 of Ictidomys tridecemlineatus. Classification (NCBI taxonomy): domain Eukaryota; kingdom Metazoa; phylum Chordata; class Mammalia; order Rodentia; family Sciuridae; genus Ictidomys; species Ictidomys tridecemlineatus. Next base: position 51,774,407 of record NC_135477.1, on the reverse strand, counting down.
CAGTGAGACCCTGTCTCCTAAATAAAAAAACAAAATAGGGCTGGGGATGTGGCACAGTGGTCGAGTGCTCCCACCCCAAAAAAATACACCTAGAAGATTATAATAATTTTCAAGGGCAAGACTGAGCTCTACTGTCTAGACCTGCACACTTGCTAAAACTGCAAAATGCATGTACACATGATAAAACCATGAAACAACATAAGGAAATGATCACTATGAATTCAGGATAAAGACTTTTGGTATTGATGAAAATGGAGTAACAGGGTCCATATTTACCATCCTGTCCAAAATAACTAAAAACACTAAGGCAAATCTGTGAATGGGGGGAAGCACTGTTTCCAGACACTGGATATCGATCTTTGCAGAATAGCACAGTGAGAAAGGGATACGGAAGGAGTGAGCTCCCTGATGGAGAGCATATGCAGAGCAAATACGCAGAGAGGGGGACCCAACAGTCCGTCTGAGTTAAGGAGACACAATGGGAGTTTAAGGAGGCCAACGTAGCTCCAGTCCACAGAGCAGGTACTAGAGAGGTGCCCGGGGAGAGCTCCAGAGGGGTGCAGAGGACGCCCCTGGAATACTCAGCACTGTGAGTGAGGAGACCGCACCACCCCTGGGAAAGAACCACTGGAAAAGAGCAAGGTGAACATTTGGGGGAAATTCACATAGAACCAGGAAAAGTCCAGGGTCTCACCCACCACAGTAGAAAGGCTGGGAATTCCCGAGGCGTTGAGTAGTGAGGCAAATCAGCCCTAGAACCAAAGCTTCTCTGATCCCACTGAACAAAAGCTTCAAGACAAGCCTCAACATGATCAAACCATTTCCAGGTAACTTAACTGCATCTGAAATACATCCAAGAAATGTTTGCAAACAGACAAGATATTCAGTACCTTGCCTTATAAAACTCACGGTGTCTGGATCCAGTCAAAAGTTACCAGATATGAAGAGGAAGAGTAAAACATGGCCGAAAGGAGTAGATAAAAAAATAACACGAGAGCTATAGTTAGTAGGCAAGGTTGTAAAGGTTATTAAAATAATAGCCTACATACTCAATAGAGGGGGAAATTGAACATGTTAAAGACATGAAAAAAAACATTGTGAAAAGACCCAAATAAATTTCTAGGATTGAAAACGACAACAATGGAGATTTTTTTAAACACACTGGGAAGGAGGAATACCATGTTACCCGTTACAAAAGAAAAAGTTCACCAACTTGAAAACAACAGCCACAGAATTATCCAAAATGAAACACAGATGGAAAATAAAGATGCAGGGAAAAAAACAGCCTAAGTGAGCATTGGGATAACTTCCAGGAGCCTAAAAAAAAAAAAAAAAAAAATGTAGAATTCAAGTCCCCAGAGGACAAGATAGGGGAAAACAGGACAAAAAAATTTTTTGAAGATATAATGGCTGATATTTTTCCAAGTCTGATCAAAACTATTGAAAACAAGATTTAAGGAGCACAATGATCCAAAGCACAAGAAATAAGAAGTCAATTTTACCAAGCCATATCAAAATAAAGCCAACTCTTATAAACAGAACAACAAGGACAAAAACACATCTGTCTCTGTGATAGAAACAACACAAACAAGCCAGAAAACAACAGAACGTTTTCCAAGTTCTGAATGACAGCGACAACAAAAACCACCATGACATAATTTTATACCCAGACAAAATACCCTACAAAAACAGAAATCAAGTAAAGACTTTTCTCAGGCCTAGAAAAACTAAAAAAAATTCACTTTAGGGAATGTTCAAAGAAGCTCTTTAAGCAAACGGAAAATCATGACAGAATTTTGGCTCTATTCAAAAGAATACAGGGCACTGGGAATGGTAAACATGTGGGTAAAGAGAAAAGTGGGGTTTTCTTGGGCTGGGGTTGTAGCTCAGTTGTAGAGTGCTTGTCCCTCATGCATGAGGCCCTGGGTTCGGTCCCCAGAACCACATAAAAATAAACAAATACAAATAAAGATTTTTTAAAGTGGGGTTTTCTTTAGGAAAAAAAAACTCTTCAAAAGATCATTGACAGTTTAAAGCAAAATAGTAACAATGTATTATGGAGCTTTAACATATATAGATGTTATAAGTGACAAAATGTTGGATATATGAGATTGGGAAGCAAGCGGTTGAGGTGGTAATGAGGCATTGGAGGAACTTAACTTGTATTTGTTGTTTTTTATTTTTTATGTGGTGATGGGGATTGAACTCAGGGCCTCATGCACGATAGGCAGGCACTATCTCCCCATCCCCTAAACTTGTATTTGTTACAAGGATGTTCAGCTTTTGATAATTCCTGTTAACATATACATTTGTGTTGTTCTTATGTAAGGTTTTTTTTATTTTTTATTTTTCGTTGTAGAGGGACACGATGCCTTTATTTTGTTTATTTATTTTTATGTGGCACTGAGGGTAGAACCCAGGGCCTCATATACACTCTGCAAGCGCTCTACTACTGAGCCACAACCCCAGCCCTTATATGTTTTTTATTTTATATTGTAAAAGTTTTAAAAGCAATGATAAAGTGAATCACTCCATTTTTTGAACTGTATAGATGTATATGGGGGAAAAAAATAAGACCACAAGGATCTCAAACAAGGAGTTAACCTGGACTCGTGGGTGTTGGATGATGGCTCACTTTCCAGCTTTTCCAAAATGCCTCCAATGACTCTCTTTACTTCTGTCATTAAGAAAAATAAATAAAAACAAATAATTTAAATGGAAATACTGTATCCACAAATTGTACACACGGTCCCGGGGAACAAATTCACACCTTTGTACTCCTTTCACTGTCTGATGCTTTTCTTTCATGGTGTGGATGCAAATTCAAGGCTGGTCTTGGTACCTCAACAAGACCCCGACTCAAAATTTTTTAAAAAAAATAAATACAGGGCTGGAATTGTGGCTCATTGGTAGAACGCTCGCCTAGCACGTGGGAGGCCCTGGGTTCCATCCTCAGCACCACATAAAAATAAATGAATAAAATAAAGACATTGTGTCCAGTTACAACCAAAAAAAATAAATATTTAAAACAAATAAATAAATAAACACAAAGGGCTGGGGATGTAACTCAGTAGTAGAGGACACCCCTGGGTTCAATTCTCAGTATCACAGAATAATAAATAAATAAAAATGAATTTTCAAACCTTCGTGTTCTAGCTGTCTGGCAGAGAGGAGAGGAGAGGGGAAGAACATTCATTCTAAAGCCGGCGCGGGCCTTCTGCCCCCCTTGGGATTTTGTCCCGAGACTCTCACATGGTTCAGAGGATTTTATGGTTGTTTGTATGAGCGAGGAGACTGAGGTATTGCATTTACGAACACTATCGAAAGATCCCTGAGCTTTTAATTCCCCAAACAAAAGGAAAAGAGCGTCTCTAAATTTCACCTGACAGAAACCTTTTATCTGAACCCAAAAAACAAGAGCCATCCTAAATGAAGACTGCCACAAACCTTTAGCTTCACCCAAAAGACGGTCCCAAGAGAGGAGAAATCAGCACCAGGAAAATACCAGGTTTGACTAGAAATCTGAGGACCTGATAAAGACACAGCCTACCACCAAATTAACGGCTCACAGAGCAAGCAGGAAAGCAAGAGACACCGTGAACATCTGTTGTTTGTGAATGGCTGGTGTTGACTCAAGTACGATTATCAGCCCTCTGATGTCTCTCCAGAAAACACCTCGCACATTCTAAAGGAGGGCAGTGCACTTAAAAGGAATGCCCAGGTTGATTACTGATTTACAACGACAACCAAAAAAAATCACAAACGTGCAAATGAGTGTCATGAGGTAAAGGAGTGTCATAAGGTAGGTGAGATGACATATGCCCTCACTCAGCATAATAAACGGTTTGCTTCATGATAACAGAATTTTTAAATTGGGATTTCACGGAACCTTTGAGAAATATAAGAAAAAAAATTTAATTCTTCCCCAAGAAGCATTGGGAGCTATTAATCCAATTGAATCATTGGTTTTCAGGATACTTGAGCGTGAGCTGAGGTTATCTGGACACTCAATTCTGCTTGGAAAATGAAAACATGGGCCTGGAGGTGACTCTACATGATTTATTCTAAAAAAGAAATTGTTTTTAAAAAATGATGGGTGAACGTTTGTTTCTTTGGGGAATGTGCTGTAAGGTCCAACGTAATTCTCATCACAAATGACTGCATGGGTTTACTGGAGCCAGCATACACATTCCTGCAGCACTTGGGAGCAACATATGCAGTCCTTTAAGTCAACTCACCTGAAAACATGTCCTCAATAGAGGACCCCTAGCAATAACCCTTAATAGCCCAGGTCCCCAGGGGCATATGGAGAGCAGCACTCCCAGAGCTGTGCTCAGCAGCCACCATGGAATAAAGAACACTGTGGAGTTGAGCAGGCAGCCCGGCTCCTTGGCACTGCTGGCTGGGAGCCCATGGCTCGGGAGCACAGTGAGAGACAGCTGTCACAGCTGGTCTGCAGGGACGTCTTTCTGAAAGTTCCTTGTGACCTTCCTTGTGACCACCTGCTCTGGTTCTCAGTAAAGTCATTCTTGCTCACTTACCATATGATTCAGGAGCAATTTTATCACCACACAGAGCGAAGCAGAGAATACCCTTATCTAATGAGCTGAGGGGGAAGGTACAACCCAAGGGAGAGGCCACATGGTCTACTGGAAAGAAAACTGGGCCTCCTGACAACCCTGAGCCTAAGGACAGGCTGCTGTGACCTGGAACCGCAAAGATGGCTGGTCAGCAGACAGTTGAGCCGTCTTCAGGTCTGCGCATGTACATGAGATTCTGGGAAGACCTGCCATGTGCCCCTTCAGAGAGGACTGTCTTAATCCTTCTGAACTCTGCTAACAAATACCTTAGACCAGGTCCTTCAGAAACAATGAAAAATCATTACTCCTATTCTGAGCTGATGAGCCGAAGATCAAGGGGCAGCCCACCCAGTGTCTGGTGAGGGCATCTCCTCCTAAACGTGCCCTCTGGCTGCCTCCACACTTGGCAGAAGAGAATGCTCGCTCCCCTCCCCTCTACTAAGGGCACTAATCACCTCCTAAAGACCCCAGTTCTTCATAATGTTGCAGGGGGATCAGGTTCAACATATGAATTTTGGAGGGACATAAACATTCACCATAGCAAGCACCTTTTCATGAAAAGAAGAAGGTGCAATAAAGAGATTGGGGCTGGGGAGATGGCTCAAGGGTAGAGCACTTGCCTTGTATGTCCAAGGCCCTGGGATGGATCCCCAGCACCACACTCAAAATAGCTTGGGCCATATCAACGTCTCCACCTTAAAACACAACTACAACAATTTTTATGTTGATCATTTTGGATTATATTTTAATTATATTTTAATCTTTGACATCATATGAAATATCTCATATATATTTACACACATAGTCATCTGTGAAGGTTCTGGGACCTCAACATATACCAATATCCAAGTATGCTCAAGTCCCTTATAGAAAATGGCATAGTATTTGCATTATGACTCATGTACATCCTCCCATGTTTTAAATCATCTCTAGATTACTTATAATACCTAATACAATGTAAATGCTACTCAAATAGTTGTTACACTGTATTGTTTAGGGAATAATCAGGAGGAAAAAAGTCTGTACATGTACATTTCAAAAATTTTCCTATTTTCTACTCATGGTTGGTTGAATCCACACATGCAGAAGGCCAATTTTATATACATGTATTTTTATATATATATACATATATGTGTGTGTGTATACACACACACACACACACACACAGAGGGCATGTGAGCTCATCTGGAGCAGTGAGGTGGATGGAGAGAACCTAGAATCTAGAATCCCTATCAGAGGGTGCAAGCTCTGATGTCCCCTGGGCTGCTACCTGTCGGTGTGGTCTGGGGCTCACAGGACAAGGTCAGAAGGCAGGATCTCCCTGAGCCTGCGAGGTGAGCCCGCCTCTTGGCAAAGATACTCTCTCGAAGCCGGAGGAGAAAAGAAGTGACTTCTCACAATTGAAATGTAAATGTAAAAGGCCACTATTTCATCTCTCTTTCAAAATGATTGTTTCAACAATGTACATTAGTTTTGAAAATGTAACACGCTGTCCTGTTTATTCAGCAGAGAAAATTAAAATGCTCCTGTGTAAAAAGAAAAGGGATCCGACTGATGGGCGCCAGCAGGCCCTGCTCTCTGTCCCCCCCCCCACACACACACACACACCAGGCCTCCTGCATTAGGGCCGCACCCTGCATTCCAAAGGCACCTACCTCCCTGTGAAGCTGCTCTCTGGGCCCCAGCAACCCACCAGGGTGGGACATTGGTCACACCCCAGCTGCCCGCTTCCAGGGTCCTCCCCTACTCACGCCTTCTCTCCTCTCTACCTACTAAATGCCACGCGGCCACCTTCAGCTCCACACCATCTTCTTCATGAAACTCTCTATCAGGGAGGTTGGGGAAGGGAGAGGGACAAAAACCAGACATCTGCAGCCACCTGATGGGTTTAACTTTGCAAGGCAGCAAGTGACATGGCTTCAGCCTGAGAACCAGTGTCGTTGAGGTCATCCAGCAGTGGCACCGACACTAACGAAGCAGGGACACTCAGCCAGTGCGGAGTCGAACCGAGGCTGGAGACCATCTGTCCCTGCTGTCACAGAAGGAAGCCCAGGCCCTGGGGAGGTTGAGCGCAAAGTCCTGCGTCCCTTCCAGGATCCAAGTCACGCCGTGGCCCAGGGTCCCCGCAATATATTTTGGGGTGTGGGCAGAATTTACTTAAGGTCCATTTTGTGATCCTTTGATCTTACGTATTGGTTATAATCATAAATTTTCTTTAAAAAATAAGATAGGGCTGGGGATGTAGCTCAATGGTAGAGGGCCTGCCCTGCCTGCATGAGGCCCTGGGTTCCATCCCCAGCACTCCAGAAATAAAATAAAAAAGAAAAAGAAAAAACAAGACAAAACACGGGGTCGCAGTGGAATAAAGAATGATAGGGGTTTAAGAGCAAAGGCCGCGCAGTTGGCCTGCATGTGGACGTGAACCTGGTCTTGGGCAAGTTCCATGACCTCTGTGAGCCTTTCCTCGTGTGCAAAATGGGCTTCATCATGGAGCCAACATGGGCGGCTGCTGCACACGGTATGGAAGCAAATACGTACCCAGCAGTTAGAGTAGTACGTGGCGCATGGTCGTCATGCTACAGGGTTTATTATTATTAACATCAGTACGATGATTAAAGTGCTTTACAGTCCCTGACACATGGAAAGTGCTTAATAAATAGCAGCTATTAATATTATTATAATGCATGTAGTTCACATATTAAATAGCATTCATTTTAAAGGTTCTCATTTTAGATTTGTTTTAAAGCAAATATTTAAAGACATAATTACAAAAGCAGAATGTGATACACTGCCTCATTCGTTTTCTCCTTCCCCTTCTTCTCCTTTTTAATACTAACTATCAACCCCAGGGCCTTGTGCATGCTGGGGAAGCCCCCTACCACTGAGCTACACGTCCAGCGCCTTTCTCCTCAACCACTATTATCACCTTAGAGATGAAGAGACAAAGCCCTGAAGAGATTCCACTACTTGCTGAGGCCACACAGGGAAGGAGCTGGGATTAAAAATGGAGTCTTCAACCAACTCGTTCTTCCTCCCCCCCAGACAATGCAGATAAAAATGAAATAAACTGGAAGAGGGCCAACAGTTCATCTGCTCACCCCGCGAGAGAGGTTCCTTCCTCCATTACTTTATCATTTCTGAGCCCTTTAGTTCCCTTATATGAAAAAGACAAGAGACTTTTAAGCGTGGCCCATGGACACATATGATGGCCCACGCAGAGTGCAGCTCCTACCCACAGTGGCCCACATAAGGCGGGGATGGAGTCCTCTCCCCCAGAACATGGAGTGCCAGAAAGCCAAGGCTAGCAAGGTGTTCCACAGTGTCGGGCACCCACGTTCCTTCTCTCTTGCCGCTCAACCTTCCTGGGGTGTGCCCTCTCCTGCACAGTGACGATGGCTCTCCATCAGGGCATATCCCCTGCAACAGGATGGAGAAGAAGACACGCATCTCATCTCTAAGAACACGACGGGGTAGTGACACACACACAACTTGTGCAGCACTGGCCCAGAATTGATGATCCAGTCATATCTAGCTGCAAGGGAGCCCAGGAAATGCAGCCTTTATCCTGACAGTCTGTTCGAATTTGGAGAATTCTACGAACAAAGGAAAAAGACATTAAAAAAAGTGGGTGACAACTAACCAATTCTGTTACCATGTTTACTTCTTCCGCTCCTTCTCTAAGCTCAACTGAAACAACAAAGGAACTCAAAGACAGAAACCTTCAAGGAAGTGACCACAGATGAAATAGAGTAAAGGTGAGGGTAAGACAATGATATTTTTAGCTATGCAAATATTTTACCTCCCATGTTGCTTTTTTCAGAAAGTTCCTGGAAAATGGGACCCACTATGTTAGTTGGTTTTCCACTACTGTAATAAAATGCATGAGATAATCAACTTACAGAGGGAAAAAGGTCCTCTTGGCTCTCAGTTTTAGAGTTTTCCAGTGCCTGACTTGTTGACCCTATTACTTTTAGATCTGTGGCAAGGGACGTAGAGGAGTATCTGGCTGAGCAAAGCTGTTCACCTCATGGCCCAGAAATAAAACAGGGAGAGAGGAAGAGACCAAGGTCCCATAATCCCTTTGGAGGGCATGCCCCAGTGGCCTAGGGGCCTCCCGTTAGATCCTACCTCTCAAAATTTCCACCACCTTTCAATAGTGCCAAGCTGAGAGCTGAGCTTTTCACACAAGGGCCTTTGAAGAACATTCCAAATCCAAGCTATAGCACCCCAAAACAAGGCAAGCCACCCAGAAAAAGGAAAACAAAGGACCCAACGCAAGAATGGAGGAAAGGAAATCGCCAGGGAACGTAAGAGAGAAGTTCAAAGACTACTTACACACCAGGCGCAGTGAAACAGGAGGCCGAGGCAGGAGGATTGCAAGTTCAAGGCCAGTCTCAGCAACCTAGCAAGGCCCTCAGCAACTTAGGGAAAGCCTGTTGCAAAATAAAATACAAAAAGGGCTGGGGGGTATGGCTCAGTGGTGAAGCGTCCATGGGTTCAAGCCCAGGTGCAAAAAAAAAAAAAAAGACTCCCCAGGATCCCTCAGAAAACACAAATATGACCTGTGTACCCAGAGAGAAACATGCAGCAAAAACCACATGCTCAGAGAGACACAGCATAAACCAGGGTTTCACCCCCTTGAAGAGGACACCTACAGCCTGCAGTTGCAGTCCAAGGGAAAGGACCCTTGGAGTATCTCCTCTTGTGCCTTTGGATTTCTGTACTATTTTCAAGTATTATTTATGTTTCAAAATGTTTGGGAAGCAAAAATAAATGAAATACTTGCAGGGAGAGAGGGTTTTGTTCATTTTAAGAGTACTTCAGAGCATGGGGCTGTAGCACAATGGTAGAGCACTTGCCTAGCGTGTGTGAGGCGCTGGGTTCACTCCCCAGCGCTGCCAAAAAGAAGGGGGGTCAGAAAAGAGACCAGTGCCTTTTTGTCCCTCCCTTATGACTCAGGCTAGTTTTGTGAATAGAATTATGTACTTAAGAAGCACCATACCTCAGGCTGGGGTTTAGCAGTACGGAGATTCCTCAGTGGTACAGCGCTTGCCTAGCGTGTGTGAGGCGCTGGGTTGGATTCTCAGCACCACATACAAATAAAATAAATGCCCATTGACAGCTAGAATGAATATATATATATATATTCTTTTAAAGGAAGTTCCATACTTCATTCAAAATCAAATATTCAATACAGTCAACTGATCCTTGATAAGAGCATCAAGAATACACAATGGGGGGCTGGGGTTGTGGCTCAGTGGTGAAGTGCTTGCCTCCCATGTGTGAGGCACTGGGTTCAATTCTCAGCAGTGCATATAAATAAATGAATAAAATAAAGGTCCATCAACAACTAAAAAAAAAACTTTTTTTTAAAGACACCATGGGGAAAGGATGGTCTCTTTAATCAATGATGCTGGCAAAACTGGAAACTCACACAAAAGAATGAAAGGGGACCCCCATCTCACACCACTCAAATTAATTTGGAATGGATTAAAGTTTTAAACAGAAGATATGAAACTATAGAACACCTGAAAGAAAACGGGGAAGGTTTTTTTGACATTAGTCTTCGCAATGATATTTTGGTTATAACTCCAAAATCACAGAAAACAAAAATTAAAAAGAAACCATAGGGATTACATAAGACCACAAAACTTCTTCACAGCAAACATTGTACAAAATGAAAAGAAAACCTACAGAACAGGAGGAAATATCACAAACCATATTCTAATAAGGGATAAAGTCCCAAATATATCAGGTACTTGTACAACTCAATAGCAAAAATAATTATAATGACAATACAATCAAGAACGTGAAGACAGAGCCTACAGAATGGGAGAAAATCTTTGCCACCTGCACCTCAGATAGAGCATTAATCTCCAGGATATATAAAGAACTCAAAAAACTTAACACCAAAGAAAAAAACAAATAACCCAATCAATAAACGGGCCAAGGAACTGAACAGACACTTTTTGGAAGAGGATAACAATCAATCAATAAACATGAAAAATGTTCAACATCACTAGTGATTAGAGAAATGCAAATTAAAGATTTCATCCCACTCCAGTCAGAATGGCAATTTTCAAGAATACAAGTAACAATTAACAATAAATGTCTGCAAGATATGGGGGGAAAGGCACACTTATACATTGCTGGTGGGATTGCAAATTGGTGCAACCACTCTGGAAAGCAGTATGGAGATTCCTCAGAAAACTCAGAATGGAACCACTGTTTGACCTAGTTATCCCAGTCCTTGGCTTATACCCAAAGGACCTAAACTCAGCTTACTACAGTAACACAGTTACATGGATGTTTATAGCAGCCCAATTCACAATAGTTAAACCGAAAAACCAAACTAGGTACCCTCCAAAAGATGAATGGATAAAGAAAATGTGGTACATATACACTATGGATTATTATTCGGCCATAAAGAAGAATGAAATATGGCATATGCAGGTAAGGGGTGGAGCTGGAGACTATCATGCTAAGTAAAATAAACCAATCCCCAAAAAACAAAGGCCAAATGTTCTGTCCTATATGTAGATGCTAACACACACTAGGGGGAGTGGAATAAAAGTTCATTGGATGAGACAAAGAGGAATGAAGGGAAGGGAGGTGGGAGGGGGATAGAAAAGACAGTAGAATAAATCCGACATAACTTTCCTATTATCTTATATGAATACCCAATCACGTATAACCACAAGAATGGGAAGGTATACTCCATGTATATAGGTCAAAATACATTCTACTGTGATGCAGAGCAAATAGAAAAGGAAAAAGAAAAACCCACAGAAATTACTCCATTAAGAAAATAAGCAAATAGCTGTTTTTCCAAAGAAGACATACAAATGGCCAACAGGTACATTTTTATGCTCAATAGCGGTAATGATCAAAGAAACTCAAAACCACAATGAAATATCACTTCATACCTGTTAGGAAGGCTATTATCAAAAAGACAAGAGATGAGGGCTGGGTGGTGGCTCAGAGGTAGAGCCCTCGACTAGCATGCATGAGGCACTGGGTTTGATCCTCAGCACCACATAAAGTAAAATAAAGACACTGTGTCCACCTATAACTAAAAAATTAATATTAAAAAAAAGACAAGAGATGAGCATTGGTGAGGGTGAGGGTGTGGATACAGGAAAACCCTTGTGCATTGTGGGTAGGATGTAAATTAGTCCGGCCTTTTGAAATATCCTACGGAAGTTTCTTGAAAAATTAAAAATAGGACTTGCAAATGAAACTGCCGTCCCACTTCTCAGTCTATGTCTAAAATGAAAGAAAACCAGCGGCTCAAAGATCCATGCGCACTCCCCTGTCCGTGCAGGCTCAGTCACCATAGGCGAGATGTGGAAACCTCCTGACTATCTGCAGATGCGTGAGCTTTTAGAAAAAAGGGCGGGTGCAGTGAACTGTTACTCAACTCTACAAGAAGAAGGAAATTTTGCCATTTGAGACAACATGAATGAGGGCCTTATGCTAATTGAGAAAAGTCCAAGCAAGATATAATGTCACACAAAATGACTATAGTTAACAATACTGTATTGTCAGCCAGGCGCAGTGGCCCGCACCTGTAATCTCAACAGCTCAGGAGGCTGAGGTGGGAGGATCCCCACTTAGCAAGGCCCTAAGCAACCCTGTCTCTAAATAAAATATTAAAAAGACTGGGGAGGGGGCTCAGTGGTTAAGTGCCCCTGGGTTCAATCCCTGGTACCAAAAAAATAAAAATAAAAAAACTATATTCAAAGTACTTTATACATTTATTTCACTTTATACATATATCATGTGGGACACTTTCAACATATACAATTTGATTTGTCAGCTTTCCTCAGTAAAGGGAGGGAGGGAGGGAGGGAGGGAAATAAATCCAGGAATAAATAAATCAGGCCTCTCTCCAGCTTCTCCCCCTGGCGTGGGCGGCAGGGCAGGTGAGACAGGGCACAGAGCCTTCCCCTCTTGCCATTTCTATTTCGACAGTCTCTGTCCCTTTTACTTCTAGTATTAATAGTAAGATCTATCTTTCAACGAGGGCCAGCAATGACATCCCCGGATCAAGTAGCCAAGGTCATTGAACAGTGTGGTTTGTCCTCTTGTCCTCCAGAAAATAACCCGAGCTTGGGATCAAGCCCGTGGTTCTGTCCCCACTCTCTGTTGGACAGTGAACTTCCACGTGTGACCATAGCTCATTCAATGCTTTTATTTGGATTTTTTTTTCCAGAAGGGAACATGTTTCTCATGCAGCAATCTTAATAGATGCAACTGGGCACCATTTCTTGGCTTTGAGGTAATGAAAAATTAATTACCATACTTTACAAGTAATAGTTCCCACCCATTTCACTCCCTTAGAAGTAAATATATCATAAATAGTTACTGTTATACCAGTGGTTGGGGGATTGGGCAGCCTGTCGTCCATAAATCCTTTCTCAACAGACATGTTATTTCTTCTGGGGAACAAACAGATTTGTTTTAGATCAGAGAGTCAACTGACAGATGGCCTTTGTAAAAACACACCATTTGTATAAATAAATTATAGTTTTACTATGGCGTTCTGCATTTGTGGATTTGGGAAATCAATGCCCCCTTTCTTTGGAATGGGCCTGAACTGTAAAGAGCAATTTTGTTTAGGTGTAAGGTCACATTGCACAGATCTGCCAACACAGTCACAGAGATCCAAATTATCTAGATGCTTGCTGCTGCTCCCCGTCACAACTGTCACAAAGAGCTCTGCCTGGAGGTAACAGGATGATCTCTGCCTGGAGGCATCAGAGAGCATCACCAAGCAGAACCAAGATACCAGCTGGCACACTGCCCTTAGCCCTGGGTTCTGTTGCCATTCGACTTAATGACACCACATGCTTTATTTTCCCAACCAAAACTTTGCATGATTGGGGATGACAGCAAATTTGTCTTAAAGACCCAAAACATTTGATTTTCCTTTCCAATACAGTTTATAAGTTAGACAGGTGCCTGGTGTATACCTATAATCCCAGCAGCTCAGGAGGCTGAGGCAGGAGGATGAAGAGTTCAAAGCCAGCCTCAGCAACTTAACAAGGCCCTCAGCAACCCGTCAAGACCTTGTCTCTAAATAAAATATTAAAAAAGTTTGGGAATGTGTCTCAGTGGTTAAGCAACACCTGGGTTCAACCCCAATAACAACATCAACAACAAAAACAGGCCCTAAAACCATCAGTTCAGATCAAGAAAATAAAAATTTAACATTAATCATGTTCACTATTAAAAATATAACAATATGAAAGACTTTACATGTTTCTAGTTAAAAAAATTTAATCAGATTGATTGCCTAGTATATTCCCAGCAATAAAGCATTTTTGAAAGCTTTATTTATTCTTTAAAATAATGAGATACTCCTAGTCTGGTGTTTGTCTGCATTCATAGCTTCAGACCCCTAAGTTGCTATTTAGGGTTATGCCAGCTGGTGCTTTGATGGAATTAATGAATGCAGCATCCAGAGTTGCCCAACTTACATCCAAAGAAGAGCTTAAACTAACACCTTCCATCTGTTTTTATGGTACTCCCAGGAAATCTCAGGTTACTTTAAAGGAGATCAGAAACTCCAACAAAATTACTCTGGATACACAAATCTCACACACATAAACTCACATATGCCAAATATAAATATACCCACATGCACATATTCATTCTGGAAGAGACAAAGTCAGGAAATTCATAGGTCCCCAAGATCCTAGAACGGTAAAAGAGTCACAGATTATATCATACACTGGATTAGAACTAATTGTGGAAAATAAAAGTCCACTTACTTCATATAACATCATACATTGGATCATGTGAAAGAAAAAAAGGATTTTGTGGGGCAAAACAAAAGTTAATGATGCTGGTTCTTAAATGATGCTTTTGTGGATGACTTACTAATAGATCCAACAGGACATGAACCTGGTTGCATTTCTCACTTATTTCATCCATTTTTTTTCATCTCTAAGTCACGCTATATGGTGGTCTCTGAATGGAGAAACAATTCATCTTGCATCTCAATAAAATTTTACTAGATATTCCTGTTGCTAATGGAGCCAAAGCAGAATCAATACACGTATTCATCATGTTACACACACATACAGGTCAAGGGTTAAGAAAATGTTTTCCGCGCAGCTGTAATCAGACAAACCTCCTATAATTAGACTGTTGGCTGACTCTTTGAGGTTATGTACTGGGAAGGGTCCAAGGGGCTTTCAATCATATTACTGAGGGCAAAATTCCTTTGCTTAAATCAAATGCACTTTCCTACAATCAGATTAAAGAGGCAATCAAGAGCATGAACCTGTCATTTCCTTATTCTCTGTGACCAAGTTTCCCCATTCACTCTCTGCCTCAATTTTTCCTTCTGTAAAAAGGAGGAATAGTGCTTGCCCCACAGAACTGCTATGAGAATTAAAAGCACTATAAGGTAAAGTTCTTGGCCCAGTGCCCACAGCAAGCTTTCAATAAGGTATTATTATTATCATCATTCATTACCCAACCTGCCAGATGTTCCCTGAGCTAGAGGTAACTGCAGAACTCAAAAGATTTCTGATAAACTTATAATCATGTTGGCTACTTTAAATATATTTTAATTAAACGATAATAGCATTAGATTTTTGTGTTAAATTTTCAATATTAAACATATGTAATTTACTTGATCTGAATATTAATTTGCATATTTGTCCCACATACATTCTGAACAGCTTGGAGTTGGGGGAAGACTGTGTTGGAGCCGAGCATGGTAGCACATTCCTGTAATCCCAAAGGCTCAGGAGGCTGAGGTAGAAGGATCCCAAGTTCAAAGCCAGCCTCAGCAACTTAGTGAGGCCCTAAGCAACTCAGTGAGACCCTGTCTCTAAATTAAATATAAAAAAAGGCCTGGGGATGTGGCTCAGTGGTTAAGCATCCCTGGGTTCAATAATAATAATAAGTGCATTGGCTAGGTATGTGGAAATGTATTGGAAGTTCCAGCACTGATGACGTGTGTGGCCATGGCCACGGCCACAATTACCAGATTTCTTCCTATAGCAAAGGGTTTGAGCCAGGTGACCTCTATGACACCTTCTATTCTAGGAACAAAAGTATTATTAAGCTGGCATTGCCCTGAATTCTGTGAGCTGTGACTGCATCATCTTCAATCCTCCTTGACTTGCAGTGTGACGCCACTTACAGTTTTGCAGCTTTGTGATGGTGTGAAAGCAAAAAGCATTCAGGGAAATCATTCTTGTAATTTTGTGTTTTGACCTGCTCCCAGGCTGGAGATATTGCCGTTAGGTCCTCTTATGATGCTGAACGGCGGTCAGCTCAGAGTCAGCCCGAGATCATGCCAGAAAAGAACCTATACTCACTGTGAACCATGCTGCTGAGATAGGATGCTCAGTAGACTGGGTGTACTTGCCTTTTCATCTTAATGATATTTTCAGTTAACGATGGGCTTATGGGGGGGAGGTAATCCCAGCATAAAGGAGGAACATCTGTATTTAAAGAAACCACCCAGAATAAAATGGGAAAATCCTAACTAAAAAGTTCCCTAGCCTAGCGCTTCCCAGGATAGCTCGTAACCAAATGCTAGTGTGAAAGAAGTTACACAGAATTCACATTAAATTGACCACATATGCCATCTTTATTGAGAAATTAGAGGGAGAATACAAATTTAATATATACTGACAAATTATTCAACTACATTTCACTCAGCATGGCTGATTGGGAGAAAGAGTATGAGTATTTTTCAGGCACTCCTAGAACTCTTGAATGTTGGCCTGAAGCTTATTTCTGGAGAAATAAGAAAGAAGATAGGCACTTCCTCCAGAAAAAAAGGAAAGAGATTATTAGAAGACGCCACAGAGAATCACTTGAAATCCTTTAAATACACATCTCAGGAAAATGGGACTTTATCCTACCTGGATTTCTGACCTAGCAAGTACCTCCCAAGACAAACAGGTAAGTCATACACAGAGAGCACGAAAGACTTAGGGAGAAGAGGGAAGGAAGTTCCAATCAGAAGAGACTACAGAGTCCAGAAGAGTTTGGGAAGCCATGGAGACTTAAATGGAGATTTGTACCTTTATGATACATGCATGATTTGGAAGGAAATCAAAGAGGAAGACAGCTGACTTCTCAGCAAAAACACATATTTAAAATGCACATGTTCTCTTTGGATTGGGCAGTGAGGGGAAGGGAGGGGGAATGGGGGTAGGAAAGATGGTCCAATGAGACGGACATCATTACCCTAGGTACATGTATGACTGCACAAATGGCATGACTATATCATGTACAACCAGAGAAATGAAAAGTTGTGCTCCATTTGTGTACAATGAATTGAAATGCATTCCACTGTCATGAATAACAAATTAGAACAATTTTTTTTTAAAAAAAATGCATGTGTTCTATCACGGAAGGTGGCACACATCTATCATCTTGGAGACTTAAGAGGCTGGAATAGAAGGATCACAAGTTCTAAGCCAGTCTCTGCAACTTAAGTGAGAACCTTTCTTGAAATAAAAGAAATTAAAAGGGCTGGGGTAGAGCACCCACCCCTGGATTCAAACCCCAGTACCACAAAAAGAAAGAAAGAAAAGAATATATCCTACATACATCCAAAGTGTTATCTATAAATGCTAGTAACAGCCATGGTTAACTTTAGTACAGATCCTGGGGAATGAGTATTGGGCTTCTTCCTATTCAGGCAAGGAGGCTTTTAAACATCCTTAAGTGCCCGGATGCCTAAATACAAGCTTATAGCAACAAATATACACAGTATTACCAAATGGTAAGACTGGGAAAATCATCCATTCGGCCAATGCTGGAGAATCCTGTTTTCATCTAGGTTTCTGTTCTTTGAAGAAATTAAAATGTTGCTTTCTGGAATTCTTGGATTCATCAAGGAGAATTCAGAGGAAATATGGATGGTCCATAGCAAGTTAGCATTTCCTGCTGAACAAATTTCTTCAACTGGCCCTCCAGCCATGTGCCCTTGCCAACATTTCACAATACAAAAGAGAACCATGGCTTCCAGTAGGAGCAGAGCAACTAATCCCCATTGTCACACCTGATATGGCCCACCATAGCCCCATAAGGATGCGTTTTCTATCGACTAATAAAAATTGGTCCTTAAGACAGTAGCCGGATGCTAACCTCAATACCCATTGGATATTGCAAATTAATACAGTGAAAGCAACCCAACTAAAAATTATGCCCAAACACAGTCTCACCCGCCAAAATATAATCAGCTACTTCAAATATTACACGACAACCTATTCTAAACAGGTCTTAATTAAAAGCAGACAAGCACGGATACATAAATTCTCAGTTCTTGTGGCTGTGGCCACCCTAGGCTAGTCCCAGTGGTGGACGCAAACGTTAATGTAGTGGTTTCAAGACACTGAGAGCAAGGAAAGTAGCATTTTTGGCGTTCACCTTCTAAGGCTCTCCCCAGAACTGCCAGAACACCCGCGCCTCCTTCTCCCACTAAAGGTCGATCTAGCTAACAGGAGACTCTGGATGGTGACCATGGTGCCTCTGTCCCCACCTTTAGCCTCATCTTAGCAAGTGGTCCTCTGCGGATCCAACAGATCCGCCAGCTACGCGGAGGCCGCGCGGTTTCATCATTAACACTCCTGAAGGACAATAGCTCATCAAGCCCCACCGAAAGCCCCGGACCCATCGCGGAGCCAGGGCTGGCGGGGGATGAGGCTGAGCGACTCCTCCTAGAGGTGGTTATGTGGAGAAGGAGCAATCCCTTCTCCCTCCTCCTCCTCCCCCCGCTACTATCCGCGGCCCAGAGAACTGCCGCTTGCCGCCATTGACACGCACAGATAAAACCCAAAGAAAGGCAAAGAGTCCTGCCCGGCACCGGCGCCGCGCGGGCCGAACCTGCGCCCGGGGAGGGGCGCGCAGAGGGCACCGGGCGCCCGGAGCCGGCGGCGCAGCACCAGGTGAGCCCGCCATGGCGATGGCATTATTGTTTAGGGGCTCCGGGGTCTGGAAACAAAACGCGCTGCCAGGGCAGTGCAGGGGCCGGACAGAGCCACCCCTTCCTCTCCCCCAGCCCCTGCGGGCGCATCCCCAATAGCCAGCCCACCCTCCGCATATAAAGAAAATTTAATAAACCAAACTGCCCAACTTGCTTCCTCGGGAAATAAGGGGGGAGGGGGGTGCTAAAGAAGCGGCAAAATTCCTGCGGCCGGCGAGGGGCCGGGGGCAGCGTGGGCACTGAGGCAGGGAGGAAGGAGGGATGCGCGGTCCAGCTGCGGGGCCCGGGCGAGGCTGGCCCTGGAGGGAGCCGAGGGCTCCCAGGGATGCGGAGTTTGGGGTGCAGAAGAGGGAGGCGCCCAGTCGCCGAGGGGGGCTGCGCCGGGTGCTGGGGGCTGCGCCAGGGCCGAGGGCGCCGGAATAGGGCCTCTCGGGGCCTCCAAAGGTGCCCGGTGGGCTCTGGCTGCGCCGAGCTGACAATGGAGGGGGCGCGGAGGCTCCGGGTGGAGGGAAGGGACCGGGGTCCGTGGGCGGGCCGCGCTGGGGAAGGTCAGGCCGGGGACGCCGGGCGGCGCGGGCGAGGGCCCGGGGCTGCTGCGCGGGCGGGCGCACGCCCCGGGGACGACGCGGAGGAGGGCGCGGGGCCGGGCACTCCCCTCCGGTTCCCTTTCCGGGGCGCCCGGTGCCGACGCGCGCTGCGCCTTCACCGGGAAATGGCGGCAGATCCGCGGCTCGCCCCGGCAGTCCCGGCTTCCCGCTTTGCGCGGGAAAATAATAATAATAATAACAACAACAAGAACCCTCGCAATATAAAGAAAAAGGAAATAAAAGTAAAGTGACTGCGGCGCCGCAAAGGGCTGTGGGGTGGGAGAGGGCTGCGCCGGGCGCACGACACGGTGCGAATCGCACGCGGGGCGCGGCGGGTGGGGACCAGCCCTGCCTCTCCAGGCGCCCGGCCGGCCACCCAGGTGCACCCTCGATCCGGTCCGGCCAGCCCCCCATCGCGCCCGTGGGTGTTTTTTCTCGCCTTTCCTCGTGGGGGCGCCCTCCGCTCCTGCCCTCTTTGTTCCTCACAACAATGGTCAAAGGTGCATTGGTCCTCCAAGGGCCTAAGAGCCTCCTCCAGGAGTTTCCCATCGCCCATAGTTCCTAGGTGACAGGGGCCACCGTGGCTTGTTTGAGGCCTGCTCATTGCTGAGGCTTTTATGGCCATGGCCCCTTGATGGGTGATGGGATGGAAGGAGCCAGAAAAAAAAAATGGGCTGAGAAAAAGAGCGAGTCCCTGCGTGTTTGACAGAGTGCCATGGATCCAGGCTCCAGAGCCTGATTTTCGGGTAGTTCCCATGATACGATGGCGCTGGGGAACTGTTGGGCCAGCCTTGTCCAGCTCAGCAGAATTCAAGACCCAGGAGCCCCCAGGGGCCATCAGTCTACCATGGCAAATGGTGGCCTCACTTTTCTCATTTGGGTTTGAGTTGAAATACAGTCGTACTCTCACTGAGCTGCACAGTTGCTACTGAAACGGGTCAATAGGTGAGAGGAAAAGAAAACATTATTAAGAACGAGAATGTCTTCATTTACGTTGTTTCAAAACACAAACTAAGCTGTATATAATTCTCAGTCCATTCATATTTAACTGAAAGTCATCTCTTTCCCCATTAGCAAACTCTTCTTATATTCAAATTAAATATTCAGAGCTACAAGATTTGTACTGCGCTTGTGAATTTCAGAATTGCTTTAGCCTAAGATTATCATATAAATACACACAGCCATTGCCGGGTGGGAAAATGGATCTGGAGTTGCACAATTCACATCTTCAAACCCCCTCTGTCCTACATCCTATTTCCTCCTAAAATAAGCCCACTTTTCCTCTCTGTTTTTTTTTTTTCCTACCCTAGTAGTTCTGCCTTACCTGGATCCATTCCTTGTCAGACTTTGGACTTTATTAATGGCTTCCACTATTTTAAACTCTATAAAAGAATTTGTTTCCTTGGATCCAGAATATCCTAAAGATTCTAAGCCTACTGCCTCACCATTCCATCCTCTGTGAGTTCCCAGAGTTTGTGCAGAGCCTTTGGTCTGCTGTTTCCCACTGGGGTGGGGGACACCCCGCTAGCTATTGTCTGAGACAACCACAGTCTGTTTTCTCTGCCTCCTGCCAGCAAAGCAGGAGGTGAATTCTGTCGCAGGCAACTTTAAAGGAAAGATATCTGTAACTTGTTCTCAGGGAGGGATGTGCAGAAATTTAACGGACTTTCTTAAGAATGTTTTTCATTCTTAAGAAATAACCTCAGCCAGGCTGTTGTAATCCGAGAGGTTAGGCAGGCTGAGGCGGGAGGATCACAAGTTCGAGGCCAGCTTAAACAATTCAGCAAGATCCTCAGCGACTTAGTGAGATGCTGTCTCAAAAAAATATAAAGGACTAGGGATGTAGCTCAATGGTAAAACGCCTCTGGGCTCAATCCCTGTTACAAAGAAATCAAGAAAGAACTTCAAACTTAGACACAGGCTTGGGAAATGATTTTGAAAAATATGTGTTGCTTAAAGATGAGCAAAAAACTTAGAGTTGGAGATCATTCTGCAAACATTTACAAAGCACTAATTCTTAAACACCTCTGAAAGAGGGAAGCAAATGTAAAAGAAGTCAGGGTCCTGTTCTCATTGAGCTTACACCCCAGGCCTCAGAAATCAAATAGAAAGTCGAGCAAACCAAGGGGAAATGTGGTGTTGGTGAACTAGTTGGGAGCCAGGAACTCGGAAATCTATTGGCAGGTGTGTAATTGATAACCAACTTGGAGAGCAGTTTGGGCACTACTAAATGGATAATGTGCACATTCTGAGACTAGGATTTCATTTCTTGTTATATATCCTAAAAAAAGCCAGGCATGGTGGCACATGCCTATAATTCCAGCAACTAGGGAGGCTGAGGCAGGAGGTTCTCCAGTTCGAGACCAGCCTCAGCAACACAGCAAGACCCCCTCCTCTAAAAATATATGTGTGTGTGTGTGTAGGGGGAGACTGGGAATGTAACTTAGTGGTAGAATGTCCCTGGGTTCAATCCTTAGTGATACAAAAAGAAAAATAAAAGTAGGCACACACATGCTCAGCATGTATAAGGATGTTCGTTGCAGAGTCTTGGTTCATTGCTGAAATTGAAAACAACCTAACAGCCATAAATAGAGAATGGCTAAATAAACTCTAGTACATCTCTCTTCTGGAATATTAGACAGCAGTTAAAAATAATAAAACAAGTGTATAAAAACTGAGACAGAGATCTCCAAGACACAACTAATGAAAAAAAGCAAAATTACCAAACAGTACCTATTATATGGTACTACTGATATAAAAACAAAATGAAACTTTAAATTTCTATAAATTAAAATGCTATATAAATGGACAGACAAGGTGCAAAATAAGATCCCTCCTAAAAGACAAGAAGTGAAGGAACTGTCAGGAAGGGCTTTAGTCATCATTATTCATACCCATTTGTTATCATATTTGAAATTGTACACCTTGGTTTAATTTATATAATGCTTGGATAACTGAATACAATTAATATTTTTTAATAATTAATAAAAAAGATCAGTAGATGACCTGCATTGAAGGTCAAAAATGCTACAGTACTTTTTAAAGAGAAAAGAGAAAGACAAAGGTGTGTTTTAAAAAGGAATCTAGGTGGACCATGAGATAGAGAATGTTTTTCCCATGGGGGACACATTGGGGTGTCTATCAGGAATCAGGTTAGATGGAAAGAAAAGTATTTGAGAATATAATTCATTTCAAAAGAAATAACAGAAGGAAATTAAAGATGCTTTTGAAACAATATTTAATGTTGGTTTCCTTTATTCATTCACTCATTTAATTACTGATTGAATGTCCACCATGTACCTAATACTAAGCTCATTCAGGGACGAAATGGAAGAGAATATAGGAAAAGCACCCTCACACCAGCAGTCCAGGGGGATTCTAGGTGGGATGTCGCAGATGTGGCAGGGACTGGCCTTTCGATGCCCTCTGTCCCTTCCAAACCACACTTTTCATTGTAGATAAAATAAGGCAGGGGAGTAACTCAGTCACTGACCACTCAGGTCCCTTCCAGCCTGAGGTTGTGACTTTGTGAAATCCTGTGGTTCCAACATGGAGATCATTGTGAATCCCAGGCAGATGGAATTTGGAAAATACGGAATTAGATGAGGAAGGGTCCAGACATGCCCAGCTTTAGGGAGAAACAAAGTACTTGCTGACCCAAGGGTGTAGATCATGTGACTCGTGCGCACCACTTCAAGCACCCTAGTATTGCAGTAGCCTACTTTGAAATGGAGAAGAAATATACTGGAGGAAATGTTGGAGCACTGTACCCCACAAAAATAGCTCTCTATAGTGGCTTCTTTTGAGGTGTAAACCCTAATGGTTGGTATTTATTAAGTGCCAGGTGCTGGCCTAAACACCAATAGTGTTAGTAATAGTTAATAAACTCATTTAATTCTGACAACAGCCCTACAGATAGAGAGTTTTTTATACCCATCTTACAGAAAAGAGATGCCCAGAGCCCGGCGTGATGACACACACCTGTAATCCCGCAGCTCTGGAGGCTGAGGCAGGAGGATCACAAATTCAAAGCCAGCCTCAGCAACTTAAGCGAGGCCCTGAGCAACTCAGCAGGACCCTGTCTCAAAATAAAATACATAAAAAGTGCTGAGGATATGCTCAGTGGTTAAGCACCCCTGATTTCAATCCCTGGTACCCAAAAAAAAAAAAAAAAAACCTGCTCAGAGTCACTACTCAGGGACTCCAGCCACCCACGCAGCCTGACTCTGCAGCCCTGCATCTCCGCAGCCGGGCAGTAAGGTTGAGGAGCTACTAGCTTCCCGGGGATCCTCAGGCTGTGTCGTTTGAATACTAGGATGTGCAATTTTTTTATTTTTTAAAAAAAAAATTTATTTGCATCACTGTTTTTCCCGATGATGACAAATGAAAGATAAGGAGTTTCAGATTGAGCCACATGACACTGTACTTTAAACTGTCTTGTCACAAAGTATTAAATAAGATAAATCTGGTGGTTTCTCTGAAGCCCTTACTGTTCATTTATCCGTCTCACCATCCATCATACTTTACCCGATTTATTTGACTGACATTGCCAATTTGGACCTGGAATGGAGTAAGTAATTCAAGTCAAAATTCTCGTGCTTTGACAGAAATGCGGGTGAAAATATGCATCTGCACCGGTCCAGGGACATCTACTCCAGCTGATCCTGCGATGGCGGGAGAGTTAGCTACGGGGACTGTATTTTTTTTTTTTAACCCAAAATGACAACCGATGGTCTGACCCGAGATTTGGGGATTGTTTCTGGATGAGGGAGGTAGTCCTAATGATTTTTGGATTCCTAAATGGAGGGTGGGTTTCCATGACAACAGGACAAACGTATAATCAGATAAAAATCAGCTTGATCCTGGAACCCAGGCCCTGTGTCTGCGGGCCACACCCCTAAAGGCATAGACAGAGAATATCTAGGTATTATTTTGAGCTGCCTTCGAAGCTCAATAAAGCATTAAAATTAAACAGTTGTGGTGGCACACAGAGAGGGGTCAATTCCAATAGTTTAAGCGCTGGACAGCATAAACTTTTAGGTCCGATGATGATTCACCGCGTGGTCAACTTCCGAATTGATCATCTGATCGGCCTTGCAGAATGTCAGTGAAGTGATGATCCACTCCAGTGCCCCTGCCCCCAGCCCCTGCCGCTGCCAGGAAAAAAATAAAATGAATTTTTCCTCAGCTCTTCTGCCGTCCATGTACAGGCCATCCAAACGCAAAATGAAAGCAAAATTTTCAGGTCCACCTTTTCTTTTCCATCAATCTCATGGACAATGAAACAGTGACTACAAGGACAGATCCTCTGGATCTGTTTTCCCAGGTGTCGAACCTCTGTGAACCTTAGTACCCGGTGAGCACCCTCCCAGAGCATCTCCGTGGGACAGCAGCATCTTCTCAGCTGGAGACCTGGGAGGCCACCAGGTGGTGGGCTCTCAGGAGGGGCTCCCTAGAGCCCGGGTGGGAAAGGGGGACACACACAGCCCTCCAGGTCCCCCCCATCTGTGTTATACATAAGAGCTCCTATAATATATATAAATGTTCATTCAAGGCCAAAAGAAATGTTTTTAAAAACAAGGAAAACAGGGTGGGGAGGTGCAGGCAGGGAAAGAGTTCCAGATCGGCTGCCTCTGCTCAGGGCAGTCTGTGGCTCAAGGCTGGAGAGCAGACACCTGGCCCTCCAGAGTGCTCAGTGGCCCACACGGATGTCTCTGGAAGTCCCTGCTGGATCGGCAGCACCTGCTGTCCGGGACTGGTACCCTCAGTCCCACCCCGCATCCTGCATCCTTCATCCCACTGAGATGCTCTCGCAGCTCAGAGAAGCCCGGAGGCTGCTGCTCACAAGAAACTCCCTACTGACTGCAAACTACCCCTATTTTGAGGAAGTGACATAGTTTGCCCAAAGCTCCTATTTGTCAAATTCTCCAAGAGTAAAAACACAAGAGACCAGGCTGGACCCCGGGAAGGTTTGGGGGTGTTTTGTTTTGTTTTTGTTGGTTTGTTTTTTATTTTCCACGAATGAATCGATTCAAGAAGGCAAACCAGTTCATTTTCTGGGTGACTTTCTCCTGGGACGTCTTCCTAACTCATATTCAAACAAAACTAAAATTGTCCTCTCTTTCTATCCCATCGCCCATGGCCACACATTTATATTAGTAAGTAGCTCACGCTAAGAATGAAGAATCAAACTGTAGAGCCACAACTTCTGCCTTTTGCTGAAGAAAACCATCGCTCAAGTTCAACAAAGATTAAAAAAAAAAAAAGTTAAAGTGTCAGTGCACTGACAGCCAGGGGGTCTCCTAAGTCCCCCACCCCCAGCCCCCACCCCATGCCCCTCCCCTAGCCCCTCTGGAATGACCGAGATGGCCACACTGTTCTCTGCCTCTGAACTGTGGGGACTGTGCAGGCAGTGGAGCTTCCCACTCCAAGACATGAATGGAAATACTCCTTTTAAAAAGGGAATGATTTGTTATCCAATAGTATAATTTAAGTAAATTGGATTAATGCTTGGTTCTCACATTCATGGTTGGTTAATTTGGTTAATTTGATCCCGTGTCGTTTTTGATGAAACCGCATTTGATATAGCTCTTTACGTTATAAATTGTTAATGTGCTTTAACATATATGACGATAAAATTATTGACTATTCTCATTCACTTAAAGGTGGCCCTAGAAGAAAATGGTTTGGAAAGTATTACTTGTGCAATAATGATTTGCCCTTGGAGTTCATAAATGGAAGTGTAATAGAGCAAGTGATTTAGCTGGTATTACTGAAAATGGTTTTTACAGCTACAAAATAATGCTAATAAACTATTATTATTTTAATACAGTACTTAGGGTAACACACCAAAATATAATAGAATGCTATTAGGTGTGAAACTAAGAGATTTTTTTTGCAGACCCTTTAAAATATATTTCTACATATAGTTAATGTATTTATTTTGAATTCCCTTAGGTCCTACTTCATTTTATTTCATCTCATTTTATTCTCCCAAAGGATGGTTTTGAACTGAGAGAGTAAAGATGCCTCATTGCAGCGTCGGCTTCATTTTTCATAAATATTTACAATATCAGATATTCCAAAGCACAGTACTAGATGAGGGAAATATCCTAGGTAATAACAATAAATAAACTGGAAAATTTTCTGCAATTTTAAAACAGTACACGGATCCATTGGGGATGACACTATAAATTTCATGTTCATGAACATTTCTGAAAACAGTGTTTAAAGTCTTTTTAAAAATCATTTTCATCATTAAAAAGCTGTAAGACCTCTGATTTCTAGAGTTAACATATGCGAAAGCATTTTGATTTGTGTGCTTCTGAAGAGCTTGATCTCAAAAGATGTCTTATAATCTTAGATCCTCTAGCAAATGGTTCATCATCCTGACCTTTCCTCTGGCCTGTGATTACTGCACCCACCCTCAAGTTACTGATTTCTCTCTGTGTCTCTCCCTCTGTCTCTGTCTCTCTGTCTCTCCCTAACCTCCACCACCAGGTTCTTTTTTTTTTTTTAATTTTTTTTTTGTAGTTGGAGTTGGACCCAATACCTTTATTTTATTTATTTATTTTTATGTAGTGCTGAGGATCGAACCTAGGGCCTTGCATGTGCAAGTCGAGCACTCTACCACTGAGCCACAACCCCAGCCCGTGTTCTGTCTTTTTAAAAACCTCTGTATAGAAATTTGACTGTAAAAAAAAAAAAAAAAAAAAAAAAAAAAAAAGGTCATTTAAATTGGAGCACTGGCCATGTCCAGTGGCACTCTCCCACAGTCTCAACAACTCCAGAGGCTAAGGCAGGAGGATCATAAGTTCAAGGTCAGCCTCAGCATTTATTTAGAGCCTCTAAATAAAGTATAAAAAAGGGCTGGGGGTGTGGCTCAGTGGTTAAGCACCCCTGGGTTCAATCCCTGGTATAAGATAAAACAAAACATAACCTCAGGGCACTGGAGGCTTCTAATGGACTGTCGTGGTCTTTATCAGTTTACAAAAAACAAAAAATTAAAATGTCATGGAGTGGGGCTGGGGTTGTGGCTGAGTGGCAGAAGGCTTGCCTAGCACATGCGAAGCCCTGGGTTTGATCCTCAGCACCACATAAAAGTAAATAAATAAAATAAAGGTATTGTGTCCAACTACAACTAAAAATTAAATATAAAAAAATGTCATGGAGTTGTTTGAGGCATAAAAAAATGCTTCATTCTTTACTAGCTCTTTATACTTGAAAAGAATTTATTTGAATTAGAAGAAAAAAATGTTTGTCTAAAGAATCCAGACTAGGGCTGGGGTTGTGGCTCAGTGACAGAGCATTTGCCTAGCATGTGTGAGGCGCTGGGTTCAATTCTCAGCACCACATATAAATGAATAAATAAAATAAAGGTCCATGGTCAACTTAAAAAAAAAAAAAAGAATCCAGACTGTCTTTTTATTAAGGCATAGAGAGTGTTAAATGAAGTTAGTCAGCTCTTTGTCACCAAAAGCAATTATTCATTTGCCTCAATTATCTCCAGACCAGTTAGTTTTCAATGGCTCACCTGATGATAGAAATAGTGTTAATTTTTTAACATGACATTATTATTCAATTATAAGACAGTTGAACCATTTCTCCTTACCAACATATTCATCTCTAGGCTAATCTGCAAATGAGGTGTGTTTAAGGTCTTAAATGAACATGACTCGTCAGGCTTCCAGTTCCAAGTGACGGACTGAGCACGTGAGCTGTGATTCAGCCCCTTCCTTCTCCGGAGCCCACAGAAATCATGGTGAATAAACACTTAGGAACAAAGGGACAGGGTGTAGGTCATCAGCAAATTGACACTGTCAAGAAATTTCCAGAAGACTAAATGCGCTGTCACAGGGGAAGCCACAGCTAAGAATGAACACGGGAGACAGCCGCAGTGAAGGTGGGCAGGTCACAACTGGGGACAGCTGAGCCATTTGACCTCTGTCCCTGCCCCGGGAGAATCTCTGGAAATGTGTTCATTCACCAAGCGAACCACCTGAGGGTTCCGGGTAAAGAAATCTAACTACAGGACTCATCTAGAACTTCTGGGATGGGGGTGGCTCTCAAAGCTCCCTCATTCTGATGTTGGGGGCTCTTCTTTCCTCAGGGGATAATCTCAGTTAGGCCTGCTGGTTGGCATAACCGTACACACACCCCAAAGCTCCAAGCAGGTGCAGGCCTGCCTGAGCAGAGCTCTTCTATCTACCTGTGACAATCCCTCTGTCCTTCCTTCTTAAACACAAGTGTGTAACCAGAGACTCCCGGACCTTTAAGGAAAGGCATCATGTAGGGACAGCTGAAGATGAGTCAACAGGACAACTGCTGGGGAGAAACAGAAAACAGACGTTTCCTTTAACGCGTTCTCATTAGTTGCAAAGAGATTTGAAGAGATGGCGCATTCAAAAAAGAACAGGATGCTGCGAAAAAGGAACAAGCAAAACAAGGAAGAGCTCCTGGAAATTAAAAATGTGATTCCAGAATGAGATGTGGAAAGGACTGAAAAAAGAAAGAGAAAAATAATGTAAGAGACGTAGAGAGTAAAGCAGGAGGTTCACATCTGGTTTACAGGTGTTTCAGGAAGAGACTAGTAAAGGGGGACGTGAGGGAAATACAGGGGTGCTGGGGTGAGGGGATAGTCACACCTAACAGGGGGAAGTCCCCGAGTAAGGAAAACCCCAAGTTTTCAAACTGAACAGGCTTATTGCCAAGTGCCCAGCGGAATGGATGAGGTGGGGTGGGGTGATCGATGACTTCAATTATAGACCCCACTGAGTGATAATTCAAGATCACTCAATTAAGACAGTTCCATTCGTGTAAGAAAACAGTCTGCTCCTCTGTGCACTTCCTGAAGAGTTCCACGAGGTAGACACCAACAGAACAAGAGAAAACCAAGGAAGGGATTCCTGGGGTCAAGGATGAGCAGGAAGACACCCCAGGATGACCCCAAACCACAGCTGGAAGCCCTCAGAACGAGGATTCTGGGAAGAATACAGTTTCTGCAAAAAAATAAAAAAACTAAAAACGGTATAATTGTATAATTGAGAAGCTGGGTGATTTGAGGGATATGATAGTGGTATATTTTTCTTTAATCAACAAGAACAAAGAGAAATATAAGCTGAGTGTGGCAGCACACACCTGTAATCCCAGTGACTTTGGAGGCTGAGGCTGGAGGATCATAAGTTCAAGGCCAGCCTTAGCAATTTAGTGAGACCCTGTGTCAAAGTTTTTAAAAAGTAAAAAGGACTGAGGATGTAGTTCAGGGATAGAGTGTCCCTGGGCTCAATGGTTCAATCTGGTATTGCAAAATAAAAAAGAAAGAAAGAAAGAAAAAGAAAAATAGAGTCCATTCTCATTATTTACTGATTCCATATATGCAAATTTCTTACTGGCCAAAATGTATTTGTATCCCCAAAATCAGCACTCGTGGCGCTACTGCTGTCCCTCAAGGACTTGTGTTTATACAAAGCTGCAAAGAGTCTGCGACTCCCCACGTGCACATTCCCTGCTAAGGGTGAGCAGGGCAAGGGCCTCCCTCCTTGCGTCCACTCAGACTGTAAATAAGCGTCTTCCCACAGTCTGTTTAGTGCCCTGCTTCTTCGCATCTTTGTGGGGTTTGTTGGTGTTCACAGTTGAAGATGCCCACATGCACAGTGCTGCGGGCTGTCTCGTGTTTCCATATGGAAAAAATATGGGTGTTAGATGAGCCACGTTCAGGCATGAGTTACAGCGTTGCTGACCGTGAGCTCAGTGTTAATGACCAGCAACGTATATGAGATAAGATGTCTTTAAACAGAAACATACCCACACATTTAACAAGAATCAACTGTAGTTAGTGACTTCAGGGGTTCGGGAGGAAATTATGTAAGAAAGATAAGGTCCCAATGTGAAGCCAAGTAACACATGGAATGATCTCAAAAGAGAATCCATTCTTCTTGAGGCTGGACCACAGAGAAAGAAATGGATGCCCACAGCCCCCTTGATTATGAAGGAAACATTGAAAAAGTCTTAGTCACATGGGTTCTGTCTATTGGCATTTAATTTTCAAAGTAAATCTAGAGAAAAACTGTGGATGACTTTGTTGTGACTGTCAAACAAAATATAAAATGTAATGGACCAGAATGGAAAGTCCAGGAGACGGTGGAACTAGGAGGTTGTGTGGAGGGGAGGGTGGGGAGAGAGCGGCTCAGTCCTCATCTCACGATGATGGCACAAGAAAGGCCTCGAATTGATGGAGTCGGAAATAGAGACAGAGATGGACGGTCAGTGGAGGAAATAAAACTGTAAACTATAACCGTCAACAGTGGGAAAAAGGAGCTGGGTGTGGTGACGCACGCCTGTAATCCCAGCAGCTCCGGAGGCTGAGGGAGGAGGATCACAAGTTTGAGGCCAGCCTCAGCAACTTAATGAGACACTGTCTCAAAATAAAAAATAAAAAGTGCGGGGGATGTGGCTCAGTGGTTAAGCACCCCAGGTTCAATCCCTGGTACCAAAAGAAAAAGAAAAAAAGGAAAAAGGAGAAGAAAGATGAATTAATTTCTCATTCTTCTTAGGCCCAGGTGGAAACTGTGGGAAAGTGAAAATGGTCTGAGATAGAGGTGTAAACTGGAGTTTGAAGGTAGTCGCCAGAACTAAAATTTTAAATTGCTCCACGTAGTTGCATCTGGAAGTGAGATTGGGGATAGAGAGTAGAATGGGAGACAGTTGCTTTTCATTTTATGCATTTCTGTACCTTTTGGCTTTTTGTCTATATGCAAGTATTACTTAGATTAAAATAAACTCAAAGTCAGGTGCAGTGGTACACCCCTGCAATCCCAGCAACTGAGGAGGCTGAGGCAGGAGGATTGTAAATTCGAGGCCAGCTTCATCAATGTAGTGAGACTCTGTCTCAAAATAAAAAGTAACAAGGGCTGGGGATGAAGCCCAGTGGTAAAGTGTTTGCCTAACCTGTGTGAGGCCCTGAGTTCAATCTCCACTAAAAAGAAAGAGAGTAACATTAATAAATAAATAAATAAAGTAACTCCTTTACTGTTATTTTCCTTGCTTCAGGGTAAACAGAGTAACTACAGATGTTCCTCCACTTACACTGGTATTATGATCCAATAAACCCATCGTAAGTTTAAAATATCTGAGTCCAAATTGCATTCAATACACCTGATCCACCCGACAGCCTAATGTAGTGACACGGCACACCGGAGTCTTGGTGGTTTCCTCTCGTGTAAGTGTGGCTGACGGGGACTTCAGCCCACCACTCAGCAGCACAAGAGAGGATTGGACTGCATATTACTAGTTCAAGAAAAGAGCCAAATTCAAAATTGGGCCAGAGGGTACTGGGTGTCAAACCCAGGGCATCACACATGCTAAGCAGGTACTCTACCACAAAGCTACACCCACACCCCCAGATTATAAATTTCAAGCATTCTGTCTAGTGAATTCTTAAATTTACTTTATAAAGTAAAAAAAAAAAAAATCCTAAGTCAAACCACTGAAAGTCAAGGGCTATGGGAGTATGGTTAAGCTTGTGGGTGGTCGGCTCTCACACAGAAGGCCCACACTTTCTCAGTTCCCAGAATCCTTAGTGTCTGTTGTGTGTCCTTGATGCCACTGGACCAACAGAAATGTCTGTCAGTGCCATTTGGGAAGTCCAAAGAATTCATGCCTACCAACGTCCTAGGCATTTGAAAAACAACAATGAATTAAAAGCCAGGCACGGAAGCACCCGCCTGTAATCCCAGCAGCTCAGGAGTCTGAAGCAGGAGGTTCACAAGTTCAAGGCCAGTCTCAGCAATTTAACAAGGCCCTAAGCAGCTCAGTGAGACCCTGTGTCTAAATAAAATACAAAAAGGTGCTTGGGATGTGGCTCAGGGGTTAAGCACTCCTGGGTTTAATCCCGGTACCCCGCCCCCAAAGAAAAGAATATTTTCATTCTATTCTTTTTTTTTTCTTTCAAGTTTTTTTTTAATTTAATTTTATTTTTGTTTCTATATTTAGGTTCTAGGGACTGAATCCGGGTGCCCTATCACTGAGCTATATCCCTAGCCCTTTTTATTTATTTCATTTTTATTTATTTATTTGTTTGTTTGTTTGTTTGTTTGTCTTGAGGTAGGATCTCACTGAGTTGCCCGGCTGCCTGGCACCTGGGACCCCCTGCCTCAGCCTCCCAAGTCACTGGGTTTTCAGGCTGTGCTGCCACTCCAGCTCCAATTTCTTCACTTTTTAAATTTTATTTTATTTCTTTACATGTGCTAAGGATCAGACCCAGTGCCTCACCCGTGCTAGGCAAGCGCTCTAGCACTGAGCCACACCACCCAGCCCTGTTTCAAGTTTTTAAAATTATTTTATTTATTTATTTACACAAATGGAGCACTGCTTTTCGTTCCTCTGGTTGTACGTGACGGACAGTGGCACCATCCGTGCAGTCATACGTGTACACAGGGGTAATGATGTCCATCTCATCCCACCATCTGCCCCCTCCACTCTTCATTAGCCTCAAGGGGTGGCAGATGGGCTGTGTTCACCTGTTGGACCTTCCACCGGTTCTCAGACCTTGGAATCAGATTTTCTGTCCCGTGATCAGTTTTCACTCACCAAGTTTAATCCCAGCCACCGTCAAAAACAGATCTGGCATTATCAAAAGAAACCTAATGCCACCTGAAACCCTCCCCATCCTAAGGTGGCAGCGGCGGGGTCCAGCAGAAGTCAAGAACCCAAAACTCGAGCTTCCTCCAGTGCTGCAGGCTCACCCAGGGGCCTGTGAGTTTGGGGCCCGGGGCTCTCACATCTCCCTGGAGCTTTACTGTGGTTCATCATGACCTTTATTAGGGTATTACGGGTTACTTATTTTCCAATGCAACTTCATGGGAAAATATTTAAAGACAAGGATCGTGTCAATTCCACAGCATCTAATGTAGCTTCTTGTTCGATAACAAACGCTCCATAGATGCTACTTTCATTGACACTCTGGGTCATTGATTGCATGATGCATACCAATTTCTAGAGATAGTAAAATGTTTTAAAAAAAAAGTGCATCATAAAATCAGTGAAATATAGTAGTTATTGGAATAGGCTGCTGTGAGTTTATTGCCCGTGTCTGAATCAGGGCTGCAATTTAATATTTACCCTGTGTTATCTATAAAATCTAACCCATCGGTGGCCCTACAGGCTTAAAACCCAATCGGAGAAATAAATCCTAAAACAACAGAGCCTGATCGCCCTCTGCCCCCAGCTCGCTCACCAGCACTGGTTGGGGGCGGAGCCGAGGGGCAGACAGCCTGTGTTTTCCCCCCTTCTCTGCGTTTGGAGTTTTATTTTCCTGCCTCCCACCACCTACAGCTTAAAACTCTCAGATTCAGGTTGGAGGACTTATGAGAGTTTATACCTGGGTCTTTCAACAGTATGGACCAGGTATACAGATACATCGCAGATCTGAGCTTTTTTTTTTTTTTTTTTTTTTTTTTTTTGGTACTGGGGATGGAACCCAGGGGAGCTTGACTAACACTGAGCCCCATCCCCAGCCCTTTTTTGTATTTTATTCAGAGACAGGGTCTCACTGAGTTGCTTAGCACCTCACTAAACTGCTGAAGCTGCCTTTGAACTCGTGATCCTCCTGCCTCAGCCTCCTGAGATGCTGGGATGACAGGCATGCATCACTGCGCCTAGCAATCTAGGCTTTACCTGGTCCCTAAGTGCCCCACTGCAGCCCGGAGGATAGGGCCCCCTGACCGCCTAGCAGTGGCCACCAGGCCCCGAGCAGTGTGGCTGTGCCTCACCAAGCCCCATCAGTCTGTTTTTTCTTCAAGCATGGAAACAAACATCGTGTATTACAGTCTTTAAGTCTCGCCTACTCGGAGCAATATTGTTTTAGAGCAGAAGGTAAATAAATGTAAACATTTAAGTGTTAATCAGACGGAAACAAATTTCCCTGTTTCAGTGATTCTTTTCTCTTTAGACAGTAGACTATTTCAGACTCAAACTTGCAGAATGTGGATAAAAATATATTCGAGATTTTAACTCTTGACTTCCCAAGACTGAATAAAAAAAAATATATGTATGTATGTGTGTATATATATATATATATATATATATATATATATATAATTCTTTTTGAGAGAAAAGGGTGTCCTGAAAAAGAAAGTAAGGGGTTGTCATTTCTCCTAACCCCAGACATAGACTTAGGGGAGGTGTGGTCTTAGGATGCAGGATCCTCAAGTGTAACATTCAACTCCCACCCCCCACACACACTTCCCCTGGGGATTCCTGGATGTGGCCTGATCTTTACTGAAAGTGTCCAGGGGCCTCATGTCCCTGACACCCAGCAGAACTCTCCGGTCCTGGTTGAAGGACATCAGTCCATCATCTCACACTGAGACCTCACCTGGGGCTGCATCCCCATCTTGTCCAAGGCCCTGATCTAGAAGAAGGTCTGAAGCACAGAGTGAATCTCGGTATAAGCTACTACATTTGGGATGATCCCTAAGGTGAAGCACCTTTTTGCAATATGCAACTGGTGTGTTTCTCTGCTTGAGCCCACCTCGCTTTTCCTTCCTGGGCCATTTTATCTTCATGAGTGTTTCGTGTGCAGGCTAATTTAGGCATCGTCAGTCCCCTGAAGTCACTTACTTTTCTTCTACCACTGGTCCTGATTCCTAATTTTCAGGACCATGGTGACTGGTCTTGGCTACTAACACTGGGGAAGTTCCCAAGGAGCTGTATTGCATGTTTCATTTGAGAAAAGTGTGTGTGTGTGTGTGTGTGTGTGTGTGTGTGTGTGTGTGTGTGTGTGTGTCGGGTGCCCTGCCCTGTGGCATCTGCACGTCATGCATCACGGTGGAAGAATGGTTCTGGGAGAGGGTCTGACCTCCAGATCCACAGGGCATGTCCACCCTGTGATGGGCTTTTCAGGTAGTTTCCTTGGCAACCAGACTCACTAATCCTCCCTCCACACAGACCCACACTTACCAGGAGTGGCGGGGGGAGCACGTAATTGGCTTAGTGGATTCACCAGTTCATCTTTGTAAACCTGCAGTCTCTTAACTCTTGAGAGCCAGCTTCTTAAGGGGACTAAGCTGCTTTTCTAAAACCATTTGAAAGTGCATTTTATAAAAATGAGAAAGTTTAAGACCAGAAGGACCTTAAGGATCAATTAGCCTCCTCCCCTGTTCTATAGATGAGGCTCTGGGAGCCCAAGTAAGTGACATCGTGAGCTCACATAGTCAGTTATGTAGAGGTGGGACCACACTGGGGGGTTCCTGCTCCCTGTCCTGGGCTCTTTCCACTCCACCAAGAGCCACCTGCATTCTGAGCACCCTCCTGGCTAACGTGTGCGCTATGAGGTCAGGGGCTACTTAACACTGCTGGGTGTGTCCCCCGCCCCCAGGACAGCGCTAGCCAACAGCAGGTACTCCACGCCATTACACACCTGGCCTTGGTTTCCTCGACACACGTTGAGACAGACACCCCACACCCCACACCCCACACGGCTCCCTTCTGTCAGCAGAGCACGTCCATCAGCGGATTGGCTGGAGTGAGCAGCCAGGACAGCAGCACCAGAGACTCGGAGGTTCTGAACACGAGCTGCTGTTGTCTCCCTGCGTCCTGCTGTCAAAGAGGGGACATCCTAAGGCTACATTTGCATGTACTTAACTCATGAAAACCTACATCCTTTGGTGGCAAAGGACATATTAAATAGGAAAGTGATAAGTACACGTGAGCCTTCTAAAATAATGTGTGTCAATAAGATGCCCCCAACTCCCCTCGTTCACCTAGAGGACAGGTGGGTGTCCAGAAGAGGGTCTGTGCCTCATTCCAGAGTTTCTATAGGAAACTTCTTAGCCATAACAGAGTCCTCAAATCCTTCAGAAAGTTGAACTTTCTGTTCACGCTTTTGTCCAGATTCACTAAGTCGCAGTTCCACGTCCATTTCTCATTAGCTCTGCGACCGGTTCAGCCCTTTCCTCCATCCGCTTGGCCCACTCCTGGCCCTCCTTCCTCCTGGCCATCTTGGCTGTTGGAGGGATGACCTGTTCAGAATTTACACGGCCTCCTGGGTGGGTGCCGACCATTTCCATTTACTTTGACTTGCTCATTTTCCATCTCCAAAGAATGCCGTGGCTCTGGAGCAGACAGCTTTGATTCATTAACGCATTTCAGAGAAAATCTCCACCTCCGTCTCTTGGGTCCTGTTTTGGTTTCCTGTTGTTTTGTTTTGTTTGTTTGTTTGTTTTGTTGGTCCATCATAATTTCCTTATTTTGAATCATTTTCCATTTTGGGGTCCCAATAGTCCCTCGACCAACAGTTCAAACACACCCAAGTTCTATTACCAATTATTTTTGACCTCACAAAGACTTGGTCCAAGAGGATGTAGCGGTTTTATTTATCCCCCAGTGATGGCTTCCTAAGTAGCGGTGAGTTATACACCTGCATCCTGGGACGCTCTGAGAAGCCACCTCTTCATGCTGACTTGAAATCCATCATCCCCCAGGTCAATCTGGATTCCCCATTCCTGGGAGCAGCCGCTTGGGTTGTTTTATGGCTTTTCATCTGCATGTCTGGCTACTCCACAGGAGCATATTCAATAAAACTGCCTCTTCCGGCCTGTTTCTGGGTTTGGTTCTGTTTTGTTCCGTTTTTTTGTAGATGGACACAGTACCTTTGTTTTATGTATTCATGTGGTGCTGAGGATCCAACCCAGTGCCTCACGCGTGCGAGGCAAGCACTGTGCCACTGAGCCCCAACCCCAGCCCCTGTCTCTGTTTTTAAGAATTGCTACACCGTGGCTGAACTTAGAAAGGTGTTTCCATCTGAGAAATGCCTATCAGCTTCATGTGGATCAAAGCTAACGATGATGGGTGCGGTCACCTGGGCAAAGAGGAGCCATATGTGATTTCCTGATGCTGCTGTAGGAATCACCTCCAACTCAGTGGTTCCAATCAACACAGACAGGTGGGGTGCCACACGCCCGTGATCCCAGCTACTCAGGAGCCTGGGGCGGGAGGACTGCTTGAGCTCGGGAGTTCAAGGCCAGTCTGGGCCACACAGCAATTTCCTGTCTCAAAACATAAAATAAACAGTAAAAAAATGCAAGTTTGGCACCGTGCACTATTGAGCTCCCACGTCTAACATCAGTCTCAGTGGGCTAAAGGGAAGGTGTTGGCAGGGCTGGTCCCTCGGGAGGCTCGGGGAGAATGATTCCTTCTCTCCAGACGTCTCTTGACTCACTCTGATTCCCTGTCTCTCTCTGGTAAGGATCCTGGCGATGGCATTAGGCCAACCCAGATGATCCATGATGATCTCCTATCTCAAGACCCTCAGCTGGGTCACACCTGCAAAGTCCCTTTGTCCTACACCGTCACGTCCACAGGTTATGGGATGGGGAAATGGACATCTTTGGGATCACTGTTCAGCTGACCACACACCCATCTCCTGCCTCTCAGTCACAGTTTACTCTGGCCTGTCCTCTAGAGGCCCTGCTAGCCTGGCGGGGACGGGCGTTTGTGGGTGGCCTAATGATGCCCGGCTCCCCACCTGCCGCCAGTCACCGTGGTGCCCGAGGGCCACAGCAGCGTACCCATGGTGTTTCCATCTCCTCACTCCTGCCTTCTTTCCTCCCCAGCATAGTGAGTGCCAGGAGGCCAGTGTGTCAGCAAGCTGAGAGGGAAACTGAGGCAAGATGTCGGGTCGGAGCGGGAAGAAGAAAATGTCCAAGCTGTCCCGGTCAGCCAGGGCCGGGGTCATCTTCCCGGTGGGGAGGCTGATGCGTTACCTGAAGAAAGGAACGTTCAAGTACCGGATCAGCGTGGGCGCCCCCGTCTACATGGCTGCAGTCATCGAGTACCTGGCAGGTAAGTCCAGGTCCGCCGCTCCCAGCTCTCCACCTCCAGGGGCCCCTTTCACCCTGGCCGTGGAGGGACCCTATGAATCACCCCGAGCCTGGCTCAAGGCTACGGTGGGAAGTGACAGGGTATTGCCTGGCCTGCTCGGCTCGGGGCCTAGGAAGGATGGGTGGTCAGCATGGAAGACCAAGAACCCACAGTTAGCTTGGCACGGTGGCACATGCCTGTCATTCCAACGGCTTGGAAGGCTGAGGCAGGAGGATTGCAAGTTCGAGGCCAGCATCAGCAAAAGTGAGGCCCTAAGCAACTCAGTGAGACCCCTGTCTCTAAAGAAAATACAAAATACAGCTGAGGATGTGGCTCAATGGTTGAGTGCTGTTGAGTTGGATCCCAGGTATCCCCCCCCTCAAAAAAAAAAAAAAAAAGAACCCACAGTTAAATGGCTCTTCCAGGTCTGTACCCTGCAGGTGTGTCTAGATTTTAAGCAAATGCAATACCGTATTCCACCACAGAATTGTCACCATGTCATTAACATATATTCCCGGGTATTCTGTGCATCCTAATCTTGCACCAAAGACAGTTTAGTAATAAATGGTTTTTACTTAATCATTTAAGTGTTATTTAATACTGACGCTTCTTTAAAAAAAAAAAAAGCTTCCCATAATGATTGCATCTCATATTTTTGCAAAAATAAAAATTTTTTAGACACAATCTGAAAGGATTCTGTGGTGAACTATGATATGTAAATATGTAGGCTCCTGAAGAAGACACTTCAGGGAGAATTTTATTATCAGGGATTTTCCCTTTATATCAAATTGCTCATTAAACATCAGTTTTCCTGGTATATTTAAATTAGAGCTCAATGCCTATCAGTAACAGGTACCTGAACATCAAAAGCATCTTCATGTGGTTCTATAAAGCCAATGTAATGTTTGAATTTTGTCCTCTATTGAGGCAGTTCTCTGTCTTCTGTGGGCACACAGGAGATAATTTCCATATCTGTTGTTAAATTATTTGTTTTTGCTAAGAGACAGATTTTTACTATGTGTGTTCTTTCTTCCTATCTAACTTTTTGTTACTTTTCTCTTATGTAATAGTTAAATCAAAACCAAGCTTCACAATATCAGAAATGTTTTTTTAAGAAATATATAATATATTAAAAATATAAAAATGAATAAGTGTGATTAGTTCCTCATAGGGTCATTTTATCCATGAGCAACACTGTTTCTAACTTTGCCCAAGATTAAAAAAAATACCTGGACACCAAGAATAAGTGCCTGGTAGGATAAAAAGCCAGACTGCCTGGCAGGACGTGGTGGCGCATGCCTATAATCTCAGCAGCTCAGGAGGCTGAGGCAGGAGGATCACAAGTTCAAAGCCAGCCTCAGCAACAGCAAGGCACTAAGCAACTCAGCGAGACCCTGTCTCTAAATAAAATATAAAATAGGGCTTGGGATGTGGCTCAGTGGTTCAGTGCCCCTGAGTTCCCCGGTCCATCCCCCCCACCCCCATCGAAAAAAAAAAAAAAAAGCCAGACTCTGCAAACTGTCCCTGGCAAGCCCAGCCCCTGCCCTGTACCATGCAAACCCCCGGAAAGGTCCCTGCTTCCTGTTTTCTTTCTTTCTTTCTTTTTCTTTTTTTTTTTTTTTTTTTTTTGCTGTTGTTGTTGTTGTTGTTGGTAGTGGTGGTGGTCCTAGGGCCTCACTCATGCTAGGCAAGGGACTCTGCCACTGAGCTACATCCCCAGCCCCTGTTTCCTCTTCCCTCCCGTCCCTCCCTCAGGAGGATGGCTTCCCCTCCTAGCCACTCCCCAATCAGCATTTGCTGAACAGTCTGCCTTGGTCCATGCCTGGACACATTCTCCCTGGGAGTTTCCAGCAGCCAGGCCTCAGCACCTGACCTGTTGTGAAATGAAGGCCCATTCCTGGGCTGAACACCTTTCTGGATCCTCCAGGAGTTGGAGAAATGACTTGGGGGGCTCCAGGACTCAGCCCATCAAGTGCTTCAGAGAAGAGCTTTTCAAAGTGGGGACCCCACAGGAGTCACATTGATAAGGCTGAGACTCCAGTAATGCTGCTGCTGCTCCAGAGACCACACTTGGCGTAGCAAGACTGCAGCCACCCTCTAGCCACAAGCCCACAGACCTGGGGGACGCTTGTTTCAAATGCAGGTCTATCTCTCTGTGTCCCCAGGTGGTCTGAGTCACTGAGTCTGAGATGGGACTCAGAAATCGATGGGAGCCAGGCATGGTGGCACACGCTATAATCCCAGTGACTTTGGAGGCAGAGGAAGAGAACAGAAAGTTCAAGGCCAGCCTCGGCAAGTTAGCAAGGCCCTAAACTACTTAGCAAAACCCCTATCTCAAAATTAAAAAATAGAAAGAACTGAGTATGTAGCTCAGTGGTAGAGTGCCCTGGGTTCAATCCCCAGGACCAAATATAAAAAATAAAAGAAAGAAAGGCTGGGGCTGGGGCTCAGCGGTAGAGCGCTCACCTAGCACGTGAGAGGCACGGGGTTCGATCCTCAGCACCCATCAAAATAAATAAAAGAAAGAAAAATTGATGGGGAAATCTAGCTCAGGAAGGGAGTGAAGGAAGACTCCCTCAGCTTCCAAGTGGGGAGCTGGGATTCGGGGCCTTTGACCCCAGGCTGTGTCCTTTTTTGCTACATGACACACTGCCCCAGTGTTTTTATAAATGAAAATAATTTTGCTTTTCCTGTGTCTCCACTTGGTGCAAATACAAAATCTAGCCTTTTGGATACTGGCCTCTCTATTCTTTGGTTCACCGTGTTAGATGGGAAATGTTGAGTTTTCCTACTCCACAGTATTTGCTGAGTCCGCGTTCGTTAATCTCCACACATCAGCGCCCACAGCAAGGCCTTGGCGGGTGAGTCCTGGTGGTAGAACTGGGCCATTGATGCTGGGCAGGCAGGAGAAGTGAGAGAAGAGATCGGGTGAACAGAGCAGGATGCCATGTACATGACATCCTTCCCCCAGCCAGTCCCACGATTCATCCCTGCCCTCTGCCCTCTGCCCTCTGCCCTCTGCCCTCTGCCTCTCTGTGACCTGTGTTTTGTGCCTTTCTCCCCCACCAGGTATTAGGGATTGGATCCAGGCAAAGACTTGTTAGGCAAGCACTGAGCTACACTCCCAGCCCTTGTAGGTTTATTAATTTTTAAAAATTTAGAGACAGGGATTTGCTAAGTTGTTAAGGTTGGCCTAGAGCCTGCGATCCTCCTGCCTCAGCCTCCTTGTTGGGATTTCAGGCATCAGCCGCCCCACCTGGGCTCTTTGTGCCTTTTCTCCCCTCTAAGCTTAGGATGGCATTGGAGATCACAGACTTAGATGTCACTTCAAATCCAGATTTATCCAGGAGTTGAGGCTGTGGCTCAGCGGTAGAGCACTTGCCTAGCATGGGTGAGGCCCTGGGTTCGATCCTCAGCACCACATAAAAATAAAATAAGTAAAATAAAGGTATTTTGTCCAACTACAACTAAAAAGGAATATATCCAGATTTGTCCATTTGTTAACTGTTACCTGACAGTGGTCCATTTGTCAACTGTTACCTCAACCTCTCTGAGCTTTGGAGTTTTCCAGAGCCAACTCATTTCACTTAATTAAGTGAGGTCATGTATGTACATTGCCTGGTGCATAGAATACACTTCATAAACAGTGCTTCTTCTCGTCCGTCTGTTAAGTGTTGATAAAATCATTCGGGGCACAGTACAAATGACTAATTCTGTTAAGGTGGTGTATGCTTGAGCTGAATTTGCATTTTCATGGGACAAGGAGTTTTAATTCAAATTCCACTGGTTTTAATTATATTGGTGCAATTGCAGGCCACCATTGACTAAGTGAAATGGAGGATTTTTTGTTTGTTGATTGGTGCTATGAGTTGAACCTGGAATGTCCCCCACTAAACCTCATGCGTTGAAGGCTCAGGCCTCCAATGCAGCAGGTAGGGCTTTGAGGAAATGACTGGATCATGAGGGCTTTAACCTCCACAATGGATTAATCCATTTGATGGATTAATAATTTGCATACTACTGAGAGGTAGTAGAAATTAGGCAGGGAGGGTATGATTAAAGGAAGTATGTCACTGAGAGCCATGCCCTTGGGGACACTGGTCCCTAGCCCTTTCCTTCCTCTGTTTCTGGCTGCTATAAGCTACACTCTCTGCCACACCCTTCAACCATGATGTTCTGCCTTGGCCCGGAACAACGACCCAACCAACCACGGGCTGAAACCACAAGGCAAAATCTTTCTTCTGCAAAGTTGTTTCTTTCTCGAATTTTGGTCACAGCAATGAAAAGCTCACACAGCTAGTAAGTTTGTTTTATGAAGGGTGGAAGAAAGGGTGTCCAATGTGTATAAACCTCCTGTCACCCTTGAAATGACCTTCACATTCATGAAACCATCCTGACTGATGCTGCCTTTGGATCAGACCTTGACGATGTCGAGAAAACAGGCAGACGGGTCCCACCTTTGCTGGGTCCACTGTCCGGCAGGGAGGACCAGCAGGAAGCACATCACAGGAGAGGAGGTCACGCCGGGTGGGGAGCCAGAGGGCAGGGAAGGGCAGGGGTGGGACGCACCGTCTGATAGGAAGCAAGGGCCCGGTAGGCTGTAACCGGGCTCCCGACTGTTTTCGTCAGCTTTTTCTCTGCTGTGACTGAAAGACCTGACCAGCACATCTGTAGATGAGGAAAAGTTTATTTGAGGACTCATGGTTTCCAAGTTCTCAGTCTATAGATGGCAGACTGCTGCAGGCTGGACGGCGGGGCCCGCGTGAGCCTTGGCTCCGCTTCTGCCCGCTGCTGTTTTCACCTGCTGCCTTCCTGCTGGGCGCTTTCGCGGGTCGCTGTCAGTGCACGCCGGCTTGCGATGCTGCAATCCGGCTGAGCACAAAAACACAAGCCAGATGGAACTGAAACAAAGTTTTATTTTGTGAGAGGCCGTGTGCGTCCCCCTAACAAGCCGGTCCACACACCCACACACGTGTGTCCCTACCGGACCCGGGGGGCTCCACTTCCCCCGGAACACCCTCCTACCATCCTTCCCCAACCAATGGGAACTCTCCAGGAGTCTTGTAACTTGAGTCCCCAAATGGGCCTAAGTGAACAGTAGGAGCCCAATTTCCATATGAATGTAATACTTTGCAGTGGCTCCTAGCATCTGCCCCCTTCTGTTTAATTAAGCAATGGCAATGTGGCTAGGGACCGTGCCTGGTAGGTTGTCCAATTTAACATGTGGTTCTTACCCGTCATGGGAGAACTGACTTTTACACGTCAGTTTCCTGTCTTAGGTTGAATCCACTGTAATCAGATCAACCCGTCACTGACTACCGGTCTAGCATAGCCATGCTTGTGGATAGGCCTAAGCACCAGTGGGGGGGTGAGGTTCTTGCCTCACCTCTGTTGGCCCCCAAATTTAACTTTGGTGCCAGTGGGGGGGTGAGGTTCTTGCCTCACCTCTGTTGGCCCCCAAGTTTTAGACCATCACTAGTAGAAGGGAGGAAGATACAGAAATGCCACGACACCAAGCCAATTGACGGCTCCTTAGGAAGAACAGTAACACTGGTGACACAGCAGCTAAGATATTTCAGCACTACCATAATTCACTGTATCAACAAATAGAGCACAATGCATACAGGTGATACATAGTCCAGGCAAGTTGTGTAAGCAGTTCAAAGTGGAGGAGTCTATCAATATGTCCATTTCCTCCCAAAGTAAATTAAGTCCTTGATTGAGCAGTTCAAAGTGGAGGAGTCTGTCAATATGTCCATTTTCTCCCAAAGTAAATTAAGTCCTTGATTGAGGATACTTATTGAGTTATATTGATTGATGTATCAGTTTATATAGTTTACTGTGATAGCTATCATAGAAGTTGTAGTTTGGTTTTATCTTAGTCTTCACCGGCATTGGGATGGAGATGGGAATTCTGGCCATGGTGCTAAAGAGACATTATCTTGAACAGAATTGTTAAATATAATGAAAAGGAAAGGTGAAAGTAAACAAACAGATCTGTTAACCACCTTTAAAAGCAAAATTTATAACAGCTGTTTACCTAATTTAAATTAAACCATATAAGTCACGTGATTTTTTTTTTTTTTTTTTTTTTTTTTTTTTTTTTTTTTTTTTTTTTTTGGATCCATTTATATCTATTTATACATGAGCGCTCCTTATAAATGAAATATGGACATACACACATACAGACATACAACACAAAACAGTGCATACATAACATAGAACATATAGGACAATAGTAAATAAAGGCCTTGTAGCTATACCTAGGTGAAATCTCCATTGCAATGTTTAAAAACTTTACAGTTAAAAAAAAATAAAACACAGTCAAAAAATAAAACTGATCAGAAAAACATTAACCTAGGTTTGTATGAGCTCAAAAAGAAAGAGAAAATAAATAAATAAATAAAATAGAACCTTATGATGTGGGAAAAATGTAATAATAAAATAGATATTGAAAAAGGCACCGTGGTAAATCACTGTTGTAGATGTAAGAATAGCCAAGCTGGAGCTCTGGATATCAGCTGTTATGGATTTGAGTCAAATCATCTTCTTT
The DNA here is from genome assembly GCF_052094955.1 of Ictidomys tridecemlineatus. Taxonomy (NCBI): domain Eukaryota; kingdom Metazoa; phylum Chordata; class Mammalia; order Rodentia; family Sciuridae; genus Ictidomys; species Ictidomys tridecemlineatus. The sequence goes on along the minus strand of NC_135477.1, from coordinate 51,729,866 downwards.
TTCTGTAGAAATTGTTTTAGTTAATCTCTCTGGAATCCAAATTGGTTGCTGTTCCTCCTGTGGAAAAACACAGACGGAGCCCCGACTCCAGACTATTACTGGGTCCGGACCTTTCCATTGTCCTGTTAGAATATCTTTCCAAAGTACCTTAGGCTTATGTACATTTTTCGGATACATATGTCTTTCCGCAGCACTAAGTCCTGATGAATCCAAATTTAGAAAGTTTAGAGTAAAAAGGGTTATTTTAAGTTTATCTTTGGGGGATATATACCCTTTTCCAATTCCTTCCTTTTGTTTTAATAAGTACATTTTAATAGTTTGATGAGCTCTTTCAACTATGCCTTGACCCTGTGGATTGTATGGGATTCCTGTTATATGAGTAATGCCAAATGATGAGCAAAATTGTTTAAAAGAGTTAGACGTATAACCAGGAGCGTTATCAGTTTTTAACTGTTTAGGAACACCCACAGTGGCAAAATTTTGTAAGCAATGAGCTATAACATCTTTAGTTTTTTCTCCGGCATGAAGGGAGCCCATTAAAAATCCAGAAGAAGTATCAACTGTAACATGTAAATATTTTAATTTTCCAAATTCTGGCAAGTGTGTAACGTCCATCTGCCAAATATGGTTAGGTATCAGTCCTCTAGGATTGACTCCAAGATTAACTTGTGGTAAAAATGTCACACAATTTTGACATTGTTTTATTATATGTCTGGCTTGTTCCTTAGTTATTTTAAAACGTTTTTGTAAGGTATTAGCATTGACATGGAACCTTTTATGAAAATTTATAGCTTCTTCTATTGTGGAGAAAATATGTATGTCATGTGTAGATTTATCTGCTAGTTCATTACCCAAACTAAGGGCTCCAGGCAACCCTGTATGTGCCCTGATATGTCCAATAAAGAATGGATCTTTTCTGTCCCAGATTAGAGTTTGTATAGCAGAAAACAAAGAGAAAACAGTAGAGGAAGGAGAAATCCTACCAGCATCTTCAAGGGATGCTATAGCATTAACTACATACTGGCTATCAGAGAATAAATTAAATACAGAATCTTTGAACATCATAAAAGCTTGTAATACTGCATTGAGCTCTACCTTTTGAGCTGATTGTTTGGGTACTAAAAATGTAAAAGTTTGATCAGGGGTAACTACCGCTGCTGTACCATTGTTTGACCCATCAGTGAATATATTTGGAGCATTCATGATAGGGTTTTTTTTTGTCATTTTAGGAAAAACTACAGGATGCTTAGACCAAAAGGACAACAAGGGATTAGATGGCAAGTGATTATCAAATGAGACACTAGATTTACACATGATTATTGCCCAAGTATTTAACTCATTAGCTAACTCATCAATTTGATCCATAGTATATGGAGTAATAATTTTATTGGGAGAAATCCCAAACACTCCCTTCGCTGCTTTTATCCCTTTGAGTATTAATTGTCCTACAGCCTCAGGATATCTAGTAAGAATAGTATTAGGGGAATACGATAAATGTATCCACAATAATGGACCTTCTTGCCAAAATACTCCTGTAGGAATATTTTTTGTTGGTAGTACAATAAATAATAAAGGCAAACTTATATCAATTCTATCCAAATGCATATTTTCCATATATGTTTCAATGATTTTTAATGCCTTTCTTGCTTCAGGCGTTAACATGCGGGGTGAATTTGGATCTGATGGACCTTTTAGGATATCAAATAAGGGTCCTAATTCTCCTGTTGGTATGCCTAGGTAAGGCCTTATCCAGTTTATGTCTCCCAATAATTTTTGAAAGTCATTAAGTGATTTGAGTTGATCTACTCGTATTTGAATTTTTGGTGGACGGACCATGGTTGAGGATAATAAAACTCCTAAATAATTAATTGGAAAATTTAATTGTACTTTATCTATTGCTATGTCTAGATTATAATTTTTTAGTAAGTTTGTAAGTGTGGCATAACATTCTAGCAATGTGTTCTTATCTTTATGTGCTAATAACACATCATCCATATAGTGAAATATTTGTAGTTCAGGATTTTGATTTCTAAGTGGCTGGATTGCTTTATTAACATAAATTTGACACATAGTCGGGCTGTTCGCCATCCCCTGGGGTAAAACTTTCCACTCATATCTCTGATCAGGACCTTCATGATTTAGTGCAGGGATAGTAAATGCAAAATGTGGACTATCCTCGGGATGAATTGGAATTGAAAAGAAACAATCCTTAATATCTATAGTTAACACATGCCAGGTTTTTGGTAAAGCAGACAATTGGGGAATCCCTGATTGAGCAGGTCCCATAATAACCATCTCATTATTAATGGCTCTTAAATCTTGTAATAATCTCCATTTACCAGATTTCTTTTTAATGACAAAAATGGGAGTATTATGGGGAGATACGGAAGGTTGTAAATGTCCTTCCGCTAATTGTTGTTTGACCAGATCGTGGGCTACTTGTATCTTTTCTTTAGTCAGGGGCCACTGAGGAACCCACACTGGTCTTTCTGATTTCCATGTAATTTTGATTGTCTCAGTGGCCCTTTTTGAAAACCCAATCCATGTTTATTTATTTCTTGATCTATTTGAATTGGTGCTATCATATCTTGATCTTGTTTCCTTAATCCTTTTTCTTTTCTAAAGCCTTGTTTAGCCCTACTAGTGGGCGCGTTAGAATTGACGTTATTTGTTAATGTCAATCCTAATTGATCTAGGACATCCCGTCCCCATAAATTTATGGGAAGATGGTCCAATACATAAGGCTGTATAGTTCCTTCACATCCTTCAGGATCCCTCCAATCTAATACCATAGCACTTCTATGGGGGTTAGTTGCCACTCCTAGGCCTCGAAGCGTTTGAGTGGCTTGTTGCAATGGCCAGTGCTTTGGCCATTCCTGACGAGATATGATGCTGAGGTCAGCACCTGTGTCCAGCAGCCCATTAAAATCATGTCCTTGAATATTTAATTTTAGCATTGGGCGAGAATCTAAATTTAAAGAAAGCATAGCCCAATCTACACCTGTGGAGCCTAATCCCTTGGAACCTCTTTCTACATTACAACTGGAAAATTCATCATGTAGGCTGGGTATTATTAATAACTGTGCTATTCTATCTCCTGATGAAATTACGGATATACCTCTTGGAGAACTGGCTATAATTTTTATTTCACCCTCATAATCGGGATCAATTACCCCAGGACTTATCATAAGTCCTTTTAGTGTAGAAGAACTGCGTCCTAATAATAAGCCTACTGTTCCTTGGGGAAGAGGTCCTTTTATTCCTGTGGGAATGATTTGAACTCCCATCTCTGGAGTTAATACTGCTCTGGCAGAGGCACAGATGTCCAACCCTGCGCTCCCTCTAGTTTGTCTGATGAGGGATCTGATGGATAGTGCGTCCTGGGCACTACCTTGATGGTGCTGCTGGGTTCCTCCATTGCCCCGTATATTTGTGGCTTTGGGCCCCGGGGCATTGGGCCCTCCAATTCGTTTTTTGACAACGGGGCCTGATACCTTTCTCCACGATATTGTGGGTAGACACTTGGTCTTTGTCCATTTTTTGATAACGGAATACCCTCTATGGTGGTTTGAGAACGGCATTCATTAGCCCAATGTCTCCCTCTATGGCATCGTGGGCAAATACCCGGGATTCTACTCCTTTGATACCTAGCTTTGTTAAACCCTCCTCCTATGGGGCAATTTCTTTTAAAATGTCCTTTCTGATTGCAATTATAGCATGTTTTTGGTTTGGTATCTAAAGCCTGTTTTACTTCAGCTGCCATGACTTGTCCTTGTTCATCAATGTCGCTACATAATTTAATATATGTGTTTAAATCTCCATGTTTCCACGGTCTAATGACCTCTTTGCAGCAACGATTTGCTTGGTCATAAGCCAGTTGTTTTATAAATGGCATTGCCTGTTCTGTATTTTCAAATGTCTTAGAGGCTGTTTCAATAAGTCTAGCTACAAAGTCAGCGTAGGGCTCATTAACTCCTTGTGTTATCTTAGATAGTTGACCTTGTAAATCCCCTTGTCCCTTCAAAGTTTTCCATGCCTTAATTGCATTCATAGTGATCTGAGCGTATACGCCAGGATCATATCTAATCTGTTGCCTCTGACCCTCATAAGGTCCTTTCCCCAATAGCATTTGAGAATCTCTTTCAGGATAACCTGCTGCTGCATTTCGCCTAGCTGTCTCCCTGCAAAATTCCTCATTGGCAATTTTCCATAATAAATATTGTCCTCCATTTAGCACAGAGTGACACACGCTAGCCCAATCTTCTGGTGTTAAGTCCCAGCTGGTAATAGATTCGACCATTCTGACAGTAAAGGGAGCCGCAGGCCCGTAGGTTTGTACAGCTTCCTTTAATTGCTTTACTATTTTGAAATCTAAGGCACGGTAAACTCGTTCCCTTTCTTCTCCCCGCTCAACTACAGGGCATGCTAACTTTTGGGGTCCTGCCTCAGGATTCTGTTCATCACCTATGGAAACTGAGGGCTGCTCAGCTACAGGTGAAGCTGTTGGTTGAATTACGCCCTCTGGTGATGGAACGGAGTTAGTACTAGCCTCCCTATCTGAGGGTCGTTTTTTCCCTAAGCTTGCCTTCTTCAATTTTTCTTCTGTCTGACTAGCTTGAGGGACCTTTTGTTTTGCTTGACCTAATAAGTTTTCTGCCATAGCCTGGACCTCTAACAATTTACTTAACAGTCTTTCGGTTTGTTTTTTACTAGATTCTAATCTACTATAAAGGTAACGTAACCCAATAAGGTAGGATAGAAGAAAGCCAAAACAGAATGAAACAGAAACGGAGAGGAGAAAAATGATTATATCAATTTTTTCTTTCTCAGGGCCGAATAACTTAAAACCTTGAGCCAACCATTTTTCCCAATTCGCCTGAAAAAATTGTAAGGCTAGAGAGCCTGAAATAAAAGCAGAATAAATCAAAACAAAAATACCCATTCTGTCGCCTTTCCTTAGGGGCGAGCGATATCACTCACCTATAAATTTTGGGCGTTCCCCGTACAAGGGCCACCAAAATGCTGCAGGCTGGACGGCGGGGCCCGCGTGAGCCTTGGCTCCGCTTCTGCCCGCTGCTGTTTTCACCTGCTGCCTTCCTGCTGGGCGCTTTCGCGGGTCGCTGTCAGTGCACGCCGGCTTGCGATGCTGCAATCCGGCTGAGCACAAAAACACAAGCCAGATGGAACTGAAACAAAGTTTTATTTTGTGAGAGGCCGTGTGCGTCCCCCTAACAAGCCGGTCCACACACCCACACACGTGTGTCCCTACCGGACCCGGGGGGCTCCACTTCCCCCGGAACACCCTCCTACCATCCTTCCCCAACCAATGGGAACTCTCCAGGAGTCTTGTAACTTGAGTCCCCAAATGGGCCTAAGTGAACAGTAGGAGCCCAATTTCCATATGAATGTAATACTTTGCAGTGGCTCCTAGCAGCAGACTCCAATCCTCCGGAATTGAGGTGAGGCAGAACATCATGGCGGAAGAGTGTGGCAGAGGGAAGCAGCTCACATGATGGTCAGAAGCAGAGAGAGAGGTCTCTGTTTGCCAGGTACAATTATATACCCCAAAGCCACACCCCCAATTCCCACCTCCTCCAGACACACACCCCCACTTCAGTTACCACTCAGTTCATCCCTATCAGGGGATTAATTCACTGATTGGGTTAAGGCTCTACCAACCCAATCATTTCTCCTCTGAACCTTCTTGCATCGTCTCACCTGTGAGCTTTTGGGGGACACCTCACCTCCAAACGCTAACACCAACCCTGGCTCTACTCAAGTCCATCAATGTTAAATCGTGGCACCTAGTCCCACCCCCAGAGACTCCGAGGTGTGTTCTGGGCATTGGGATTTTAAAACTTCCCCCAAGGGATACGGATGGAGGCCAGGGTGGGGAATGAGCTGGTCAACTCGAATGGGGTGGATGAAGTAGGAGGAAGGAAATTGGGAGAGGTGGAGTCGGGGTGAAACCCCAAAGTTCAGAGGGGGTATGTGGGCCTTTTCAGGAAGCTGCATGTGTCCAGCACAGAGCTGGGAAATGGGTGTGTGTGGGTAAGAGAGGAGACGGAGGCCCCGTGGCCCAGGTTAGATTCTGCTGGCCTTGAACCATGTGAGAATGTGCACTTTTTACACTTACAGGTCGGGGGACGTTAAAGGCCAGAGCTGGCATTTGGGGGGCTTTGAGTGAAGAACTGTTGTCAAGAAGCCGGCGTCCGGGATACCAGTCGGAACTGTTCTAGTGTCACTTCTGAGAAGTGACAGTGGCCAGGACTAGGGCTGCACGGAGGGCTGGTGAGAAGCAAAGTGAGCTGGGAGATGAGGGGAGGGTAGAGTCGGCTCTGGGCAGTCCTGGGCAGGCCAGTGGGAGGGGTGTCAATGATGTCAGGCGTGGACTGGCTACCTTCCTGTAGGCCAGGCTGCCCTGTCTGTTAATCGGCTTGTCATCGCTGTCCCCAGAATACCTGGCAACTTAGTGGAGACAGGTTCATCTGGGCTCACTGCTTCAGGGGTTCAGTCGATCCCATTGCTCTGGGCCCAAGCAAGTCAGAACATCATGGCAGAAGGCCCGGACGAGGAGCCTGGCCTCGGGGAAGACCACAGAGAGGGGACAGGAGCCACCGGGAAGACGAGCCCTTCTAGAATACACTCCCTGGGACCCACGCCCTCCAGCCTCGCCCCACCTGCCTTCAGTTACCACCCGGTTGGTCCATTCAGACCAGGATGGACCGATTAGGCCACAGCTCTCACCATCCAGTCGCTTCACCTCTGAACACTCCTGCATGAACACAGGAGCATCCAAACCATAACACACAGGTCGGGGAGTGGCCCTGTGGGCTAGCAGCTAGTGGCCTGCGGCTCAAGGAGGAGTCGAGAGGGACAGCACAGGCAGGATGCAGGGCTGCATTGGGGATCTGCGGAGTTTGGGTGTCTGTAAGATGCCCAGGAGGGCAGGGTGCTCGGGAAACTAGATCCAGCCAGGCTGGACTCTGACTCGGCCATTCACCAGCTACGAATCCCTGGTCCCCGCGTTACTGTGAGTGCCACATGTCAGCACCTCTGCAGGGAAGGCTGCCTAGGCTGTCGCAGGCCCCAGAGTGACCTCAGGGCTGGGGCACAGGGCCAGGCTTCAGGCCCTGGGAGTGAGCAAGGTCACAGAGAGAGAGCACAGCACCAAGAGCCCAGGACCCAGCTCAGGGGACACCAGAGTGCCCAGGTAGAGGGGGAGACGTGGCAGAGGGGACTAGAGGGAAAGGCAGGAGTGGGAGACGCCAGGAGAGCCAGCGAGGGGGTGAGAGGCGCGACCCTAAGGGAACTGCCACCCCAAAGTCATGGCCACCCTCCTTGGCCAGGATGGGGCAGAAGGTCAGAGCCAAACTGCAGTAGGTCAGGACAGGAAGGTGGACATGAGGGAGGAGGGACAGAGGGTTGTTGTTGAGTGGGGACAGAATTCCCACTGGGGACTCTCCAAAAATTTGGGCATTGGCGGCGATGGTTCCACAACTTTATGAATACACCGGACACCACCAGGTCGTAGGCTTAAAATAATTAAAACAGGAAATTTTATGTAAAACCAAACACCTTATGAGAGACGAGGCAGCTTGGGTCTTCCCGGGCTTCCAAAACGTTAGCCCCAGCACCAACAAGTCCCAGACCCTGCAGGACGGAGAGAGGCAGGGGTGTAGCCGACAGGGAGCTGGTGGGAAAGCCAAACCAAGGACAATATCGTCCCAGTCCACGTCTCCAATGAAAGTTGGGGAAATGCACTGAAAACCAAGCCTAAATTCTGGGAAAAGCATTTTGTATTTATACACACACACACACATGCATATATATATAATATATATTGATCAACCATACATAATGTATATATATTTACCAACCATATACATATTCTGAATGCAAGACGGGGAGAATGAATTATTTATAACTATTTTATGGTGATAAAGTGTTCAGTGATATATTTTTATAGGGCAGACAAGTCTTAAAACAGGGATGAATTCCAGGGCACTCTTGTTCACTCGTCATTGACACACCATCCCTAGATAATTAGGTCTCTCCACTTAATACCAAGCATTTTCTTCTCGAAAAAAATTCATTTATTGCACTTGTGTTTTGTTTGGTACCAGGGATTGAACTCAGAGGCACGGGACCACTGGGCCACATCCCCAGCCCTATTTTGTATTTTATTTAGAGACAGGGATTCCAGGCAGGCACCACCGCACCCAGCCCAGGAAGGATACTCCCCAAAGGCGTGTCCTTGTGCAGTGTGTGACCTGCATAATCAAAACATGACCCTGGCTGACAAAGCACTCTTTTCAAAACACAAGTGCAGCAGCTTGGGAGGCTGAGGCAGGAGGATCGTGAGTTCAAATCCAGCCTCAGCAAAAGCGAGGCACTGATCAACTCAGTGAGACCCTGGCTCTAAATAAAATAGAAAATAGGGCTGGGGAGAGGGCTCAGTGGTCGAGGGGAGTGCCCCGAGTTCAATCCCCCATACCCAAAAAAACAAAAAGTATCCTTGCCATCAGAGTGCAAAGAACTGGACATTGGTTATAGAGACGTCCAGCACATGGCCGTGACCTGTCTTGAGGAAGGGGCGTCTTTTTCTTTGCACAAATGCACCTATGGGCCAGCAGTGGCCTCCCCAGCATGGATCTGTAGGAGGACAGACAAGGGGTGAGGAAGCCGTTTAGATGCCGTTACAATTACCTGGGCTGGAAGAGAAGAGTGGCTTCAGGTGATGGGACAAGAGGAGGATGGCATGTGAGGGATTGGTGATGCCCGTGGGAGCCCATGTGGTGACAGGGAGAAGGGGAAAGGGGAACAGGAAGGGCAGGAATGACCGGCAGGTCTCTGGGGAGCCATATGTGGACAGAGCTGCAGTCCCGAGAGAGGAGAGGGGGTCAGGGGATGATATGATTTTGATTCTGGGATGTGGTGACTTGGCTGGCCGCTGGACCCCTTGGGGAGGCAGTCCAGGTAGCACATGGGCAGGGTGGAGGCTGGGCCATGGACGGGATGGGATTTCCCAGAAGACTGCAGAGGCCAAGCAGAGCAGGAGGCACGGACAGAGCCCTGGGCCACCCCTACTTTGGGGACAAGAAAACACAAAGACAAAGGGATCCGGAGAGGAAACAGGGCCTTGAAGGGATGGCCACTCAGTGTCCCCTGTCCCAGCCCTCCATTTAATGTGGTAGTTCCCGTCTTCTCTGGGCTGGAGAAATCCAGGCTTGTGTGCAAGATGAAAGGGCATGGACTCTCCTAAAATAATGTGCACGCGCTTCACAACACTTTTTAGCTAAAGAAACCGTTCCCTGTACTCTCAGACCCTCGGCCGTATTCCACGTGGTCATTACAGCTGGACCCCAAGTGAGGGGACTGCTCCAGAGCTCTCCAGGCCCATGTGGATGTTTCAACCACTTAGCAGAATAACAGACTTCCCACAAATTGTTCAGCAAAACAAATATGTATAAATCCAGGCTGGAGATGTAGCTCAGTTAGTAGAGTGCCTGCCTTGCGTGCACAAGGCCCTGGGTTCCATCCAAAACAACAACAACAACAAATGTGTATAAATCAGTTCCCTGCAGATTACCAATGTAAAGATTCTTTTGCCCCCAGGGTCCATAAAGTAACTCAAGAATGTAGCAAACATGGGCTGGGGATGTGGCTCAAGCGGTAGCGTGCCCGTCTAGCATGCGCGCGGCCCGGGTTCGATCCTCAGCACCACATACCAACAAAGATGTTGTGTCCGCCGAGAACTAAATAAAATAAATATTAAAAATTCCCCCCCCCCAAAAAAAAAAGAATGTAGCAAACTTTATTAACCCACATAACAACAACGTCATAATAACATTTGAAACTTGAAGGATGATCGATGTCATTTAAATGGTGACATCCCTGTCCCAAAGATGCCCTGAATGGAATATCCGAAAAGGTCAGCACAGGTTGATCTAGATTTTCTACTCTGTATTATTAAGAAGAGTTTAAAGAAGTCCCGCCTCTGGTTTTTCACTAGAGCACACAATCAGGTTTTCCTTTCCACAGGTTATTTCAGAAGGGCTGGTTCAAGAGTCTGGCTGCACTTCGCTGAGCTCTGCCAGCGCGTCCCTCGTTGCTGTGTGCTCAGTCGCTGCCTCTCCCCTCTTCCTGCGCTTCTTTGATTCCAGCAGATTCTCTGTCTATAGATCTGATGTCCGTGCATCTGTCTGAAAAGCTGAAAGCCACCTGATCTTCCTCGGGGGCTTCCTGAAGGCTCCAAGCCTGTGGGGCTTCCCATTAGCCCTCCGCTCAGGGACAGTCTGTTTGATGAATCTGGGGAGGACGCTCATCCTCTCTCTATAAATGCAGGGAACAGGAGCCCATGGTCCGAGATGCTAAGTCCAGTTCAATCGCTCAGAAGCTTCAAATCGAGAGGCTCCTGGATCCCCTCTAGAAAAGGGGGTTTAGAAAAAGGGGGTGAGCTGAGCTCCTTCCTCCAGAGTGTGCACCTGGAAGTGACAGTCCCCAAGAGAGCAGGTGCTACAAACCCCGCTTCATGGACCTGGGACCCTAGAGTCTGCAAGCCAACTCCTGCAGGCTCTATGGCCACATTTCTTGATGTGTATCTTTATTTATTTATTTATTTAGGTCCTGGGAATTGAATTCAAGGGCACTTAACCACTGAGCCACATCCCCAGCCCTATTTTGTATTTTATCTAGAGACAGCGTCTCACTGAGTCGCTTAGCGCCTCACTGTGGCTGAGGCTGGCTTTGAACTCACCATCCTCCTGCCTCAGGCTCCCAAGCCACTGAGATGATGTGTGTCATTTTTAAGAGGAAGAAAAGGAGAGAGGAACAAATGTAGCAAATCAGACGATCTAATACAGCATTCATTTCAATGATCTGTCCCATTGTCCTAACGAGCATGCTCATACTTCTTCTATTTAGAAAACATGGTCACTGTATAAATGAATTGTCGGTCAACACAGTATACATTGCTTACTAATCTGGGAAAGATGGGAGAATGAATTTGCAGCGATTTAGCACTTTTCATTATGGAAATGCCACATAAATATTTAACTCTAATGTTTATTTTATTCTAATTTTTGTTAATCACATTTGCTTAGTTAACATGGCATACTTATGCCAAGTTTTTATTATTGTCACAGATTTTTAAATGATGGCAATTTCGTGTGCTATTTTATTTGAAATTAGGTTGATTGTGAAGACTCACACAGAATCGCCTATTAATTTTAGGGCTTAGTATTTATGCCACTGTACCAGCAGATTCCCCAGCAGACACACGTGCGACACACAACACATTCACGCAAGTGCACAGACACACACTTGCTCGCCCCCGTTATCAGTGAGACAGCATGTGGGCACACTGCTTCTTTTCCAAGGGGAAGAATTTTTCTTTAAAGCCTCCTTCATACTTTTTTTTTTTTAAAAAAAAATTTAGTTTTAGATGGACACGATACCTTTATTTTATTTATTTTTATGTGGTGCTGAGGATCGAACCAAGGGCCTCACACGTGCTAGGCAAGTGCTGTACCACTGAGCTATAGCCCCAGACTCCTTCATACTTTTTATGACAAATTTAATTCAGCACAAAATCCTTTTAAAATTAAGGAAGAAAGAAAAATAACAAAACAGAGGAGGAAGGAGAGAAGCATCCAGATGGTATAAACGCTATCAATTCTCACGTTTGACCACTAAATTGTGATAGCGTGTAAAAGAATGTTGGGACAATTACTTTTTATTGGCATTTTAAAAATTTTTTTAGTTGTCCATGGACCTTTTATTTATTTATTCATTTATTTATTTATATGTGGTGCTGAGAATCAATCCCAGGGCCTCACACATGCTAGGCAAGTGCTCTACCACTGAACCTCAACCCCAGACCTTATCAATATTCTTAATTAACATTTTCACATTTACCAATTGCTATGCTTAAATCCTGGGAGATGCCTTTCTACCCAGGACTCTTGGCTCTCATCTTTAGGAATTCTTTTTTTTTTCTTTGGTCGGGGGAGGGGGTACTGGGGATTGAACTCAGAGGCCTTACCCATTAAGCCACATCCCCAGCCCTATTTTGTATTTTATTTTGAGACAGGGTCTCTCTGAGTTGCTTAGGCCCTCTCTAAACACTGAGGCTGGCTTTGAACTCTCGATCCTCCTCCTCAGCCTCGTGAGCTGCTGGGATCACAGGTGTGCACCACGCACCTGGCCAGAAATTCCCTTTTTAAGCTAAGCATTTCCTCATCCCACAGGGAAAGCCTGTTCTTCCACCCACTTGCTCAAAAACAGAAGGGATCTGAGGAATGAGCAAAGCGGGAAGGAGAGTCTAGAGGGATCCCACCGGGTCCTGAAGGCAGACTTTACCTCTGTCCCTGTTGTCCAGACTCGGCCCTGCTCTCTATAGACTGCAATCCAGATCCTGTGTTAGCATTCTGTTTTGGTCAGGATTCACTTCTGCTTACAGAACCTTAAAGAAGAGAGTTTATTCCACTCTCCTAGTCCCAATAGTAAGAAGACTGAGTTTCCTTCTGTCTTGTTGCTCTATTATCTGCAACTTCTTCTTGGTCAAAGATGGTTGCCCAAATTCCAGCCATTACATCCTCAGTCCACGAGTAGGAAGGGGAAAAGGGTGCAGCTCCTTCGTTGATAGCCTCTTCTCACAAGCCCCATACCTCATAACTGCTTGCTTCCCACTGGCCAGAACTCAGTTACATGATCATGTTTATCAACAGGGAGGATGGGAAATGTAGTCTTTGTTCCTGTGGTTATGGGGGTCAGCAAAAAAAGAAAAGAAATCAGAGGCTGCCGTTCTAAGGAAGAAGAGGGAGAATTAATTTTGAGGGACAACTACAAGACTTTGCTACAGGATCATATGTGAGGTCTTGATAAAGTATCTTACCCACCTATAACTTGAGTTCATTTCAGTTTTCTGCATTTCTCAGGCCCAGGCACAAGAAACACAAAGCCATGAAGGCGGCCAGCTTGAAGGCCACCCTGTGATTGTCTACTAACGCCCCCTTGTAATTTCAGCGGAAATCTTAGAATTGGCGGGCAATGCCGCCAGGGACAACAAGAAGGCCCGGATAGCGCCGAGACATATCCTCCTGGCTGTGGCCAATGACGAGGAGCTCAACCAGGTACGTCCGCAGCTCAGACAGCCCCGGGAGGTGGACCCAGGTAGCCGGCCAGCCAGGATCTTCCCTGTGACAGTTGCTAACCCCATCTATGCAAAAACAAAAACAAAAAAAAACAAAAAATCTCAGACTGGTTAAGAGAAGGAGAAATTCTGCTAACTCTGTCAAAATTCAGTTGCCCCCAGAATAGATCCCATTATATGCTCCAGATCTTGCCAGACTTTCCCCAGTGAGATGAGCGCCACATTGCTGGGAAGGGGCAGCCCAGGATCCTCTCCAGAGTTTCTTCACCCAAATCATGCTGACGATTTATTCTCTTGAGAACAGGAGACTCCTTAGTTCCATGTTGGAACTGACCCTTTATATTTTGGAACTAGCTCCAAAGTCCGGTGAGCACCCCAACCCCCACCTCAGGGTTCACAAGGTGGTGGGGTAAATGGTAGAATTTTTATATTTGTTTTCTATCTCATTCTTCTCAAACTACGATGGAGAACCCTTTCCTATTGCCAGGCTGTCATAGACGGATCATTTCAAACTATGGAATAAAAATGGATTACTAGAGGGGCTGGGGCTGGGGCTCAGTGGCAGAGCGCTTGCCTGGGCTCGATCCGCAGCACCACATAGAAATGAATAAATAAACAAATAAAATGATGTAATGTATAAAAAAAAAAGGGATTACTAGAAAAGTTTCCAAAAGACCTATGAACTATAGCCAGGAGTGTTCATTATCAGATTTAACAGGTCTACAGTGACCCAGGCAATTTGCTCTCAACATTTCTAGACTCTGACTCCCAAATCCTATGCCTCTCTTGTCCCGGATGGAGAACTAACAGATCAGAGATGATCCATGGTCTCAGATCGTCCTTGATGTCCTGCTGGTTTGGGATACGCAGAATATATTAGTGTAGCAGGGAAATATCAATTATTTGCAAATAAATAAACCTCTCTGTGGGGAGGAACGTGGCTAAACGCGTTGACTGATGAACGCATGCTGGACAGTGTGCAGACTGGACGGTTGTTATTGGTCTGGTCTTGGTGTTGACCTTTGAACCTCGTCTTGTCCAGCTGGGCTCCTCTGAGGTGAAGCCCTTCATCCTCTGTTGTCCTCTGGAATTCCAGAGCCCTGGGCAGCATCCTGGCTTCAGCTAGCCTGACCCTTTTGTTTTGCTTACTGTATGAGATCCCGGGAGGCCTTGCTACCTGCAGAGAAATGCTCTCCAAGTCAAAGAGGGGAAGCCGGTTCAATACGTATCCTGTCATTTCTTCAGGGAAACAAAGACCAGATTTAAGCCTAGTTTTGCCAACAGAACTGTTTTAAATCCAGAACCAGTGAGCCCTTGGCTGTAGGAGTGCATGCATTTCTCTCCTCAGCTGCTCAAAGGAGTCACCATCGCCAGCGGAGGTGTCCTGCCCAGAATTCACCCTGAACTGCTGGCCAAAAAGCGAGGGACCAAAGGCAAGTCGGAAACTATCCTCTCTCCACCCCCAGAGAAAAGAGGCAGGAAGGCCACGTCGGGCAAGAAGGGAGGCAAGAAGTCCAAGGCCGCCAAGCCACGGACATCCAAAAAGGTGAGCCCAGCGCGCTTCACAGGCCAGTCACTGCCCCTGCGATGGTTCAGGTGTTTGTGTCCTCCCAACATTCATCTGCAGAAACAGACCCCCCGAGGCATGGGGTTCAGAGATGAGGCCTCTGGGAGGTGATAGGGTCTTAATTACACAGCCTCATACACGAGATCAGAAGAGCCCGTGGGAGCTGGGCCACGGTGGCTCATGCCTATAATCCCAGCAGCTCAGGAGGCTCAGGCAGGAGGATCGATAGCTCAAAGCCAGCCTCAGGGGCTGGGGATGTGGCTCAAGCGGTAGCGCGCTTGCCTGGCATGCATGTGGCCCGGGTTCGATCCTCAGCACCACATACAAAGATGTTGTGTCCGCCGATAACTAAAAAATAAATATTAAAAATTCCCTCTCTCTCTCTCTCTGTCTCTCTCTTAAAAAAAAAAAAAAGTCAGCCTCAGCAACTTAGCAAGGCCCTAAGCAACTCAGCGAGACCCTGTCTCTAAATAAAATACAAAAAAAAAAAAAAAAGGGCTGGGGATGTGGCTCAGTGGTTGAGCTCCCCTGGGTTCAATCCCTGGTACTAAGAAGAAGAGACCTGAGGGGGCTTGTCCTCTTCTCCACCATGGGAGGGCCCAACCAGAAGGCCTCCTCTGTGTGGAAGGGGCCCTCACCAGACACAGAAACTGCCAGAGCTTTGATCTTGAACTTCCAGAGCAATAAGAATACATTGTTGTTGTTTATGAGTCACCCAGTCAGGAGTCTTTTGTTATAGCAGCCTGGATAGACTAAGACCGCCCAGAATGAGAAAGAAGTGTAGGGACAAGATGATGAGGGTGCAATTGGCATCTCCAGAGGTCTCAGGACTCTGTAGCTTGGTGCTTGAGGAAGGAGTAGGTAGAACTCTTTGAGATGAGAGTTCATGTCATCCAACGGGGTTTGCCAGAGATTTCCAACTCCAAGGTGGAGTGGGGGTTGGTTCTCAGATCCCTTTTACAGCCTCACCAAAACTGTAAGTGAGAGACAGCAGCGTGGGGTCCTGCTTCTCATCTCCCCGCAGAGCCCCACTCTGCATGCTGAACAATCCCCGGTCTCCCATGGACACTTCCCTG
Organism: Ictidomys tridecemlineatus; assembly: GCF_052094955.1. Classification (NCBI taxonomy): domain Eukaryota; kingdom Metazoa; phylum Chordata; class Mammalia; order Rodentia; family Sciuridae; genus Ictidomys; species Ictidomys tridecemlineatus. The sequence continues at coordinate 51,714,067 of NC_135477.1, read as the reverse complement.
GGTTGGCAGGTTGCATACCAAATGTCATGGGCAGCTTGCTAACTAAGTGCTTAGCTCGCTGACACCACTTATAGAATGATGTTTTCTTTTTTTATTTTTTTTATTTCTCCTTTTTCGATAGTGGGGATCGAACACAGGGCCTTGCCTGTGTTAGGCAAGCGCTCTACCTCGAAGCTGAGTCCCCAGCCCTGGAGTAATCAATATTTTCACACGCAGCCCAGTGCAGTAACCACCCGTCACATGCGGCCATTGCAACTTGAATTCAAACTAATCCACATTAAAAATTCAGCACCGGATGCGCTAGCCCACATTTCCAGCACTTAATGGCACTCAGCAGCAGAGACAGAGGAGCTCCATCACAGGGACAGCCTAGGACAGCAGGGCTGCTCTAGAGGTGGACTTTTCACTCTGCAGACCTCTCTCATGTAAGAGATCATGCAGGACTTGGTGCCATTACCACTGTCCCCAGGGAAACCCTGGGGAGGGGGTGTTTGAGCAAGGCGCTGGGGACCAGTCACTTGGCTCTGATGTCTGTCATCATAAGCTGCAGGCGTGGAAAACCTGCAGGCAGGTGAACGCATGCAGACAAATGAGGACTCCAGGGACCAGTGAACGCCTTTAATACGCTTTATTTTTTTGCAGACCCTTTTCTTTTCCTCACGTCGCAGAACGTCCCTGGCTTTCCTCCATCACAGAACAGCACAGGGCGGGGTGAGCTCAGTGGTGGAGCCTGAGCTTAGCATACACCAGGCCCTAGGTTTGATCAAAAGAAAAGCTTCCGGGCGGGCGTGGCAGTGCTCCCGTGCATCCCAGCAATTTGTGAGGCTGAGGCAGGAGGATCCTGAGTGGGAGGCCAGACCCTGGCTCAAAATTTTTAAAAGTTTATCAAAAGAACTGGGAGTGTAGCCCAGTAGCACAGCACCCATGGGTTCTGTCCTCCATTCCAGCAAAAAAAGAAAACAGCAGAATGTAACTCCTAGTGACCCCTTTTGCGTCAAGTCGGCAGCCGTTGTCGCAGCCACATCCGACTTCTCTGAATTGTTCTCATCCGTCCTTCTGATTTTCTACCCACAGTCCAAACCAAAGGACGGCGACAAAGAAGGAACTTCAAACTCCACCTCGGAAGATGGGCCAGGGGATGGATTCACCATCCTGTCTTCTAAGAGCCTTGTTCTAGGGCAGAAGGTAATAAAGAGAATCGTAATGTGCTGCCGTAAAACACGATCACACTTTTACAACCTGCTGTTTACAAGCAATGATGCCGCCTTCGTCCCTCGCTTCCTTAATGCGACTTCCACTCTAGTCTTGAATTATTCATTTTTAAACTAACGAACTATGGCCGTCCCTGCACCGTGAGAATGAACACAAATATTTTAGCGCTGAGGTTGTCCATGCCGACCTTGGTCAGCCAAAGGTAACAGAGAGAAGCTCTCTGGTCAGTAGAGAGGATGACATGATGTCCCCCAGGTCCCAGATAGTTCTGCACCCACCAAAAAAAATCCATAGCTAACTGCCTCCAGCAGCCTCAGAGAGACCTGTCTTCATGGTCTGATGTCATTTTATCAGAGAAAGAAAATCGAAATATATGCTTCCTGAATACCCCCGGTGTTCGAAATGAATTATTTGCCAGTAATTCAGTCTGCCTGCCTTCCCTGGCTGCAGAAAGAAAACAAACAGGGTTATACATTTGAACAGTCTCTAGCAACACAGCAGCCGCCCAGTCAGACATGCAAATAATTCATTCCCACGAGCATCAAGTTTACTGAGCAGACAATTTATCTACCAAGTCGACTGATACTGAAATAAGACACACGAGGAGAGAGCCGCTTAATCCTATCTCTGGCCTCTGAGCTTTCGCGGCGGCCTGCCAGTGGCGTGCACCGCCATCGCAGCAGCTGGGAAAGCTTGTTGAAAGAAGAGCGTCAATGTGGCCGGTTCCTAATTCACCTCTGATGAAGCAGAGCAGGAAGCTAAGAGGTGGAATTCATGTCCCCTCCAGGGGGTCTCCCTGGTTACATGAGGACTCGCTTTCTCCCTCTTATCTAGGGGACGGCCAAGTTCTTGCTCACCTAGAGAAACAAAGGAGACTGCCCTTAACTCCCCACCAACGTGGTCCCCAAAAGGCAAGGTGGAGCCAGGCGTGGTGGCACATGCATGTCCTCCCAGCTGCTCTGGAGGCTGAGGCAGGCGGATCGCGAGTTCAAAGCCAACCTCAGCAAAAGTGAGGCGCTAAGCAACTCAGGGAGACCCTGTCTCTAAATAAAATACAAAATAGGGCTGGGGGTGTGGCTCAGTGGTCAAGGGCCCCTGAATTCAATCCCCAGTACAATAAATAAATAAATAAATAAATAAATAAATAAATAAATAAATAAAGGCCACCAAGGGTGGGAGCCAAAGGCATAAACAATAAAAGAAAGAAATGAGAAGTTCCATTCTTGTTCCCAAAAGAGAAGGCAGATTTGTTGCATTCTCTAGCCTCAAAGTGAAGATCAAATCTACTGTGCTCACAGGAGCCTCTTCAAACCCAAACACCGGCTGGGCGCAGTGGCACCATGTCTCAAAATAAAAAGTCAAATAAACAGGGCTGGGAATGGAGTTCAGTGGTAGAGTGTCCCTGGGTTCAATCCCCCCAAAATAAAAATAAATGTAAAGGGCATGGTGGCACACGCCTGTAATCCCAGCAACTCAGGAGACTGAGGCAAGAGGACGGCAAGTTCAAGGCTAGCTTGGGCTACTTAGCAAGGTCCTGTCTCAAAATAAAATGCAAAAGGCCAGGGGTGCAGCTCAGGGGTAGAGCGCTTGCCTAGCTCGCACAAGGCCTTGGGTGCAATCCCCAGCACCATCAGCGAAAAAGAAACCTGGGAAACGCTTGCTCCACGTGCAGTCCTTGTGTCGATGTTCAGTGTGAATTATTGAGAGTGAGTGGGAGATTTTCCATGGGATTTGATCTTTCCCATATTTTCCATCTTTTCTTCCTAACTCAGCTGTCCCTGACCCAGAGTGACATCAGCCATATTGGCTCCATGAGAGTGGAGGGCATTGTCCACCCAACCACAGCCGAAATTGACCTCAAGGAAGATATAGGTAAGGTCCTGAGACTTCAGGAGAGGTGCCATGGGGTGGCACCTGTTCACGCAAGTCCTTATGAAGTCAGCCCTTGTCCTCGGGGTCCCCTGTCAAGCTCTGTCTTTGTACGTAATGGAAGAGCATCACTACAGAGTAACTCAGCCACGTATTTCGAGAAATTTATATTGAAGTGTAGCCTAGAGACAGATCATTACTGTACAACTGGATGAATTTTTCTCAAAGCAAATACCACCAAGCAACCAGCACCTAGGTCAGGAAGCAGACCCTATAGCACCCAGCGTCTCCCCAGGCCCCTCCCAGCCATCATCTTCTCCAGGGGCAACCACTGTCCTGTCTTCTCACACATGGAGGGGCTTCATCTCTTGAATTTTATTTAAGTGAATAAAACTATTCACTTAAATAAAAGTGAGCCCGAGTCTGGCTCCTATAATTGGCAGAGCGTTTGTGGAATCCAGCTGTGCTGCTGAGCGTAGCTGTGTCTGTTCATTTTCTGTGTGGAAGACCCCAATTTATCGATCCATTCTGCCATCGATGGCATCTGAGTAGTCTCCAGATTGGAAATATTCTACATGTTTTGGACAAAACCTCTTGCACTTTTCAAGTGTAAATATTGAGAATGCTCTTGGTAAAAAGGAAAGAGAGTGCTAGAAAAACTTCGGTGCTCTGTAAGGCCGCGAGCACTTTACCAATCTCCAGCACCAATAAATAAATAAATAAGCAAGCAAGCAAACAAGGCCTCCTAGCTCTGTGACCTTAGGCAGTTTTCTTAACTTGGCTAACCCTCAGTTTCCTCATCTGCAATTGAGAATAACAAGAGAACTTGCCTCCAGTCGGTCATACTGTGAAAATTAGGGAGGCATACTTGGGGCTTGGCCAAGAGTGGAGCTCACTGGCATTTGAAAATTGAGTCTTTATATTTGCTGCTGTGTTACCAGCAGGCCCACCCATCAGCACTCAGTTCTCCACTACGGACCCAAATCAAGCATCCCATGCAGCTAAGACCTTTTTTTTTTTTAACTGCACTAGGAATTGAACCCAGGGGAGCTCTAACCCAATTTTTAGGTCTATATTGAGACAGGGTCTCACTAAGTAACTGAGGCTGACCTCGATCTTACAGTCTTCCTGCCTCAGCCTCCTGAGTTGCTGAGATTATAGGCATGCATCACCATGCCCAGCACCATGCTTTATTCTTTTAAAATATTATGTTAGAGGCTGCAGGTGTAGTTCAATGGTAGAGTGTGTGTTTAAGGTCCCAAGTTTGATCCCCAATTCCCTCTGCATGCAAAATAAAATGAGTTATTACAAAAATGTTTAAGAATACACATAAACAGGAAAGTGTAGTGCAATAATCAGCTACAAGTGTGATCAAGCATGTTTCAGCTTTTAACCCCTCCACATATTTCCAGACAACATATTATTTTAACTGTGAGTAGTTCAGAACAACCTCTAAAAGATAACCAGTACTGGGCATGTGGCACACGCCTATCATCCCAGCAGCTCTGGAGGCTGAGCCAGGAGGATTGCAAGTTCAAAGCCAGCCTCAGCATTTAGGGAGGCCCTAAGCAACTCAGTAAGACCCCGTCTCTAAATAAAATATAAAAAAGGGCTGGGGATGTGTCTCAGTGGTTAAGCACCCCTGGCTTCAATCCCCAGTACCAAAAAAAAAGATAAGGGCTAATTTTTAATAACATAAGCATAGTACCATTATTACAGCTAAAAACATTAGCTTCATATCAACGATAATGAATGTTGAGATTCCAATTATGTCATGAATATTATTTTTTAAAATTGACTTAGGACCCAAATGAGTCCACAGACTACAATTGGTTGATAAGTCTTTGAACTCACAGGTTCCCCCTTTATCTGTCTTTTTTTATTTCTTTGCAATTTATTTGTTGAGGAAACCAGGCCGTCTGTCCTGGAGGGTCTCACACAATCACACAATTCTGGTTGGCATCCTCATTAAACATCTTTTCTTCGCTGTGTATTTTCGGTGTTTTGTTTTTGTTTTCATAAGTCGGTAGTTAGAGCTAAAAGCTTCATGAGATTCAGGTTCAAGAAATTTGGGACCGGGGACGAAGCTCAGTGGTGAAGTGCAGGAGGCCTTGAGTTCGAGTCCCAGAGCCATAAATAATACCTTGAGTAAGACTCCTCGGAAGTCTTCTTTTTGGAACCGGGAGCTCGTTGTCTCTTTTTGCATGGCCTTAGCAGCCGTGGAGGCCCCTTTCTGGGTTGTCCATTTGCCCGCGGTTGCTAAGTGTGGATCCTCTAATTCCAGCGTTCCTTCATTTCTTCATGGGAATGCTTTCCCAGAGTGAAGCTGCCTCTCTGCTTCTCCAGCTGCTTTGTTCTTCCGTGTTTAGTGGACACGATGCACTCTCCTTGCCTTCTGCACATCTCCACTAGGTCCCCGGCTTGAAGGCAGGGACAGCAGCTTCAATTTCTCTGCTTCTCTGTACGAATTAGCCACCACCTTGGCTCCCAGGCTTCCTCGGGGTTCTGGACCCAGCAGATCAATACTGACCGAGAGTCTGGGAGCCAGAAAGAAGACTCAGAGGTGGTTGGCATAGCCTGCAACCACCATTTCCTAGTCGTATCATTGAAACCCAACTATCAGCAGGGTGGGGTGGCAAATGCCTACAGTCCCAGGGACTCAGGAGGCTGAGGCAGGAGGACTGCAAGTTCCAGGCCAGCCTCAGCAATTTAGTGAGGCCCTAAGCAACTTAGTAAGACCCTGTCTCAAAATAAAAAAAAAACAAAAAGGACTGAGGATGTAACCCAGGAGTAAAGGTTCCCTGGGTTCAATTCCCAGTACCAAAAAAAAAAAAAAAGAGTAGAAACCCAAGTACCTGGCTGAGGAGCAAAGCAGAGGAGGGAGGCAGCAGGTGAGATCCGAGTTCAGCAGCCGCAGCCGGATCCCGAGGTTCCCGTATGCACCGTGGTTTCACACAAGTGCCCTGCTGGCTAGAGGAAGATGCCAAGAGAGTGACCAGCAACTACTTAGGACTCACCCACAGCAGGCACAGCTGTGGCTAAGTGTAGCCAGGAGCTAGTTCAGGTGTAGCCTGATCTCGTTCAACCATGGTTGCTAGCTCCACTGTCCATTGGGCCCCAGTAGCGCTCACAGTTAGTGCTGCCCAGGAACCCGCAGCCACCACGGCTGCCGTGGCCCGGCCCAGTCCTACAACAGCTGCTGCTCGCGGAGCCTTCCCCACGGCACACACGGCACCTACTCCGCCTGCACCCACCACCACCCCCAGCAACTACACAAAACTACCAGGACTTGTATGTAGAGCCACAGCTCCTGGCTGGGTGCCATGGCGCACGTCTGTAATCAGAGCAGCTTGGGAGGCTGAGGCAGGAGGATTGCCAGTTCAAAGCCAGCCTCAGCAACTGAGCAAGGACATAACCAAGGTAGTGAGACCCTGTCCCTAAAAAATAAAAAAGGGCTGGGGATGTGTCTCAGTGGTTTAATGCCCCAGGGTTCAACAGTTCCCGAGTACAAAAAAGGATCCACAGCTCCTGGTGTAACTTACAGCAGTAAGCCATTCAACCAACAGCCGACAAAATCGCTGCTGCTGTGGCTGCTGCGGCCCAGCCTCAACTGTCTGTTTCTGAAACCTACTGTCACACAGGTCCCAGAGCAGCTGAGAGCCAAGGCGCAAGTCAGTATACTCAAGTCCAGGGAAAAGGAAACACAGCACCTTCATGAAGAAGCCCCCCCCCCCATGGACAGTGACTGCTAGAACAGACATTTGTCCTCAATGAAAGTGTGCACAAAGTATTGTGGCTCTCCAAAGACACTTGAGTGTCTCGAGTGTAGAAAGTCTATCCCTGAGGCCCGAGGGAAGCCTCTGAACAGATGAGGATGGTGGTGGTGGTGGTGGTGGTGAGTGGTCCTTATCCAAAATGTTTGGAACCAAATGTGTTTCAGATATTTTTTTGTTTTTTATTTGTTTGTTTGTTTGTTTTGTGGTGCTGGGGATGGAACCCAGGGCCTTGTGCAAGGCAAGCACTCTACCAACTGAGCTATCGCCCCAGCCTGGGTTTCAGATTTTTTTTATGTTTTCAGATTTTGGAATATTTTCACATACACAAGATATCTTGTAGAGGCGACCCAGGTTTAAATACAAAACTCATTTAGATTTTATATACACCTCATACCACATAACCTAAAAGTAATTTTATACAGTATTCTCAGTGCCCTTGAGTTTTGACAGTGACCCGACCAGCATGTGAGGTCAAGTGTGGTTTTTGATGTGGTGTCATGTGGATGCTCAAAAACTTTTGGATTTTGAAGCCATTTGGGTTTGGGATTTTCATATTAGGAATCTAATCAGTCTATAATGATAACTAATAAAGAGAGATCTGAGACTCGCCCCAGACGGCCAGATCGCCACATTCACTAGAAGATGGGAACGTCTGAGGGCAAACACCTTGTCTCCCGTGGAGAACAGCGGTCACCCTAGTCCGAACACCCATGTCATCTCAGACATGAGAGCGTGGGAAGAGGTGCTGGGTCCCCTGGTGCACTCAGGTGGGATTTCTGCTTGACCAGGACAGCCTAGTCCTGCTGTCACTTTGGGGTTCCTCTCGACCTCTGTAGAGGCCAGACCCTGAGATATTGCAGAACTTGCCCTAACAGCAGTGCCTGGGGAGATGTCCCCACAGGAAGTCTGTAGAGATGAGCCTCTCAAATCTCTGCCTGTTTCCATTGCAAATCAAGGCCTCAATTGGAAGAACAAGATACTAGGCTGCCCTGGGCCTGTGTCTGTCCTCTGACCCGAGGACTTACAACTTGCCGCTGACGAGAGCAAGCCTACAGAGTTCCATGTGGCTGCTGAACCTGTAGAACAGAATACTGGCATCTTGGCCAAAATAAACAATGAAATAAGTCATCTCCAGGACTGGAAATCACCCCTTAAAAGGTCCTTTAAAGTAGCTTGCTAACCAGCTGGACACGGGGGCACATGCCAGTAATCACAGCAACTTGGGAGGCTCAGGTGGGAGGATTACAAGTTCCAGGCCAGCCTCAGCAACTTAGCAAGACCTTGTATCAAAATTAAAAATGAAGAGTCTGGAGATGTGGCTCAGTGAGAGTGCATCCCTGGGTCCAATCCCCAATACCAGTACTGGAGAAAAAAAGAGAGAGAGAGAGACTTGCTAACCTAAATCTGTTACACCAGAGGCCCAAAGACCCCCAGACCAGCAGTCACGGGCAGACCAGGATGACAGCTGGGAAGTGAGATTCCTAGTGTCTAAGGATGCCCTCCCCCAGGCCTCCTGAGACTCTGTCTACCTTGGGATTATGTTGAAAACACACCACGTGGCTTCCCCCTGTTCTCCTTTACAGGTAAAGCCCTGGAAAAGGCCGGGGGCAAAGAGTTCTTGGAAACAGTGAAGGAGCTGCGCAAATCCCAGGGCCCTCTGGAAGTGGCTGAAGGTAAGCATAGACTGGGCTCCACGACCCAGCACAGCCCCACCCTGTCCCCGCCAGTCTCTGGCCGCGCTCACACGGATCCAGTGTCTGCAATAAAATATGCCCTATCTATCCTGAAGCTATTTCAGCATCTCGATGATTGGAGCAGCCCCTGGAGGTCATTCCATAGGCTCTGGGGTCTACAAGTGTCTGGATCGTTCATGTTCACGTACATTCCTCAGATCCCCCACAATGATCTTGAGCCATTGGGTTGATTTTGTATATGTGCAGTAAGATACACAGGGCTTAAGTCTTGCCATTGCAACCTTTTTTTTTTTTTAATTTTTTTGTAGTTGTAGATGGACAGCATGTCTTTATTTTATTTGTTTATTTTTATGTGGTGCTAAGGATCAAACTCAGTGCCTCATATGTGCCAGGTAAGCGCTGTGCCACTGAGCTACAGCCCCAGCCCCATTGTAACCATTTTTCAGTAGCATTAAGTCTTTCACAATGTTGTACTGCCATCACCATGACCTAGTTCCACAGCGTTTTGATCACCTTGAACAGAAGCCCCCTCCCCATTGAGCTGTCCCCCCACCTGCCTTCCCCAGGCCCTGGCATCCACTCATCTACTTTCTGCCTCTACCCATTTGCCCACTCTGGATCTTTCACGTAAATGGAATCATACAGCGATGGGTGGCCCTTTGTGTCTGGCTTCTTTCACTTAACATGGGATTTTTTTTAATATTTATTTTTCAGTTGTAGGTGGACACGATCCCTTTATTTTATTAATTTTTATGTGGTGCCAAGGATCGAACCCAGGGCCTCACTCATGCTAGGCGAGTGCTCTACCGCTGAGCCACACCCCAGCCCTGAACATGGTACTTTTGAATCCCACCCGTGTGGCAGCATGCGTCAGTTCTTCTCTCCCTTTTATGGCCAGATGATATTCCACTTTGTTTATTCACTCAACCGCGGATGGGTGTCTGGGTTGTTTCCAACTTTGGCAACTGTGAATGGAGCCCCTGTGCACATCTGTGCAGAGGTTTTTGTTGTTGTCATGGCTACTGGTAAGTGATTCCCTTTCAGAGCCATGTTCCCACCACACCATCCCAGGCCATTCCCTCTCTATGCTGCACTCATACTACGACTGCCCAGGACAGCGAAACCCCCTGCTGTCCCCAGATACAACCAACGGGCACCAAGAGGGAGCCCTTGGGGGCGAAGGTGCAGCCCACTGGGGGAACTGTGGCCGTGGACATGAGCAAGCAAGGGGGAGAGAACAGCAGCCACAAGTGAGTTGAGCCTTTGGGGCTGTGTGACGGGGTTTGGATCTGACTCTATCTGGACCAGAAAGGCCACCTTGAAGTTAAGGCAGGGGACTGTCATGATCAGACTAGATTGTTAGAAAAATAATGGGAGCTCCCAGTCAGGAAAGAACATGGGTCCACACTTTAGAGCTGGTACACGCCCCTCCCCAGACATGCCATGGTGGGTCAGATTTCCTTTTTAAATTTTTTAAATCTTTCAAATCAGCCACCCTCAAACGTAAGATCGGCATGTGTGTAGCTGGAAGTAGAAGACATGCAGCAGCAACAGGGGAGTTGCAGCCCAGGCCACCGGGATGCAGGGCAGGGACTATGCAGAGCCACTAGGCCTCTCTTGCTTATAAAGGGCTGCAGTCGCTGGTGGAAGGAGCAGGGCCAGGCTCGCTGCTCACCCGCAAGGGGCTGGAGAGAACTCCTTGGCCTTTCTGAAGGCAAAGCTCTGAAAACCCCCCAGGGCTATGGCTTGGGTAACACTGGACTTTCTAGGGTAGAAGAAGGATCCGATCCCCTCACCCAGGCCCAAGGCCACATTGCCCACTGACCTCAGATTCTGGAGGACCCTCATCCTCATGACCCAGATCAGCCATTTAAGAACTGCACCTGGTCTGGGGGCTTGGGTTTGGAGGAGGCTCCCAGCCAATAGCCTGACGGGGTGAGGAGGAGAGAAAATAGCTGCTCTTCACAGAATAAGGGTGCTGGTGCATTTCTCAACAGAGTCCCAGAGGTAGAAAACAGAGGTGTAGAAGCAGTATTTTAAAAGATCATAGCTGGGAATTTTCTAGAATTAAACATGAGCCCTGGGGTTGAAAATATCAGGCATTATAAATGAAAATAGATCTCAAACCTGACCCATGATAATGAAGGATCAAAGGTTCAAAACCCAAGAGAAACCCCCAAGGCAACCCAAGAGGTAGATCATCCGTAAAGAAATGAGAAGTCTGATGGCTACAGACACCTCATCAGCAACCTGAAACTGGAAACAGGAAAGAAATGTCTTCAAAGCACTGAAGGGAAACACGCCCACCAAGAATTCCACTGTGCTGTTTTTCATTCAAGAGTGAGGGTGAGGGGCTGGGGCTGTAGCTCAGTGGTAGAGTGCTTGCCTGGAAATATATATATATATAATTGCACATATGGTGTGACGCTACATTGTGTACAACCAGAGAAATGAAAAGTTGTGCTGCAGTTGTGTACAATGAATCAAAATGTATTCTGCTGTCATGTATAACTAATTAAAATAAGTAAATTAATAAGAAAGTGCATATATATATATATATATATATATATATATATATATATATATTGTGCACAATTTCAAACATGCAAAAGTTGAGAGGCAGCAATTCAGAACCTTCTGGAAGGAACCAGAAGTCAATCAGAAGTAAGTAGAGGGTTGCAGGAAACAGTTGTGATTTGGCACAAATATGTTGGGTCTAAGTATGTGTAGTCTGAGGCCAATCAGGGCTAGAAAGAACACCAATCAGGGCGAGAGTCCACCCTTTAAAGTTGGTACACGCCCTGGGAAGAAGAGAAAAGGGGAGATGATCCTTTAGAATCTGCCTACGTCGTATTTCATTTAATTTCAAGACACCATCGGTTTTAATATATGCTTTATTGTTTGGGCCACTAAGATTAAATTTCATAAGTGGGCTAATAGGAGACCCCGCATGAGGCTGGGACATTCAGATTAAGAGCACGGTGACCCACCCTGCAGAAAGGACAGCAGGTACGTGTCTTGACTTTGGTGTTGGGAGGAAAGGCCTCTTGCTGGCGAACCTGAACTGCAGGCCAGTACTTCTGCAGGTTTACAGCCAAGTCCAGTGCTGCCCAAAACCTCAGGCCGAGAAGACATTGGCATGTGACCTCTGTTTGGTAGTGTCCCCAAGTGATGTAGAAGGGAATACAACTTTTCCTCTGAAAGAACTCAGCTTCAATCTTGGCTGACAGCAACTGTAAGATGCATCCTGATTTTAAAAAAAAAAAAATTTAAATAAGTAAAAGGATATTAAATGGCCTGGGGGTGTGGCCCAGTGGCAGAATGCTCACCTATCGTGCACAGAGCCCTAGGTTCAGCCCCAGCACCACCACAACAAAAAAGATGATAATGATTTTTAAGTGCATCTTGGGGTGGGCAAAGCAGACCGAATACAGTGCAGGTCCCGGTGCACAGGGTGTGGAGAGGGTGCATCAGGAAATATTTTAGGAGCAGCACCAGTGAGGGATAGCCCCAGATAGCGGCTTAGTCGGAAGGCGATGCCGAATGAGGAAATGCCACATGCTGCCTGGGAAGTGACAGAGGCTGTGTGGTAAACACATCCATGAATTTGTCGTAGGGGTCAGAGCCAGTTTGTGCACGCTGTAGGGTGGGAGCGCGGGATGTGGTGGTGAATGAGGCCCCTGAACATTCCTTTGGGAACTTGACGAGTGAATGATAATTTTGCTGGACACCCACTGGGCCTGGGGCACCAGAAAGGTCACCAGTGTGCAGGGTGCTATTGAAAGCTGAGGGGGCGATGGGGCTGCAGGTGGTTGCTTAGCAGCCAGGGCTGAACGCCTCCTGCAGCAGGGAAGAGCCCTGGACCCCTCAGGTAGGAAGAACAGAGGTTGCTCTGGGGAACTGAAGCTCCGTGGGGTCATGGTGACCAGGGATCAATGGTAGCTCTCCAGCAGGACAAGAGGCCACCCCGGGGTCCCTTTTTTTGCTCTGGTGATGCCTAAGAACATGTCAGGTCTTCCACACTGTGATGATCACCTGAGGGAAGGTTCTAGAAGCTTCTAGCAGCAGCATGTCATCCTCAGAATGCACCTAGTAGGTGAAAGAGTTCCACCAGGGGACATCACATCAGATCAGAGAAGGCCGTGAGCCATTTGGTTAGCAGCGCTAGTCGGTGCTTATAACAAATACCTCCCAACAGCCTGACCCCTGACCTTGGCACCTCCTGAGAGCATCACAACCCACAGCAGCTGCGAGCCACGTTTCCCATCCCCCGTTGCCATGGAGATGCTTTGCTTTGGATGGAAGTGTTATCAGGGGCTACCTCGAAAATCGTTTTCCTATCCGGGTGCCCCCTCCAAAAAAAAAAAGAAAATCGTTTTCTTCCTGGGTTGGATGTTTCACACCGCCAGTGAACGCATTCCTCTTGTTTAAAAATGACTTTAGATTCAAAAGAATATCATTCGGCTGATAACATGACCATGACCATCATTTAACATATATATATATAAATAAATCAGCCGTGGGTGTGAAGAACCAGCTTCTCCAGCACGTGAGATCAGTGAGAGCCTTGGAAAAATTGCCCCCATCAGGCCAAACCCCGGGTCCCAGGTTCTCTGCAGAACAGTCCCAGGTTCCGGGTTCCAGGGCCCATTGTCCAGGCCCAACAGCCACCTTCCGCATCTGTGTACAGACCCACGAGGCCGCAGGGTCAGTCCTGGAGCTGTGAGGCCCCCTGTTCACGCGTCTGGCGTGGACTGGCTCATTCCTGTCTGATTGTCTTTCGACCCACTCAGCGCTGGGAAGGCGAGGAGCTCACAGCCCTTCCTCCCTGACTCGGGTTCCAGCAGCTTAGTCCCCACCCATCCAAGCAAGTCACAGCACCTCTGACACCGCTGGGTCCCACAGACTGGGTGGGCATTGTAAATTTCAAATAGATCTTCCAAGCCAACCCCCTACACAGCTCCAGAGCCTGGCAGACACAGGCATGTCACACACACTGCCCTAGTGGCCATGACTTCCCCACAGCGCCAAGGCTCCCAGGCCCTGGCCACTTGAACAGCACAGAGCCCAGCTCCACCAGGCAGGTGGCTTAGGAACAAGCAGCATGGGGGCAGGGGATGGACAGTCACAGGGACTTCCCTGAAACTCAGCAGCCGCAGCGCTTATCAGCTCTGTCGCCAACGGTAGCCATGTCCAGGGGGGTAAAAAAAAGAAGGCAAAGAAGAACAGGACCAGGCTGGCATCGTGGAAATTTGAAACTGTGGGGCCAGGCTGCATGGTTCACTTTGAACCCCTGCTGTTGGCAGGATGCATGGAAATGATCAAGAACATGACTGTCCAAGGGAATCTATGACCAAGGGAGGTGGTTCTCAGCTCAGGGAGGGCCCCAGAATCCCAAGAGCATGGCACCAGCCTACACCAGGCCAAGTCAGGATCTCTGAGGGGGCTGGGCTCAGAGACAGCTGTTTTTAAAGAGCCAGGGTGTCTTGTTCCTATGACTGCCCCCACAGAGTACCACAGACTCGGTGGCTTCAAACATGACTCTGTTCTTCAAGTTGGGAGGTCAGCAGTCTGCAGCAGTCTCTGTCTAAGGGCTTAGAGGAAGGTGTCACAAGACCGGTTCCTTCGGAAGGTGCCTGGGAGAAGCCTTGGCCTTTCCTGGCTTCAGGCCTTGGCCCCTGGACAGGGTGCCCCAGTCTCTGTTTCTGTCACCACCCTGCTGGGAAAGTCATCCGGTCAGGTTCCCTTCCACTTCCTGGTCCCCCGACCCCACCCCACCCCACCCGCGGGCCCCCGTGTAGATGCGCTGTGTGGCCTAACTCCCAGCTGAAGGCAAGACTTCGGAAATGACCTGCAGCGTTCCTCTCTCCCTGTCCCAGCCGCTGTCAGCCAATCCAGTGGACTTGCAGCCAAATTTGTCATCCACTGTCACATCCCCCAATGGGGCTCCGACAAATGCGAAGAACAGCTTGAAGAGACCATCAAAAACTGCCTGTCAGCAGCCGAGGACAAGAAGCTAAAGTCTGTCGCCTTCCCACCCTTCCCCAGCGGCAGGTAGGAGGCTTCCTCTGGAGTTGGTTTCTCCAGGCTTTTCGCTGGGAACCAGTGGCTGTTCAACCCACACGTGGTCTTCCATTCCAGAAGACGCAGCCAGGGCTCGCCAGCACGGTCAGCAGGTAGCCAGGCAGAAAAGTAAGGAACCAGCTTCCCACCTCCAAACACAGGGAAAGACGGGCCCCCTGCTCGGCCAAGAGGCTGCTGTCCATGGCTGGGGCCAGCCCCCGCCTCCTGATGTCCAAACCCAGGCAGAAAAGTGGCTGTAGGGAACATACTGTGGCAGAGCAAGGTGGCATGTCAATTTCTGAGAGAGCCTGCTGTGTTCAAAGCCCACATCCCCATCAGCTACCCACATTCTAGAACGCACGATTAGAAAACACCAGGCTTGAGTCAGGCACAGTGGTCCACGCCTCTACTCCAGCTGCTCGGGAACCGGGGGCAGGGGGATCACAGGGCTGGGCAACTGTGGACCCGTGCTGTAGTCCGATTTTTGGCAGCGGCTGCTGTGACCAAAAGACCTGACAAGAACAATTTTAGAGGAGGAAGAGTTTCTTTGGGTCGCCGCAACCCGTGACTCAATCAGCCAGGGTCACTCCAGGTGAATTGGGCTGGCTACTAAATAATCACACAGACACAGAAAGGACCTTTTTTCTTGGGGCTCAGCAACAACGGCTTCGAGGCCCCAGCTCCCACAAGGAAGCGAGAGAGGCAGACAGAGGGAGCGCGCCTGAAGCCCTGTGTATTGAGGGGAGCCTTTCAATAGAACCTTCCATCCACAAAAGGTAAGGGGTGGTACTACAGAGGAACCAGAAGGCAGCCCACTCCCAGGGGGCCACCCCATGGCCTCACTCCCCTGCTGAGCGGAGATGGGGATCCACCTGCTTCCAGGCAGAGGCAGCCAGCCTCCACATTTCCATCACTCAAGGCTAGGGGGCGCTCAGCTCCCGGGTGGCAGCTCCCGACATTGGGCGCTCACAGTTTCAGAGATCTTGGTCCACAGACAGACGGCTCCATGGCTCTGGGCCCAAGGTGAAGCCAAATCATCAAGTGGATAGGTATGGCAGAGAAAATTGGTTCAGGTCACGGAACCAGGAAGCAGAGAGAGAGAGAGAGATCCCCTTACCATGGACAAAAATACAAAACCTAAAGACACGTCCTCAGACCCACCTCCTCAGCCACACCTACCTGCCTACGGTTACTGCTCAGTTGATTCAGTGGATTAATGCACTGGTTAAGGCTCTCCTAACCCGGTCATTTCACCTCTAAACTTTCTTGCGTTGTCTCCCACATGAGCTTTGGGGGGTACCTCATACCTGAGCCACAGCACCCTGGGGGATGTAGCTCAGTGGTTCAATCCCCAGAGGGAGGGAGGAAAGGAAAGAAGGAGAAAAGAAAGGAATGGAAAGAAGGGGGGATGGGGGGGGTTGGGGACACCAGACTTAAAGGCCTTGATACTCCAGTGTGGTCTGTGGAACATCTTGAACATCCAATGTGGCGGGGACATCTCCTGGTTAGAATGTGGAACCTCGCCCCCACCCCACATGTCCCGCTGTGGGACTCCTCTGCTGCTCCCGGGGTAACAGCAGGCCCAGGACGAGAGGTAGGGTAGACAGTCCCAGAGCTGTGACAGGCGTCACTGAGGGGCGGAGGCTGGGCTCTGTCATCTAGGCAGGCACATCACTGGAAGAAGAGAGAGCGGAGAGGCCTAGGTCCCCGCTGTAACTGTATCTCCAGCACAGCCCCCGCTCTGGCCCTCCCCAGTCCAGGCCGAGGCACTGCCGGCTGCATGGTCTCTAAGTGGGCCATAGGCAGCGTGTTCCTCAACAGAATGCACACACACCCACACGCACATGCACAAGAATCCACATGGAGCAGTCCCATCCTGGACCTGTGCCAGGGGTCATTGGTGGCTGACTCCAAATAACCATTATGGCTGTATCTCATGAGGCCAGTGGAGAGCACTCTCGATGGCTCCCTGGTGCTTGGGACTCTTAGCAAACTTCCACCGGCCCAGTCCTGCCCAGAACCACTGCCGAAATCACACCAGCACGTCCAAGAGCTCATGAGAAACAGTGAGGGCGTAGAAAGGAATTTTTGAAGACAAGCTAGTAAGAGTGCATTTTTGCTCTTATTAAACAATCTGTTTAGTATTGAAACCAATTTTGAGGTAGATAATAAAACCTATGTTTGCTTTTATGAAGGCCAGGTATTTTAATGCAGAACTGCTAGATTTTGTTTGTTTGTTTGTTTGTTTGTTTTGTACCAAGGATTGAACCCAGGAGAACTTAACCACTGGGTCACATCTCTAGCCCTTTTTAACTTTTTATTTAGACACAGGGTCTCACTAAGTTGCTGAGACTGGTTTTGAACTTGCAATCCTCCTGCCTCGGTCTCCCGAGCTGCTGGGATTACAGATGTGTGCCACCGTGCCCAGCTGAATTACTAGAAATTTTTAAGCCAAGTTCTACCTGATTCAGGCAATACAGCTTCAAAAACAGGGCAATCTCACCTGGCAGCCCTATGATGTTGGCCAAAATCATACCCGTCAGTGTGGGATCTATAAAGTGAGGACGAAGTCTCCCACCAACCCCTCCAAATGACCCTTTGACTAGGTCAGAAGTGACTATGCACAGTGATGCCCCACTCAGTACAAACAAGAGCCCAAGGCCAAAATCAGAAGGAACCCAGGGCTTTGCCCTCCCAGGCTGAGGGAAGAGTTAGGACCCTGGATCTGGGGACCAAAAGTGACGTGGGCTCTCCTTTTGCCTTGGTACAGAAACTGCTTTCCCAAACAGACGGCCGCCCAGGTGACCCTGAAGGCCATTTCAGCCCACTTCGACGACTCCAGCGCGTCGTCCCTGAAGAACGTGTACTTCCTGCTCTTTGACAGCGAGAGCATCGGCATCTACGTGCAGGAGATGGCCAAGCTGGACGCCAAGTAGCCGCTGTCCAGCAGGGATCGGAGGAAGAGCCACGTCATGAGAGTGGGGTTTTATTTTTGAAAAGGAGAGAGGAAGGGTGACGCAGGGGAGCAGAGGGCAGCTGAGAGGGCAGCAGGGAGCAGAGGCAGGAGCAGGTCCTGCCACCGAGGGACCCTCTGCATTTTATATTCTCCTTACAAAGGGCCTCGGTCCGTATTTAACCAGGTCTCCACCAGGGGTTCTTCCCATGTGTTTTCTTCCTGTTGTTTTAGAACTTTTTTTAAAAAAAAAAAAAAAACACAGACCTCGTTTTAGATTTATAGCATTGACTTTTACACACACTCACACACACACACACACACACACAAATCCTTTGAAGATTCTTAAAAATCTTTTGTTCCTCCTTTATCCAAGGGAAGAGGGCGTGAGAGTCAGCTGGGCTTGCTGGCGTGTCCGTGGTGGAGAGAAGATGGGGACGACATCGCTCTGGTGCTTTTCTCTTCTGGTCTAGTGCCCCTCCCCCCTTCCCCTACGACATCTGTACCAACTCCTCAAAAGTTCTTTGCTTTGGGTTTTTTGTTGGTTGGTTTCATTTCATTTTTTTTAAAGAAAAGGAAAAGAAAAAAATAAAAGATCCAGTGTCTTTCTTATAACATATTCTTTTATTGCAATATTTTCCTCTATTTGGAAAACTGTGTCCCCATGAACGGATACCTCTAGAATGTTCTAATAGATAGAACAAGGCCTGTCACTGACTGGCGGAGATGCCCACCCTGCTAGGTGATGTTCACAGCCTGTGTGGTCAGGTGGCGGTCCTGCCTCTGGGAAGGAGGAGCCCACTGGCGGTGACGAAGCCACAAGAGGGGTCACCAGCCTCCGGGAAGCAGGATGTCTCACTCAGGCCTTGGCGACAAAGTGGAACACACGGCGGGGCATAGCCCAAACGTGGGATGGGCTGAGAGCCCAAGTGAGTCTGGTGGCCCCAGCACTCTGCCCCAGTCCCCAGAGGCCACCATCAAAGATGAGCAGGGAGCGGGAGGGCAGGGAGAGTCGGCCTGAATTTATTCATGTGAACTCATCAAGTTCTGCCACGGAGATTTAACCTAGGGGATCCAAAATAGACTCTTCCACGTTGGAATCTCTCTCCCAAATACAAGAGTCTAAATTTTAGACACTACGGCTCTAAGCTGGCCCTGCAGACGAGTGCCCTGTCCAGGAAACCAGAAGCACACACCTCAAGGACCCCTTCTCACCCCCAGGAGCTGGAGTTTTGTTAGTTATAAATTTGCCAGTCGACAGTAGCCTGGAAATATATCAGGAAGCCCCGGCAGAACCCCCTTCTGCCCCCTGCAAGGTAACAGATGTACCCTACCATCAAATTCTGCTGCCTTTCCTTACCCACCTCCAGAAGCTGGCAAGTCTGGCTTCAGCCTTGACCACTGCCCGCTCTGTAAAAACTCACTGTCGGGAAGGTTAACAGAAGGGGTACTCTGTCTTTGTTCTTAAATGCACCTATGGTATGTAGTCATGATCGTGAAATCACAAAGCTTCAAGGGAATTAAGGCCTGTAGGGACTAGCCACCTGCACCGACATGCACCTGTCATCCTGGTACTCAGGAGGCAGAGGAAGAGGATCACTTGGGCCCAGGAGTCGGACACCAACCTGGCCACCAGAGTGAGACCCCATCTAAAAAGACACCACAAACAAATCCAAAATATAGGCACCAACCATAAAAGGGAGTTTAAAATGAGGCTCCTGATGGTTGTGGGATGTAGAGGCTTCATCACCCCAAGTGACGGAAAAGGTTTGGGGTGCAAGCCATCTCCCCACCCCGGGGCCTCTTCTGTGGCTGGTCTCAATTTGCAGGTTCTCCTTCCTGTTCTCACAGATGGACACCAGGCTCCAGGAGCCAGCTCTCTGCACCACCCTGAGAGCTCTGAACACCACACCAAGCCCACAGGTGCGTGCGTGCACACACACACACACACACACACACACACACACACACACCCCACACCAAGCCCACAGGCACAGGCACAGGCATAGGCACACACACACCCTCGCTCACACACACATACACACACACACACACCACACCAAGCCCACAGGCACAGGCACGGGCACACACATGTCCCAGAGGAACCCGACACTCCCCCCTGCCCAGGCCCTCCAGCCAGTGCTGCTGCAAGCAGACCTTCCGAGCCCACAAGGAATCCTCTAGGACACGTCTTTTTAATGCCCCCCTCGCGTTTGGTTTTACATGCGTCATGCATCCAGACAGTACACCACTGGCATCTCATTCCACAGGAAGAGCCTTGTGCTTTGGCACTTGTCAGCCGGGTGCTTTTTGTCCAGAGGCCCGTCATCATCCGCAGTAGTGACACGTCTGCCACTTGGCCTTCCCATCAGGGTGGGGACTGCCTCATGGTTTTCCAGCTCGTGGAGACAAACAGGTCCCTGCTCTTGGCCAGCCGCACCATGAGCCGACCGACGTAGAAGCCACTGATCTGGCCCACGCCATCGTTTCTGCCCATGGACAGGAGGAACGTCAGCGCACCTGGGGAGCACACACGCAAAGCAGAGCCACTGAAGGTCACGGGCCGCGACTCCCAGGGCACACCCCCTCCTGGGCCTTCCGACTCAGGGCAGGAAGGGGGGTACGATTTTGGAAAGGCAGGGGAGTCCCCAGCTCATTTTTCAAAAGCTTGAGAAGGCTGTCTCTGTCATCAGTTTCGAGGGTGCGGTCTAGAGGCCAGCCTTCGCACAGCACTAGAAGTCTCCCCTGTCTGACCCCAAACACCAGGAGGCCCCTGAGCTCCCCTCACCTGGCTTGTAGGCCTTGAGGGGCCTCTGCTTCATGGAGTTGACGAGGTTGGTGACAGCGACGTTGGCATGGAGGCCGGCGTGGTACGCCATCTTGGGCTCCTTCACGTCCGCACAGTCGCCAATGGCATAGATGTTGCTGTAGCCCTCCACCTGGAGGAACTCGTTCACCCTCAGAGCACCATTGCTGGCCAGCCTGCTCTCTGTGGGCAAGAGGACACCCAAACCAAGTCCTGAGCTGCTGCACTAAGCAGCCACCAGGCACGGGGGATGAGGACTGGGTGCTAGTTCAGTGGCCCCCAAGGTGCATGCTCAGAGGCCCATCCTCCACCCTCAGAGTTCCTGCTGCGGTCCCCACCTCGGACCCCTCCTGCAAAGATAAGTTCACAGCTCCAGGGCGGAGACTGTCAAAACCCCAGCAAGCCGCCTTCTCCAAAATGCATGGGACTCTAACTCCTGATACACTGCAATGGTTAGCCAAGCTTCAAATTTCCTTTTGAACGTAGATTCGGAATTTTAAAATAAATGCAAAGTTTTAATAATTGATAAACTGAGCCAGGCATGGTGGCACCCGTCTATAATCCCAGTTGCTCAGGAAGCTGAGGGAGGGGCGGATTACAGGTTCCAGGCCTGACTGGGCAACTTAGAAGGACCCTGTCTCAAAATAAAAAAAGGCTGGGGATGTAGCTCAGTGACAGAGTATCCAGGGTTCCATCCCCAGAACCATAAAAAATAAAGTCAATGATAAACCACTTTAAACAGTTTTTCTTTTTTAACAGATGAAGAGAAATTTTCTTTGACAATACACTAGGACACCCGCCCGGGCGTGCTTCCTCTGGAGCTGAATCGTCCCTCCTGCTGGGCACAGGAGCTCCTTGACCAGGAAGGATGCTCAGAAGTAAATGGTGGTACCCGAGTCCCACAGCATCCACACTGACCCCTGGAGGCCTAAACACGTCAGTTCCTCCCCCGCCCCCACTTCCAGGTAACTCAACAGCTACACACTGACTTGTAAGAAAAGGGAGCACAGCCAGCGGCGGCACACGCCTGTAATCCCAGTGCTCTCAAGGCTGAGGCAGGAGGGTCGCCAGTTCAGAGGCAGCCTCAGCAGCTTAGCAAGGCCCTAAGCAACTCAGAGAGACCCTGTCTCTAAATAAAAAATAGAAAGGGCTAGGGATGTGGCTCAGTACCCCAAAAAAAGAAATGAGGGTATGTTATGGCCCTACTCCCCAAAGCCATTAGGAGCTGAGGTAGTCAAATGTTCAGATTTGGATGTGGAGAAAACAGGGACTGTGAACAGAGAAAGGCCTGACCCAGAACTTCTCCCACATCCCTATAAAAACAGCAAGAAATGGGTCTTTCTCGTCTCTCAGAAGCCTGTTCCTATCTCTTACCACTAGGGGACAGTCCCGATGCTAGAAGATTCTGGTCTCCTAACCTAGATCCATAGAGGTCACCATCAGAAGAAAGCAAGTGGGCAGCTAGGAAATGGACAGGGGCGCTGGCTCAGGGGCACGGACGACGGGGCACTGCAAAGAATGCTGGAGACTGAGGCGGTGGCCCGGGTCACCTGCTTACCAAATGCACTAGAGTAGGCAGAACTGTTGATCTTGATGCCATTGCAGGGAATCACCAGGTTGGTGGCCACCTCCGTGCCCTTGTCTGTCTGCACTTTGATGTACTCGCGATACTCGTTGAGAGGAATTTCCTCCAGGTTGCTCACCCGCTCACCTGCATGGGAGGGGAGGGTGGTCCCATGACCCGGAGGTGGGCAGAGGCTGGCAGAGGCTGGGGCCCGTGCCAAGGCTGACGGTGGGAAGACCTGGGCTGCAGCGGCCCAACTAGGCAATCACTCCACCCCCTCCCCCACCATGCCCTTCCCTCAGGCCCTTCCATGTGGACATTGGGCCCCAGGGCATCCAACTGGAGGAAAGGTCCAAGCAGCTCCTGGGGGGAGTGAAGCTTCTCGAGAAGTTCTGGGAAGAGTTATCCAACAGAAAACCTCAAGCGAGCCTTGCTGAATGTCAGCGGTCCCCCTGTCTGTACTGTCCGTCCCAGCACACCACTGGCAAGACAAGGACAGGGAAAGGCAGAGAAGCCGGCTTCCTGGACCCTCAGCCTGAAATCAGGGCACTAACTGTCCTTCACAACCAGGGAGGGACTTTCACAGCAGATGCCTCGCCACCTTACCCACAAGGCACAGGATGTCAAGGCCCAAGTGCAGTCAAGTATGAGTGTCCCACCACTGGGATCAGAGCCCCCTCTAAAATGCCGGGTGGGCCAGGCACAGAGGCCCACACCTGAAATCCCAGTGACTCAGGAGGCTGAGGCAGGAGGACCACAAGTCCAAGGCCAGCCTCAGCAACTTACTGAGATCCTGCCTCAAAATAAAAAATACAAAGGGCTGGGGTATGGCTCAAAGGTTAAGTGCCCCTGGATTCAATCCCCAGTATCACACACACAAAAAAAAAAAAAAGAAAGGAAATAGAATGCAGGGTAGGTCTCTTCCCCCCCCCCCAATCTATATCAAAGTCACACTCATTACTCTCAAAATAAACCAACAAAACTATTCCCTCTAGCACAAAAATATCCAATTTTAGGGCAGATCCTTCAAATGCACTTTTTTTTAAAAAAATCATTCAGTGCTGCAAGTGGTAGAACCATCTGTCATCAGCAACTTGGGAGGCTGAAGCAGGAAGATTAGTAGTCTGAGGCCAGCCTCAGCAACTTAGTGAGACACTATCTCAAAATAAAAAATAAAAAGAGCTTGGGCCAGGCACACACCTGTAATCCCAGTGGCTTGAGAGGCTGAGACAGGGGGATCACAAGTTCAAAGCCAGCCTCAGCAATGACGAGGCGCTAAGCAACTCAGTGAGACCCTGTCTCTAAATAAAATAAAACAGTGGGCTGGGGATACAGCTCAGTGGTTCAGTGCCCCTGAGTTCACACTCTGGTACCCCCCCCCAAAAAAGAGCTGGGGGTGGGAGTACCCAATCCCTAACACCAAAAATAAAAAAGCTTAATATGTATAAATCATGGGCTGGGGTTCAGTGGTAGCGCGCTTGCCTCGCATGTGTGAGGCACTGGGTTTGAGCCTCAGCACCACATAGAAATAAATACATAAAGCTATTGTGTCCTTCTACAACTAAAAAAATTTTTTAAATATATATATATATACATCATTCATTAAAGAAGTATCCCACAGCACCACTTAGCAAATAGATCTCCCTCGTCTTTCCTGTACCCAAAGCACAGCAAACATTGCTGTCTGCATGACATGGACCTCCCAGGCGCCAGTGAGCTGTGACGCTCAGGACTGTTCCTGGTGCTTCAGGCTGATCCCCAGGAGGCAGAGGAAGGGAGACTGGGTAACTGTGGCTGGGCTCTGAGCCCATCCCAGTAGGTCAGGGGGGCTGAAGTCCACACGTACTCAGCAGCAGCTGCACGCCCTTCCTGAGGAGGATCTCCTTCACT